>NC_066579.1:457974447-458298613 GCF_024323335.1 Lathyrus oleraceus
TGGAAGCAAACCAACGGGAATCACAGGCTTGTTGTAAAACTCACCCACAAAATCTAACCATTCACCTTCAAGATCTCTTGAGCTTCTAATAACAAACATGTCACAATCTGAATTTGCTCTGTTTATATCAAAAACAGGGGAAGCCCCTGTTTCATTCACTTTGATATCTTCGAGTAATTTTCTTACCTCATGAGATCTCAAACCGATTTTTGTCGGAAAAGGAACCCATTTAGGAGGACCATAATAATCCTCAGGATCTTTTCTAATGGATGCAACATCATCACCAAGTTGTTGTCTTGGTGTGTCAAAGAAACATATAGTCCATGCAGGACAGGGACTAAAATAAGCACATGAAATGTTGAGATTCAAATCTTTTGCTAGTTTGGGCAACCAACTAGCAGCAAAATCATAGAAAACCCAATCAGGGTTTGAGGTTTTGAGAATATTGAGTACAGATTGCTGAAGAGAGTCGTAGGCTAGTTTAAGGTAATAGAGTTTGTTGGAGGGAATGTCGGAGGTGGAATCTGCGTTTGTTGGGAGATTGTTTGTGTCAATGTGGGGTGATAATGGGAGTTTGATGAGATTGATGAAAGGTGAAATGGTTTGTGAGAGTTTAGGGAGACGATCTATGATTGAAGAGGTGGAAATGAGTGTGATAGAGTGACCATTTTGTGCGAGGATTTTGGAAAGTTGGAAACATGGGAACATGTGTCCCATGGCTATCCATGGGAACATGACAATGTGAAGAGGTTTGTTGTTTTTGTTGGCCATGAATGAATGATTAAGGATGTTGTTTTTGTTGTAGCAAGTTAAGAAATGAATGGGATATGTTGTTGTTGTTTTTATAAGGAAGAAATAGAAATGGAGGAAGAAGATGGAGAAGAGATGATTGGTTGATTGATTCCACGCACATGGTATGGTAGTGTGGCATGTGTAACACGCAGGTAGTTGTTTATTCCGTTAATTATGCCAATTATTGCAAATTATGACCTGTTCTATCGCTCTTTGGTCACTCGTTTTTTTTTTTTTTTTATAATTAATGTCTCTATTTCTTTTTTTTTTTTGCTTTTATCAAATGCATTTCAAGAGTTTCACAATGATTGTTCCAATAACGGGAACAAGTCCATCAACTGAGTTCCACCTATCCAATTACTTTTTTCTGAACAAAATTTGTTTGCCACCTCAAAGAATCAATTTTTATTTATTTTAAATATTGGTATCCGGTCTTACGACAGATTAATTCAAGAGGATCAATCTCACTGTTTATAAACAATTTTATATTCAGACTTGACGCCAGTTTAAAACCCCTAAGCAACGCTTTAATGCACCACAAATTATCCCACGACCCCTCGTCAATTAGTACCGTGTCATCGGCAAATTGTAGAGGTTGAAACTCCATAGCGTTATTCACTTTGAAGCCTTTATAATCACCCATTTTCATAACTTTCGACGCCATTCTTGCTAGTCCTTCAGTAACCAATGAGAAAAGAAAATGCGACAAAGGATCGCTTTGCCTTAGACGTTTACTCATCGCAAAATCTCTCGTTAGACTATCGTTAACAAACAACGAGAGTGTGCAATGACATACACATGCATCTATCTATTTCAACCATTATTTTCCCAAAACCACTTCTTTTCAACACATATTTCAGGAAGCCCCAATTGACATTATCGTACGCGTTTTTGAAATCTACTTTCAATTGCAAACACTCTTTCTTTTCTATTTTTCCCATATCAAGAACCTCATTTAAGACTAATACGCCATCGTGAATTTGTCCACCCGACACAAAGGTTGTTTGAGATTTAGAAACAAGCATCTCAATGACCTTATTTAGCCTATTCGCCAACACCTTTGAGAGGATTTTGTATAAGATTCCCGTTGGGCTTATAGTCTTATATTCACTAAGGTCTTGGGGATTGTCAACCTTGGGGATGAGAGATATGAATGAGGCAGATAAAGCTTTTGGAAGGTTAGCTTTACAATGGAATTCCAAGATAAAGTTGAAGATATCCTTGTTAGAACAAGATTTGATTCTACATCTGTACCTTTGAGTTTTTATGATAACAATGTAGTATTTGTGTGAGAATAATTTTGATACTCTAATGGTTTGTTATTGTGTAGCGTTAACAATCGGTTTTGATTTTGAATTTATGACGTGCAATGTCATCAATTTCTGAACATTTGTTCTAAAATTCGCTTCTGCGTTGAACCACTCTTGACAAATTTTGAAAGACAATATGTTGTTGCTGCAATGTTCCTTCTGCTTATGTGCTGATTCACTCTTAAGAAATTCTTAAAGACGTTATGTTGTCGCTGCAATATTTTTTCTGCTTCTGCGCTGATTCACTCCTGAGAAGTTCTGGAAAGGCGATATGTTGTTGCTGCAATAATATCTTCTCTTTTGCTTCTAGATGTGACTCTGATTATCAAGTTTCTTAAGAATGGCAAGCTTCTGAAATTTTGTTACTTAGTTGAAGACTCTAAAGATCTCAAGTCAAACGCTGACGCTGTCAAGGTTTTGACTGAAGATTCTGAAGTTTTTTTACTTCGCTGAAGACTATGAAGATCTTAAGCCAGACGCTGACGTGGTCAAAGTTCAGACTGAAGATTCTAAAGATTCTGATTTCAGCTTTGTGTTTCTTCTCTTCATGCTTCATCAACTTTTCATTCCAATAAATTTAAAGATAAGATCAAAGTGGATACGTGATCAAATAGTACATAGTACAAATGAAAAATATTTCGTCCACTCCTGAAAACATGGGGGAAGGACAATACTATTCATCACACCTGTCACTAATTCGTTAGTGAACAACTGCTCTTTTGGTATCCCTGATTTTCCCTCCAAGGTCTCTTTCTTATGATATATAAGTAGGACTTAGAGACTTGAAGAAAATGATAATGCCGCTACAACATTTTACAAGACTGTTTCTACGTGAAAAACTCTTAAATTTGTGCATACTTTTCTTTAAGTGATTGTATTTCATTTGTGTAAAATTTGCTTGCGTAGAAGCAACTTGTAACACAAAATATGTATTCAAACTTGTTTGTTTGATTTCATTTAAGGAGACTAAGTTATAGTCGGATCCTTGAGAAGACAAAGAAAGTTGTTCTTTGTGATTTCTTTAAGGAGACTAAGTTATAGTCGGATCCTTGAGAAGACAAAGAGAGTTGTTCTTTGTGATTTCCTTAAGGAGACCAAGTTGTAGTCGGATCCTTGAGAAGACAAAAAAAGTTGTTCTTTATGATTTCTATAATCTATTTAATTATAGTAAATTAAGTCTTCGTGTATAAGGTGAAATCACCTTGGTGGATGGACTGGAGTAGCTTCGATTTCAAGCAAACTAGGGTAAAAATTGTTGTGTCTTTCTCTCTTTGTTCTTT
The DNA here is from genome assembly GCF_024323335.1 of Lathyrus oleraceus. Lineage (NCBI taxonomy): Eukaryota > Viridiplantae > Streptophyta > Magnoliopsida > Fabales > Fabaceae > Lathyrus > Lathyrus oleraceus. The sequence goes on from NC_066579.1 coordinate 457,977,830, forward strand.
TGGTTGTGTGGAGTTTTTGAGTTGGTAAAAAGCTTTTGTTCTTAAAATCCAATTCACCCCCCTTTCTTGTATTTTTCACACCTTCAATTAGTATCAGAGCTCCGGTTTCGATTGAGATAAGGTTTTATCAACACTTCACTGTGTTCAATATCGATCCAATTTGTGTGAGAAATAATGGTCGCTGCTAACAACAACGAGAAAGATCACTACAATGCTAAACCACCAATCTTTGATGGTGAAAAGTTTGATTACTGGAAAGACAGAATCAGAAGTTTCTTTCTGGTATATGATGTTAATCTTTGGGATCTTGTAGCGATGGATACGTTCACTTAGTAAATGTTGAAGGAAATAATATAGCAAGAAGTGTTATGACATATCAACAAAAGAAGGATTTCAAGAATCGTCATAAGGCTAGAACGTTATTGCTTAATGTTATCTCTTATACTGAGTATGAGAAGATAACTGTCATACCCCGATTTTGGTCCTGAATTTTTTCCATTTTTATTTGGCACTTGGCCTAAAGTTCATTTGCATACATTCATTCCCAAATCCATATTGTTGTTACACATTGGTCATTATCTATGCCTTTTTGACCATGGTGCTTTTGATTATAAAATGGATTTTAATTATTTGACTTTTTAATTTTCAATTTGATGTTAATTTCGAATTAAGTTTAATTCTAAATTTCAATTTAATTTTAATTGTTATTTTTACTAATGATTCAAACTCTAATTGATATTAATTTTCAAATAAATGTTAGAATTGATATCAAAGTAATTTTAATAAATTATGAATTAATTTGATTTTAATTTGGTTTTTACTGATTTTTTATTATTATTTAAATTGATATTTAAATTAGTCTTGGATTATTTCTAAAAATCCATTTTATAACCAAACATGATCCATTTTCCATCCATAGTTCATCCCAAATCAAAATAGCACATCCACACATTTCATAACATTCAATAATATTTAGCTTTCAAGCATTTCCAAAAACCATATTCATACATACATGTTTCTCCCAAATGCACGTCCATTTTTACAACAGTAAACCATATTTCACCAAGTAAAAGCATCCTAATTACAAACCATGACTCATTCAAACCAAAGCCATTGCTTTATTTCACGGACATTTGATTACAATGTTTGAAACGAAATGCAAATTTCAAACCAACACATTCACACTTCAAAGCTGCTACAACCTTGGGCAATTCCCGAAATTACAGCGGATTCTCATTTGTTACATCCAATTTTCAAATTCACAAAATAGAACCTTCATGACAATGCAACACACAAAAAGCTAACACAAATAATCCTAAATCTAGCAACTTTGCCGCCTACCAAATTCAGAGTTACTAATCCTAACCATGGCCATGCTCAACAAGCCGTCTACGAGCCAAAACCAGTTTGCAATGCATCAATCTAATCAACCACGAGCCTATCATAAAATTCTGCTCTATTCAAGAAACCAATCAGCCTGCAGTATTCCATTGCCAAACCTACCAAATCAATAGAAGAAATAAAATGTCAAAATAAAGTATTTCAAACAAGGCATGTTTTTCCTGAATATCAAGCTACAAGTTCCAATTTGTCGTTAAGCTATTTTGCATTAACCTTTGGGGAAGTAATGGATAAAGGAGGGGATGTTCGGTTATCTTCACCTGCTGCAGCAGAATCCCAAGGACGCCTAGCCTCAAGAGCCTGAAATTAAACCGTTCCGTGTCGGCATTGTCTACAAAGACAAAACAACAAGAGCAACCTGCTTTAGAGGATATAACTGCTGAACCTAAACATGCTCCAAAGGCAAGGGTGGCTGCTGTTTCTTTTGGCGAAAAGCTGTTAGCAGATCATAAGCACTTCCTAGATTTCTCGAAGTCTAAAAGACCTACTATTCGATCTGCTACCTATACTGTATTGAAGAGCTTCCATCACACCAACCATAGCCTGCAAGAATAAACCGAACTTGCAATGAAATTCAAAACTAATGAAAGGAATCTCATTCATGAGCTGTAAGCCACAACAACAAGGTTACACTGGGAATGTACAACGATTCAAACTCGTTGTTATTTTCATAAAAGAAAAGAGAACGTATCAAATTTCATTGAAATTCAAAGCTCATAAAAAAGGCAAACTTGCGGCGTACATTATAATTATCGTTGCATACCGTTTTTTACTTGAAGACTTCTTCTCGCGATATTACTTTGCAAAGGTCTTCACCAAGTTTATTTGCAGCTTGAGGAGCATCATTAGCCATGTCTTACTTGCAGCATGTACATCCATAACAGAGGGATTGAGAGCTAGCAGTGAAGCAGCAAAGACATGAAAGACTGTTCCAGCACCGAAAAGAGGTGAGATTATAAGACAGGATTCGAGATGCATTGAGGGCTAAGTTGGATCCACTTGGTAGGTTGGTGGCTCTTGAGATGGGGAAAATTCTTGCTGAAGGAATTGGTGAGGTTCAGGAAATCATTGATATGTGTGGTTATTCTGTGGGGCTGAGCCGACAACTGAATGGATCAATTATCCCATTAGAACTTCCAGAGCATATGATGTTTGAGGTATGGAACCCATTAGGGATCGTTGGTGTAATCACTGCTTTCAACTTTCCATGTGCTGTACTAGGATGGAATGCTTACATTGCACTAGTCGGCGGTAACATGGTTGTCTGGAAGGGTGCGCCAACTACTTCATTGATAATTACAAAGCTGATTGCTGAAGTTTTTGAGAGGAACAATTTACCCGGAGCAATCTTTACCAATGATGCCGATATCACATTGGTTGTGCGCTCTATTTTCTTTGCAGCCGTTGGTACTGTTGGTTAGCGTTGTACAACCTGCCATGACCCTGCCGGAAGAACAACCGTGACAGTAACCTCACACCACATACATGTGACGCATCATGCCGTCAATATCCTGCAACAACAAATCCAAGCAAGGCCAGGGCGCATTAAAACCAAGCATGAGAATTATAAAACTAAAATCATTCACAGCAAAGCATTGAACCTAATTGCAAAGAGGTTAAGCATCGTCCATAAACTAAGTCACTTACAGCATTGTATAACAGCAAACACAGTACCAATAACACAATCAACCCGTGTTCATAATCGAAGCTTTGCAAATAACCGAAGTTGCCCATGAATCGTTGCTAATTTTCACTGCAGTAACAAAAAACACAAACTAATTAGCCAAGGCAGTAAAGATTCGAAAAATTCCCAAATTGGCATTAGGACAAAATTCAAAGAGAAAGCTTGAGTTCAGAATACCGTTTTCGGTTTTAGCATTAAACAGGACAACCCAATTTCTGAGCATCAAAAGGAGTTTTACAGAGATACTCTTTTGGAACCCAAGGGACCAATTCGAAACCCTAAGCTGTGAACATAAATAGGGAGAGGCGAGTCAGTGAAGAGGACGAGAAAAAAACCCTAATAAGGAGGCGGAATTGAAAACTTGAAAGCAAATCAAAACCTAATCCTAAGATAAAAGAACACCAGCATTTGAAGAAGTGAAGGGAAGATTCAAGCATTACCTGAGCTCGCCGTCACCGTCGAAGGTGAGCCTTTTTAACATCCTTTGCCTCTGTTTGCATATAGAGTGAAGTTTGGGGAAGGTTGGGGACGCGAGAGAGAGGTTTGAGAGACGATGCTTGAGCGATTTCGTGAGGGAGACGGGAGTTTGAGGACTTTAGCGATTTCGTGAGGGAGACGAGAGAAGAGGGATTGAGAGCGAATACGGCAAGAGAGGGGTTCGTGAGATTGGGGAAGGCAATTATTGAGAGTGTGAGAGAGAAGCGAGTTTGTGAGGCATCTGTTACTATCCCTTTTTCTTTTTTTCTTTTCTTTAATTTATTTTTAAACAGAATAAGTTTTTGAAAGCATTAAAGATTTTGTTTAAAATTCCTAGGTTATTAGTTAATAATTGTTTTTATATTTTCAACTTATACCCCATTGAAAACCCAACAGCCAAGCGGCTGGGTTTAGTTATTGGTAGTCCAACAGTTTTCTTTTTTATTAGTTTTTTATTTTAATTCTAATTTTTAATCTATCTTGGTTTATTTACCCAAACTAGCATTAAAATAACAACTAGTCATAAGTGGCTTGGTGGAGATGGGTGGTTTCCATAGTCTTAAGTGGATTGGGTTCAATACTCATATGTAGCATTTTTTTTTTAGCATTTTATTTCTTTTAGTATTTTATTTCTTTTAACATTTTTTATGTTTATGCTTTATTATACTCATAGTTTCATTATTATTTAATAACACAAATCTTTTTTTTTAATTTCATCATTCATTCAAAACCATTTTAAAACTATATTTTTCTCGATTCAATGTCGAGCCCATTTCCACACCCTTGTAAGTCGATTGCTTTTAAGCATCGCCATCAACCTCACATAGCTTACTCTTGGGCTTTCTTACAATGAGCCGGTTCTCTTGCACTTACACTCATACTTTGCATTATTTGTTGTTTGGGCCCGATTTTATTATTTCATGATTTTGAACCCCCATTTGACAAAATGTACCCCACTCCCCCGATGTGTAATAATTTTGTACTGTTTTATTTCTTTATTTGTTTGACTGTTTAGTTAGATACTAACACAAGAATAAAATCAACCATTTCCAAAAAAATACAAAAATAATGACTCGATCCAACATCGAGTATTTTCTCAATAAACAAATCAATTCATTTCTCCCTCCTATTCTATTCCATTTCTTTCAAACTTTCACCAAACGCTTGATTCAACGTCAAGCCTTTTTTTCTAATAAAAAACTCAAAAAATATTAATTTATAGTTAAGACCTTTTCAATAAGATGGAAGTGGAACGTGGTGTATACCACGCACTCCTGAGAATAGGATTCGAGATGTATATCTCGCCAATCCTAGCTCTCGCCATCATTCAAATTCATTCACTTTGCTCTCTCAAACATTCATTCAAATTTCTCTTGAACATCAATACTTTATCTAAGGTCAAGTCATTTTCACAACAAAACCCAAAATACCTAATTCTTACTTAACACTTTTCCAATAAAGGTGGAAATGGAACATGGTGTATACCATGCACTCCTGAGGTTAAGATTCGAGACGTATGCCTCGCCAATCTTAACTCTCGCCATCGTCTAAAATTGTCAATGTGGTTTCGTCAAACCCTTTCTCAATCAAATCTAAGATACCTAAATCTTATTTAACACTTTTTCAATAAAGGTGGAAATGGAACATGGTGTATACCATGCACTCCTGAGGTTAAGATTCGAGACGTATGCCCCGCCAATCTTAACTCTCGCCATCGTCTAAAATTGTCAATGTGGTTTTGTCAAACCCTTTCTCAATCAAAATCTAAGATACCTAAATCCTATCTTAACTTTTTTCAATAAAGATGGAAATGGAACATGGTGTATACCATGCACTCCTGAGGCTAGGATTCGAGATGTATATCTCGCTCATCCAAGTTCTCGCCATCACTCGAAATACATCCAACCAATCAAACTCTTTCTCGCCGCCGTGCGACTAATCAAAGAACCTTTTTCATAAATGAAAGATATATTGTCTTAAGTGATACAAAACAATGTTTCGGCCACGATTGTTGAGTAGAGATAAATGACGCTTTTCCGAATGTAGATTTATAAATCCGTTCGATGTGTGGTATGCGTCCACTCCTCATCTGTTTTGGGTAAAATGATGTTTTTGTCGATTAATACAATATAGCTTTCGCTAAAATCGACCAACAAACAAACATTTTTCAACCCAGAACTACATAAGCCTTGATTTCTCTTTTGAGATACGTAGGAGCAGGATTTTTAAATCTTGTCAGGCCCATTAATAAAAAACTTAGGTTTAGTCCTTCGTCAAAATCCAAAAACATTTTCCTCTCTTTTACTCTTTCTTTCCCACCTAATAACTTGAAAAGCCTAACATTTCAACTAACACTAACGCACACAACTAACCTAATGGTTCCCGTTGAGTACAACGGACGTGAGGGGTGCTAATACCTTCCCCTTGCGTAATCGACTCCCGAACCCTGATATTGGTTACGATGACCATATCTTATCCTTTCATTTGTCTTGGGTTTTATCGATATTTCCCCTTTCCTTTTTAGGAATAAATAAAGTTCGGTGGCGACTCTGTTCAGTCCATCATTACGAGCGTGCGATCGCGCTTCGCTTTGAAGTCGTATCCCCATTTTTTCGAGGTGCGACAGATGGCGACTCTGCTGGGGAACAGGACTACATCCAATCCCTAAGTGAGTCAAGCCTAGTTAGGACGTTTGTGTGCCTTTGTTTGTTTAATTATGTGGCTTTTCTTTATTGTTTTTACTATCTCTATTGTCATATTGATATGAATATGTTGTATTGGTTCGATTATGGTTTGGTATTTGGATACTTTGATTGCAAACCATGTGGGAAAGACTCTACACCCGAGTCTAGAGTGGAAAAAAAAACATAAGATAGGACGATGGTTGAGTAGTACGGACTCCCGAGGTGAATACTTCGTAAGAGTCGGTATGAGAACCTCACTTAGAGTAGATTCTTTTGCAAATATTGTTGCCCGAGGTGTATACCTCGTAAGCTTCAATGTTTCAAAGGGGTCCATGACTCTAAGAACCTTTTAGAACATTGAACTTTGACCAACTAGAAATGATGGTTACGTAGTATGGATTCCCGAAGTGGATACTTCGTAAGGATCGATACGAGAACCTCGCTCAGAATAGATTCCCTAGATGGAGTTGACGACCGGAAAGTATTTTCCGTAAGCGTCAAACAGTCTTTTGAATCCATGACTCTGAGTACCCTGTCTAGAACCCAGTCGATGGTTGCGTAGTACGGACTCCCGAGGTGAATACTTCGTAAGGGTCGGTACGAGAACCTCACCCAGAATAGATTCCCTTGATGGAGTTGACGACCGGAAAGTATTTCCCGTAAGCGTCAAACATTCTTGTGGATCCATGACTCTAGGAACCTTTGTAACCCTAGATCATACCCGGTGAGAACCTATTCTTGGAAAGCAATCAAATTTATCAGTACCTCGGACTTTTGAACCCGTGTATTGAAGAAAAAACACAAATATGCATGGCTTGCATTGCATTCATTCACATTTCATTGCATCTGCATCTCATCATAACGCATGTCATTTTCCAGACAGAATAAAAAAAACTCATCCATCCTTTGTCCGTGAAGCAAAGTGATTCTCAACACGCGTTTAGAACAAAGAACCATGTCTCAGGAGATGATGGACGAGCTAAGGAAAAGCCAAGAAGCACTGAAGGAGGAACTTAATCTTTTGAAGAGCCAAATGAGATGGGTCTTGGAAACCCTGCAAGTCTTGTTGAGAAAAGAGGGTCACCCAATATACGCTGCTGCAACAAAGAGAGCTACTACGCCACATCCATCTGGTGTTACCCCAAGTCAAGGGAAATGCTATGTGGCAACTCCTCATTTACCAGTATATGGACCTCCCTTAAGACGTCATCATCAACATCCTCTAGCTATTGCTCCTCAAAGTCACCAAAGCCAGGTTCAGAACAAAAATCAGAATCAGAACAAGAGGAACAAGGATCACAATGACTCGATTCTGGTGCCATATAGCAAGCTCTACCCGCAATTGATCCAAAATGCTTTGGTAACCCCTCGAGCTCTCACACCTGTGTCACCATACCTGTCATGGTACAATCCAAATGCAACATGTGAATTCCATAAAGGGGCATTGGGACATGACCTAGATTCTTGCTTAGCGCTGAAAGCCTTGGTGCGAGGGTTGATTAACAAAAAGAGCTTAATCTTTGAAGAAGATCATCCGAAGGTCAAGTGTGAATACCATACTGGGACAATGGGGCACTCCATCGAGGAATGCAAGAGTTTTAAGCTCAAGCTGCAAAGATTGATTGACATAGGGTCACTAACACTCAAGGAGGAAGGCTCAGGTACATATACCTTGATTTCTGAGCCAGGTAATGAGAAATGGAAAGGACCCTTGAGACCCCTCAAGGTTTTGTACCACAAGGAAGATGTCAGGGATGTGGCTAATGAGCTATCATTGTTTCCTGGTGTCGCATCCTGCGAAAAATCAACCGGCGAGCTAAAAATAAAACACACACAGAGCCGCCACTGCGCGTTATTTATCCCAAGATAGGGAAAGGAAACGCTCAGAGAAACCTGGAAAGGAAATGGTCTTGCGACCAAAGAGAAAGGGTAAGGGAGTCGGTTACGCAAGGGGAACGTATTAGCACCCCTCACGTCCGTCGTACTCGACGGGATCCACGTTCTAAGAAGGAAAAGGTTGCTAAAACATCACACACACACACACAAGGGAACGCAGGTGGGGTTAGGAGGAACGAGCTCGATAAGGTATCGCACCTTATGCCTACATATCTTGTCTGAAACAAGAATCAGAGCCACTGTAGTTCGGCTTACGCACGCCAAACGACACAAAACATACAAACAAGCAAGGGTGGCAAACATGGAGCCCGACAACCACTCGATGGAATTACGTCAGCATCCGAACCAAAACACGCACAAAACGGCAAACGTGGAGCCCGACAGCCAGTTACTGGACTTACGTCGGCATCCGAACCAAAACACAATCAGATAACAAGCAAACGCACGCAAAAAAGAAAAAGGTTGCCCGGAGTGGTCTCGCACGACCACCTGCCTACATACCTCGTCTGGAACGAGGATCAGGGCGATGTAGTTCCCCTGAAAGGGAAAAGAAAGAACATGCAAACTAGTAGGGAGTCGGGAACTCGAGCCTACAAGTCATCAAGCAAGCAAGAAGAGACGCCGAGACGTCAGAAGAAACTGAACACACAGACTAACAGGGAGTCGGGAACTCGAGCCTGATAGCTGGCAAACAAAACACACGCAAAAAAAGAAAAGGGTGCCCGGAGAGACCTCGCGCGGTCTCCTGCCTACATACCTCGTCTGGCACGAGGATCAGGGCGATGTAGTTCCCCTGAAAGGGACTGAATTGCTAACCAGAAACCGGGGAAAGACACACTACTAGGGAGCTGGACTCGAGCCTAGTGTTGTCATGCATCGTTACCCTAAGTTCAGTTTTCTATCCTACTTGCATAAGCAAACTATTCCTATCCAGGAAAGAAGCAAGCACACAAGCATACAGAATAATCGAATGAGAACAAGCATCTCAAACAGATATCCACACAGCACGCACTATAACCAAACAAGTGGCTCACACAATAGGTTTGACTGCCGAAGCGAGTCGTCTGTACGGGCTGGGTTTGCTCTTAACCTTGCCATTACGAGGCTAAGGTGAAGCAGATGAGAGGTGAAGTGAGGATCAGACCTCACAGCTCTTATCCCTAACCAGGGAGAGCTTCTGACAAATGAGCATGGGTCCAGAATAGGGGAACCCTTCTATACTCGATGACTCCGACTCGATTGTGCGACAGCACAGATCTTGGGCTTGTGTTCTCAATGCTACAACCATGTAATGGGAGCAATGAGAAGACTCACAGAATAGTGGGGGGTAGATTGCATACCCCTACCTTCCACCAATTGCCTTATTTAAAGGACTTTCGCCTGCTTGGCACGAAAAATAAACAACCACAATCATTGCCTCTTAAGGAGGACTTCAGACATTTATTTGCCCGGCCCGGTAACAGCCGGGTCTCCAGACTACATGAAGTTAGGAAGTTATACCTCAATGCAAGTTGCTTAAGCAAAGCAAAGCAAAAGTTCACAAGGAACTGAGCAACTAAAAGTACCTGGAAACAGTCAAACACAGTTAGTACTCAGACAGACAAAACTAAACAGCAAGTATCAACCAATTAATCTATACAGATCAATGCACAACAAAGCAAGCTCAAAGCTCAATCCCAAACTTCACAACCTACAAAACAATGTTATGTTAGTGTACAAACATCAAACAACATCAATTACATTTAACTTGATTCATTCTCCATGTGCATTATGCTTTTGATCCTGAAAAATCAAGCAAATATTAGCAACAAGACCACTAGGCTAAGCCTAGGGTCCAAAGGCAAGAAAAATTCCTAAACAGCAAAGTATTCACCAACCAAAGTCAAATTAATATCAAACAAGAGCAAACACCATTAGTCTCATGTTCATATCATTCATCATGTTCATGTTATGCACAAAACAAGGCAAATTAGTTCAAATGAAGCACCAAACATGCAAACAGAACTATTGCATTCAAATCCACATCAAAACAACTTCAAAAATTCTCAAATAAATTACACCTAAACAGGACCTAATCCAGGTATGGCACACCAAATTTCAGCTTAATTGGGCAAATAGAACCATGTCAATGAAAATCAACAAAAACAGACACAATTATAGGCTCCAAATCACAACATCAACACATACATCCACTTCAAAAATTCATAACTCAATGAAAACAAAAAAGAAATGGATGAGACCAAAACAGGGATGTCACACAATGTGTCTATTACAAGCATGCCAAATTTCATGATTATCCAATACCATATGAGCATTTCACATCAAAATTACAAACATGTACCACATGGACTTGCATATTTGACCAACAGAGATGAAAAATCACAATCAATTTGAAAATGCAATGTAAAATTCCACAAATATTCATACAACATCTCAACATGTTAATGATTCACCATGCAAAATTTCATTTCATTCTAACAAGTATAGACCACTCAATTAAATCCAGAAAGTTGACATCAAGAGGTGTGACACAAATTGTCACACCTAAGTTCCAAAATTCATATCTCAATGGCCAAGTATCAAAAATTCATGAAATTTACATATAAATGAACATCAGCCAGTCAACAATCATCACCAAAATTGTCAAGAATTTATTTTACATTATGAGCATTTCATGAACCAAATGGTAAAATGTATCAAATGTGAACACATGTGAAATAAGCCTAGGTCAAACAATATTTTTGCCATGCACAACTTTGACCAATAGGTCAAAAAAAATCCTACAGTCAACAACAAAGTCAACACAAAAATTTCCACATTTTTCTGAATTTCCTATGATTTTCTATGAATTTTTTAAAGTCATTGTGAATTTTCTAATAATTATTTGAATTAATATAATTAAAATGAAATTGCAGTGGCATAGTTGTAATTATGAGCGCGGGGGCGGTAAACGTCCAGTTTGAAAATTCAAATGGTTTTTCAGATCAAACACACTAACTTCATCCCTTCCATTCCAGATTTTTCCAGAAATGCAATGAACACTCAAGAACACGAATTTTCCAAATCAACACCAAAACGCACATGCGAGTAACCGTTCGAACCGTCTGAGTATAAGGATCTCAATTATCAACTTAATTTGACCTAATTGTTCCTAAATCATACGAATCGCGCGAGTTAGGGTTTGGACATGAAAATTTAAATCACGATTTCGTGCGCTACAGTCGTCTATTCACAAAACTACCTATATCATTGGATTCTACGTGAGATGAACTTTAGAACGCATATGAACATTAAGCATTTCGTGCGATTCGATTTTTACGCACCTGGAGATGGCAGTGATGAAACCGACGGAATCCTTGCGTTTTGGCTGCAAACAGTTCAACTAGAAGCTCCAGGGAATGGAATGATGCGCTCAGGTTCGAACAACTCTACTCCTATTGCACACAATCGTGATTCACCATGGATGATGTTGGTATGAACAGTCGAGATTCACCACTCCATATGCTCCAATAACCAAAAACAGTTGATGAGGATGATGAAAGGAGATTGATGCAACAAGAAATTCGAGAATTGGTTGAGATTTGATGAAGTTTGATGAAGTTTTGTGTTTATGGTGTTCTTGAGATTTTGAGAGAATTTGGAAAGTTTGAGATCCAATTTTGGGGAATGTGATTTTCTGTTATGATTATTGTGTGATTAGGTTTATATATGATGCACTAATCCAAGCTTAATCATGTAATTAACCACATTGCATTTGTTAGTGACATGTTAACTTTCAAGCTTTAGGGGTAAAATTGGAATTTCAACATGCCAGCTCATTGCCACCTGTTTGACAGCTCATACAACCTCCAAATACCATGTGTGATCCATTGAAACTTGTCTCACTCTCATTGGTTGTGTAATTTGCAAAATCACATGTGAATGCCACTTTGTCCATTTTTGCCATTTCATTTTTCAAGCCAAATCTCAAATTACAAGCCTTTTCCATGAAATGATGATTCCAACAAATTTCAAATACCATTTGTGAGGTGTTGCAAAAATCCCCACTCAAAAATTCCAATTATTTCACAAGTTGGACAATTTTGCCCCTGGTTCATTTAACTGTCCATTTGAAATTTGACTTTTTGCATTGACCACTTTTGGAAAAATCAAATTATGCACCATGAAAGTACATGTCAAATGGAGTTTGTGCATATAAAGAACTTGCAATTTGGACCAACCATGTGGAAATTATGGCCTCCTGATTATGGGTCATTTTTGAGGTTCACTGAGCCATAACTTGACAACCATACATGGGATTTTCAAGTTCTCTGACTTTTTGGAAAGGTGAGAACAAGATCTACAACTTTCATGTTGAACAAATTTTCATTTGAAGCTTCCTTGGACACGTGGCTTTGAGGTCAAAAACTTTCCATTTTTGGAAACTTCTATTACAAGTCACTTTCTATTTTTGGCAGTTTTTGTCCTGACTTGATTTTCTTCATTTTTAAGCTTTGCAATGTCATTTAACACTTGTTCCAACATAAATGAAGTGTGTCCAACTCATTTCCACCTCCAAATCCATCAGATCATGTACAGTTGACCACAGTTGACTTTTCATCTGACAGATGAATCTGGCAATGCATAGACCAATCTGAGCCCCAATCTTCAACTGAAATGGCTCAAGGGTGAAACCCTAGCCTTAATAAGCACAATATAATCATAGAATGAACCCCACAACCATCATAGACCCCATCTCCTGATCCAGCCCTGACTGGCCCAATACAACTGATTAGGGTTGACCAGTGGTCAAAACCCTAATCTCAAGGAATGAGCTTCAATCTCTTGATGACATCCAACCATGATGATGATGATGATGTATCATTGCAATCAAGATGAAGACCAATATCCATTGAGAATCATGAAACCCTAATTCACAGTCCAATCCTCAGATGGCCCATGATCAGTCAATAAACCCTAGGCTTGCCCTTTGACTTCCTCATCTTCTGATCAAGACTTGGGAAGATAGCTTGCACAATGTAACCACATGATATGCAATATGCAATGCCTAATGACCTAAAAATGATATGTACAATGATAATGCTAGTCCCAAGAGAGGAGGGCAAATTTTGAGGTGTTACACCTGGTAAGAGCATTGAGATACCGCCTTGGATTTCCAATGTCACGACCCATACCAATGAAAGAAAAGGAGAAGTGAGTAGTGGGTCCAGGAGGGTTGCGTTCAATGATGAGATTGAAGGAAAAGAATTTGAAGATCATCATGCCAATGTCAAAAAGCTTGTTGATCCCAACCTTCAAGTTTGAAGAAGTCAATTCCCTAAAGCTGGCAACCATATGGCTGTCTCAGCATTTCTTTTGTAGTTTCCTTGCATGTTGATTGTTAATTGTTTTTAAGCATTGTTATTTTCTTTGAATTGGTAAGATTAATGAAATGTTTATGCATCTTTTGAATTGATCCATTCGTATTCACTCGTTTCTCATTTATGTTAAAAACAAAATACTCCTCCCATTCACTTTTGTTTATCAAACCGCTGTGTTAACAAAGATTGGAGGGAGGATGATGAAAACGAAACACCTGAAATTGTTGTGGTATGCTTTTGAGTAAAACTTTGTCGATGATGTAAGGCATTGTTTCAAATCCCCAAACACTGGAGTGATAAGGAGTTAGTCCCTAGACAACCACTTTGAGCCTAGAAGTTGGTGTTTATTTCGGATCTAAAACCCTTAATCTTAACCTGGGGCAGGGTAGTTGTGTTCAGATAGTTTGATCATGCATTCGATCTTTCAAAAAAATCATCCATATGTACACCCTCCAATTAGGTTCAACCGCATGTTATCCTTCGCGCACATGTTGAAGTGTCGAAGGAGTTGAGAAAAGCTAAAATTAGTGTTGGTTGATCCTTATCCACCAATAATATGGCAGTCAACACCTTTAAAAAAATAGAAAAAAGCCCGCTAAGTAAAATACCACAAAATGACTTAGGCAAAAGTTAGGGCATCCCGGTGGGCCGAAAGCTTCAAAGAAGCGGTCCAGGCAAAATTAGGGATGAAGAAAATCAATCAAAAGAGGTCATTAAATCCTCAACAAAAAAACAAAATAAGATGACTGCCATTTCAAGAAAATTCGTCTTGAATCCTCATCACACCTTCGAACCCTCTTAGAAGTCGAATGCGTGTATCGAATTAACTGAACGTAGGAACTGGAGATCATCAAGAAGAAGGGGTGGGTAAAAAATAAATATTGAGCCTTATATCCTTTTGTTTCAAGAAACCGCGAACCAGACCACGTTACAACCCTTAAAAGACCTAATTGAGGCAGGGTTTATTTTGAAAGCATACTATAACAAGGTTGTGTTAACTTGACTCCAAACGATTTTTGCTAATCATGTGATGGCACCAATTTGCATACTGTGAATGACTTGATCACCATTGTGTTCTTATCAACGACTCTTTCATTGTATTTCACCCATTCATATCAATAAACTTTGATTTCAAATTTTGGCATAAGTATTGAATTAAAATTACCATTTTTTTATGAACAATCTTATTTGCGATTCAACACTTAGCATCAAAGAAATTCAATATGCAGTTGAGGAAATTGATGGAGTGAAAGAAGTCTAGTCATGGGCAAATCACTTTGAGCATCAGTTAATTCGAGCTAGTCACCCTAAGGGTCATCTAGCCAAGAGTAATCTGCTTCAAGAATCAGACCGGGGCAAGCCACCTCAGAGCTCAGTAAGTCCAATCACTCCAAGGTTCAGTTAGCCAAGATTAGTTTGCTTCAAGACTTAGATGGGGGCAAGCCACCTCAGAGCTCAATGAGTCCAACTATCCAAAGGAAAGTCGACCAAGAGTCTACCATTCCAACATTTGGTTAGCCAAGTTCAGACCATTACAAGTTTCAGACACTTGGGGCAAGCCCTCTCGAGGTAGTCTCATGGAAAGTTGTTTCCAAACCCACTTTCAAGGTGAACATTTCCAAAGACCTAACAAACTGGGGCAAGATGAGCCACAGAGGGGCAGAACCTCTTTCTTCGTGCTTTCAAACTGCTCAAACAAATTCTGCCATACGTCAACAACTAATTGAGTTTAAGACGAGTGCCCGAAAATTATGCTAGCACGATTCATTAATCCTCCAAAAGGATCCATTGGCTAAGATGTGGCCATCAAACTGGATAGAATCCTCCTTTGACAATATTTATCATAAAATATTCAGTTGAGTTCTCGGTGTTGAGGAATCATGAGCTTCCATAAAAAGCCTTTACAAACTCCCAGTCTGCCCAGTGTCAGCATTCTCATAATCATAATCATTCATATATCATGCATAAAGGGAAATTCAAATCATGCATAGCCGAAACGTACTTCGTGCTCATTTTGCATTGACTCAGGTCTTGTTGTCGATCCTATGATCCTTTGACCTTTGATTCCAGTTTGTATTTGGTGCCCTTAAACCCACATCCGGTTTTTGCAGTCATTTTCAAATCCAATTTTTGTTCAATACCATTCAGGTCATATATGAACCTGTTGTTGAGCCTTATTCCGGTGTCAGGTCATACATGAACCTGTACTGAAGATTCTTTCTCTGTTTGTTCAATACTATTCAGGTCATGTATGAACCTGTTGTTGAGCTTTATTTCGGTGTCAGGTCATGCTTGAACCTGTTCTGAAGATTTTTTCTCTGTTTGTTCAATACTATTCAGGTCATATATGAACCTGTTGTTGAGCTTTTATTCCGGGGTCAGGTCATACTTGAACCTGCTCTGAAGAGTTTTTCCTTTTGTTCAATACTATTCAGGTCATGTATGAACCTGTTGTTGAGCTTTATTCCAGTGTCAGGTCATACTTGAACCTGTTCTGAAGATTCTTTCTCTGTTTGTTCAATACTATTCAGGTCATGTATGAACCTGTTGTTGAGCTTTATTCCGGTGTCAGGTCATACTTGAACCTGTTCTGAAGATTCTTTCTCTGTTTATTCAATACTATTCAGGTCATACATGAACCTGTTGTTGAGCTTTATTCCGGTGTCAGGTCATACTTGAACCTGTTCTGAAGATTCTTTCTCTGTTTGTTCAATACTATTCAGGTCATGTATGAACCTGTTGTTGAGCTTTATTCCGGTGCCAGGTCATACTTGAACCTGTTCTGAAGATTCTTTCTCTGTTTGTTCAATACTATTCAGGTCATGTATGAACCTGTTGTTGAGCTTTATTTCGGTGTCAGGTCATACTTGAACTTGTTCTGAAGATTTTTTCTCTGTTTGTTCAATACTATTCAGGTCATATATGAACCTGTTGTTGAGCTTTTATTCCGGGGTCAGGTCATACTTGAACCTGCTCTGAAGAGTTTTTCCTTTTGTTCAATACTATTCAGGTCATGTATGAACCTGTTGTTGAGCTTTATTCCAGTGTCAGGTCATATATGAACCTGTTCTGAAGATTCTTTCTCTGTTTGTTCAATACTATTCAGGTCATGTATGAACCTGTTGTTGAGCCTTATTCCGGTGTCAGGTCATACATGAACTTGTACTGAAGATTTTTTTTCTCTGTTTGTTCAATACTATTCAGGTCATGTATGAACCTGTTGTTGAGCTTTTATTCCGGGGTCAGATCATACTTGAACTTGCTCTGAAGAGTTTTTCCAATTTTTGTTCAATACTATTCAGGTCATGTATGAACATGTTGTTGAGCTTTATTCCGGTGTCAGGTCATACTTGAACCTGTTCTGAAGATTCTTTCTCTGTTTGTTCAATACTATTCAGGTCATGTATGAACCTGTTGTTGAGCTTTAGTTCGGTGTCAGGTCATACTTGAACCTGTTCTGAAGATTTTTTCTCTGTTTGTTCAATACTATTCAGGTCATATATGAACCTGTTGTTGAGCTTTTATTCCGGGGTCAGGTCATACTTGAACCTGCTCTGAAGAGTTTTTCCTTTTGTTCAATACTATTCAGGTCATGTATGAACCTGTTGTTGAGCTTTATTCCAGTGTCAGGTCATATATGAACCTGTTCTGAAGATTCTTTCTCTGTTTGTTCAATACTATTCAGGTCATGTATGAACCTGTTGTTGAGCCTTATTCCGGTGTCAGGTCATACATGAACCTGTACTGAAGATTTTTTTCTCTGTTTGTTCAATACTATTCAGGTCATGTATGAACCTGTTGTTGAGCTTTTATTCCGGTATCAGGTCATACTTGAACCTGTTCTGAAGATTCTTTCCTTTTGTTCAATACTATTCAGGTCATATATGAACCTGTTGTTGAACTTTTATTTCGGGGTCAGGTCATACTTGAACTTGCTCTGAAGAGTTTTTCCAATTTTTGTTCAATACTATTCAGGTCATATATGAACCTGTTGTTGAGCTTTTATTCCGGGGTCAGGTCATACTTGAACCTGCTCTGAAGAGTTTTTCCAATTTTTGGTCAATACTATTCAGGTCATATATGAACCTGTTGTTGAACTTTTATTCCGGTGTCAGTTCATATATGAACCTGTTCTGAAGAGTCTTTCTCTATGATTGTTCCAGTATTATCAGGTCATATATGAACATTTTGATACACTCTTCTTGAATTTTTCTGAGTTTGTTAGGTCATACCTGAACCTGCTGTCAGAACTTCTTGATATTCCCCAACGTTGTCAGGTCATATGTGAACTGGTTGTAGCATCTTTTCCTTTATTCGGGTTAGTAAGTCATATGTGAACTTACTACCGAAACCTCTTGTATTCCAAGTATCGATTATCAATTTTCACTTTGAGCACTCCCCGTTGTGTCTGATTCTCCAGCCGGATTTGTCTTCCCCAGCGAGTTTGTTTTTTTACCATTTGTCTGTCTCCCTGTGGACCACCAGCATTCCCCACAGCTTGGTCTGTCTAGTAGCATCTCCTGTTAAGGGTCCACCATATCCCTAGCAGATAATTTTTTTTACAAAAAAGCATCATGCATCCATGCATTCATGCATCCATGCATATCATATCATATCATATCATATCATATCATATCATATCATATCATATCATATCATATCATATCATATCATATCATATCATATCATATCACATCATGTCATGTCATAGGGATTCAAGATCAAAATCTGGGTCTTCTTAGTATTTAACCATCTCCCACTATGATCATATGAAGAGTGTCCTGCTTCATATTCTCTAGTTGAAGATACTTAAACAGGGGCAACTGTGATACCCCGATTTTGGTCCTGAATTTTTTCCATTTTTATTTGGCACTTGGCCTAAAGTTCATTTGCATACATTCATTCCCAAATCCATATTTTTGTTACACACTGGTCATTGTCTATGCCTTTTTGACCATGATGCTTTTGATTATAAAATGGATTTTAATTATTTGACTTTTTAATTTTCAATTTGATGTTAATTTCGAATTAAGTTTAATTCCAAATTTCAATTTAATTTTAATTGTTATTTTTACTAATGATTCAAACTCTAATTGATATTAATTTTCAAATAAATGTTAGAATTGATATCAAAGTAATTTTAATAAATTATGAATTAATTTGATTTTAATTTGGTTTTTACTGATTTTTTATTATTATTTAAATTGATATTTAAATTAGTCTTGGATTATTTCTAAAAATCCATTTTATAACCAAACATGATCCATTTTCCATCCATAGTTCATCCCAAATCAAAATAGCACATCCACACATTTCATAACATTCAATAATATTTAGCTTTCAAGCATTTCCAAAAACCATATTCATACATACATGTTTCTCCCAAATGCACGTCCATTTTTACAACAGTAAACCATATTTCACCAAGTAAAAGCATCCTAATTACAAACCATGACTCATTCAAACCAAAGCCATTGCTTCATTTCACGGACATTTGATTACAATGTTTGAAACGAAATGCAAATTTCAAACCAACACATTCACACTTCAAAGCTGCTACAACCTTGGGCAATTCCCGAAATTACAGCGGATTCTCATTTGTTACATCCAATTTTCAAATTCACAAAATAGAACCTTCATGACAATGCAACACACAAAAAGCTAACACAAATAATCCTAAATCTAGCAACTTTGCCGCCTACCAAATTCAGAGTTACTAATCCTAACCATGGCCATGCTCAACAAGCCGTCTACGAGCCAAAACCAGTTTGCAATGCATCAATCTAATCAACCACGAGCCTATCATAAAATTCTGCTCTATTCAAGAAACCAATCAGCCTGCAGTATTCCATTGCCAAACCTACCAAATCAATAGAAGAAATAAAATGTCAAAATAAAGTATTTCAAACAAGGCATGTTTTTCCTGAATATCAAGCTACAAGTTCCAATTTGTCGTTAAGCTATTTTGCATTAACCTTTGGGGAAGTAATGGATAAAGGAGGGGATGTTCGGTTATCTTCACCTGCTGCAGCAGAATCCCAAGGACGCCTAGCCTCAAGAGCCTGAAATTAAACCGTTCCGTGTCGGCATTGTCTACAAAGACAAAACAACAAGAGCAACCTGCTTTAGAGGATATAACTGCTGAACCTAAACATGCTCCAAAGGCAAGGGTGGCTGCTGTTTCTTTTGGCGAAAAGCTGTTAGCAGATCATAAGCACTTCCTAGATTTCTCGAAGTCTAAAAGACCTACTATTCGATATGCTACCTATACTGTATTGAAGAGCTTCCATCACACCAACCATAGCCTGCAAGAATAAACCGAACTTGCAATGAAATTCAAAACTAATGAAAGGAATCTCATTCATGAGCTGTAAGCCACAACAGCAAGGTTACACTGGGAATGTACAACGATTCAAACTCGTTGTTATTTTCATAAAAGAAAAGAGAACGTATCAAATTTCATTGAAATTCAAAGCTCATAAAAAAGGCAAACTTGCGGCGTACATTATAATTATCGTTGCATACCGTTTTTTACTTGAAGACTTCTTCTCGCGATATTACTTTGCAAAGGTCTTCACCAAGTTTATTTGCAGCTTGAGGAGCATCATTAGCCATGTCTTACTTGCAGCATGTACATCCATAACAGAGGGATTGAGAGCTAGCAGTGAAGCAGCAAAGACATGAAGGACTGTTCCAGCACCGAAAAGAGGTGAGATTGTAAGACAGGATTCGAGATGCATTGAGGGCTAAGTTGGATCCACTTGGTAGGTTGGTGGCTCTTGAGATGGGGAAAATTCTTGCTGAAGGAATTGGTGAGGTTCAGGAAATCATTGATATGTGTGGTTATTCTGTGGGGCTGAGCCGACAACTGAATGGATCAATTATCCCATTAGAACTTCCAGAGCATATGATGTTTGAGGTATGGAACCCATTAGGGATCGTTGGTGTAATCACTGCTTTCAACTTTCCATGTGTTGTACTAGGATGGAATGCTTACATTGCACTAGTCGGCGGTAACATGGTTGTCTGGAAGGGTGCGCCAACTACTTCATTGATAATTACAAAGCTGATTGCTGAAGTTTTTGAGAGGAACAATTTACCCGGAGCAATCTTTACCGATGATGCCGATATCACATTGGTTGTGCGCTATATTTTCTTTGCAGCCGTCGGTACTGCTGGTTAGCGTTGTACAACCTGCCATGACCCTGCCGGAAGAACAAACGTGACAGTAACCTCACACCACATACATGTGACGCATCATGCCGTCAATATCCTGCAACAACAAATCCAAGCAAGGCCAGGGCGCATTAAAACCAAGCATGAGAATTATAAAACTAAAATCATTCACAGCAAAGCGTTGAACCTAATTGCAAAGAGGTTAAGCATCGTCCATAAACTAAGTCACTTACAGCATTGTATAACAGCAAACACAGTACCAATAACACAATCAACCCGTGTTCATAATCGGAGCTTTGCAAATAACCGAAGTTGCCCATGAATCGTTGCTAATTTTCACTGCAGTAACAAAAAACACAAACTAATTAGCCAAGGCAGTAAAGATTCGAAAAATTCCCAAATTGGCATTAGGACAAAATTCAAAGAGAAAGCTTGAGTTCAGAATACCGTTTTCGGTTTTAGCATTAAACAGGACAACCCAATTTCTGAGCATCAAAAGGAGTTTTACAGAGATACTCTTTTGGAACCCAAGGGACCAATTCGAAACCCTAAGCTGTGAACATAAATAGGGAGAGGCGAATCAGTGAAGAGGACGGGAAAAAAACCCTAATAAGGAGGCGGAATTGAAAACTTGAAAGCAAATCAAAACCTAATCCTAAGATAAAAGAACACCAGCATTTGAAGAAGTGAAGGGAAGATTCAAGCATTACCTGAGCTCGCCGTCACCGTCGAAGGTGAGCCTTTTTAACATCCTTTGCCTCTGTTTGCATATAGAGTGAAGTTTGGGGAAGGTTGGGGACGCGAGAGAGAGGTTTGAGAGACGATGCTTGAGCGATTTCGTGAGGGAGACGGGAGTTTGAGGACTTTAGCGATTTCGTGAGGGAGACGAGAGAAGAGGGATTGAGAGCGAATACGGCAAGAGAGGGGTTCGTGAGATTGGGGAAGGCAATTATTGAGAGTGTGAGAGAGAAGCGAGTTTGTGAGGCATCTGTTACTATCCCTTTTTCTTTTTTTCTTTTCTTTAATTTATTTTTAAACAGAATAAGTTTTTGAAAGCATTAAAGATTTTGTTTAAAATTCCTAGGTTATTAGTTAATAATTGTTTTTATATTTTCAACTTATACCCCATTGAAAACCCAACAGCCAAGCGGCTGGGTTTAGTTATTGGTAGTCCAACAGTTTTCTTTTTTATTAGTTTTTTATTTTAATTCTAATTTTTAATCTATCTTGGTTTATTTACCCAAGCTAGCATTAAAATAACAACTAGTCATAAGTGGCCTGGTGGAGATGGGTGGTTTCCATAGTCTTAAGTGGATTGGGTTCAATACTCATATGTAGCATTTTATTTCTTTTAGTATTTTATTTCTTTTAACATTTTTTATGTTTATGCTTTATTATACTCATAGTTTCATTATTATTTAATAACACAAATCTTTTTTTTTAATTTCATCATTCATTCAAAACCATTTTAAAACTATATTTTTCTCGATTCAATGTCGAGCCCATTTCCACACCCTTGTAAGTCGATTGCTTTTAAGCATCGCCATCAACCTCACATAGCTTACTCTTAGGCTTTCTTACAATGAGTCGGTTCTCTTGCACTTACACTCATACTTTGCATTATTTGTTGTTTGGGCCCGATTTAATTATTTCATGATTTTGAACCCCCATTTGACAAAATGTACCCCACTCCCCCGATGTGTAATAATTTTGTACTGTTTTATTTCTTTATTTGTTTGACTGTTTAGTTAGATACTAACACAAGAATAAAATCAACCATTTCCAAAAAAATACAAAAATAATGACTCGATCCAACGTCGAGTATTTTCTCAATAAACAAATCAATTCATTTCTCCCTCCTATTCTATTCCATTTCTTTCAAACTTTCACCAAACGCTTGATTCAACGTCAAGCCTTTTTTTCTAATAAAAAACTCAAAAAATATTAATTTATAGTTAAGACCTTTTCAATAAGATGGAAGTGGAACGTGGTGTATACCACGCACTCCTGAGAATAGGATTCGAGATGTATATCTCGCCAATCCTAGCTCTCGCCATCATTCAAATTCATTCACTTTGCTCTCTCAAACATTCATTCAAATTTCTCTTGAACATCAATACTTTATCTAAGGTCAAGTCATTTTCACAACAAAACCCAAAATACCTAATTCTTACTTAACACTTTTCCAATAAAGGTGGAAATGGAACATGGTGTATACCATGCACTCCTGAGGTTAAGATTCGAGACGTATGCCTCGCCAATCTTAACTCTCGCCATCGTCTAAAATTGTCAATGTGGTTTCGTCAAACCCTTTCTCAATCAAATCTAAGATACCTAAATCTTATTTAACACTTTTTCAATAAAGGTGGAAATGGAACATGCACTACAACAAACAAGACCTTAGACAGCGCTTTTTTTAGCCTTAGACAGCGCTTTAAAGCGCTGTCTAAACCTCCGCTGCTAAAGGTTTAGACAGCGTTTTTTTAAATCTTAAAAGCGCTGTCTAAGCCCCCCCCTTAGACAGCGCTTTGGCCAAAAGCGCTTTATAAGACCCTCTTATTTAAAAAATTTTAGGTATACCTTAGACAGCGCTTTTGAAAAGCGCTGTCTAAGCCCCACCCCCTTAGACAGCGCTTTGGCCAAAAGCGCTTTCTAAGACCCTCCTATTTTAATTTTTTTAGGTATACCTTAGACAGCGCTTTTCAAAAAGCGCTGTCTAAGCCCCCCCTTAGACAGCGCTTTTGCCTAAAGCGCTTTCTAATCCCCCCCTTAGACAGCGCTTTTTACAAAAGCGCTGTCTAAGGTATACGAAAACCTATAATTTTCTGAAAATAGTATGGATAACAAAACAAGCACTCCTAACGCAATTATTTTCAGACTGTAAACCTCGGGAAATAATTTGGATTGACATAACCGAGCTTAAATATATGCTGTACACGGCAACAAAGGGAATTGGATGGCATTAGTGGCTTTGCATAACCTCTATTTACAATAAAGTTATTATAAATAAGGCAGGGAATAGAAATGCAAATGGTATTCACAGCAAGTGCCAACAAAGATATATACATAATCATGTACTCATGCAAGCATATACTAGAATGTCTCTTCTGGCTTTAGGAAATTGTAATATTCAAGTTGTGTCATCTCCCCACCGGCTGCAGAATCAAACTGACACCGATAGAAACTGCATTAATAGTTCAATAAACAATTGCATCAGATGTTTTAATCACAAGAAAGAGCAAGTCATTAACAACAAATACGGTAAGAGTTGATCATCAAAAATTTGACCCAATTTTATATTAGTTTCAAGATATACAAGAGCAAGTCATGAACTATGAATTCGATGCATCAATATTGTAAGAGTTGATCATCTAAAATTTGACCCCAATATTTGTTTCAAGATTTACTCCATTCTTTCATCTTTCAAGATTTTAAGCATATGTTTTTCACTGTATCTTTACAAAAACCCAAAGCATGTATTAAAAAAGAATTAAGTGCAATTGGGTAAATGAGTCTGTGTGTCTAAACTTTTAGTTTCTTGATCAGGGACAGGAATAAAGTTTTAAACTTAGTATTCTTTTATAAGTTGTGTTGCAAAGTATAAGGCGCGTAGAAATTACAAATATAAACAATGTTAAAATATAACCATGCAGCTATTTGTTTGATGCTAATATTGAAGAAGCATTTGAATTGAAACTTAAAACCTAAAAGAAAAAAGAAGCACAATTCTTTTTATACTGAAGGTTGACTCTACCGATTAATCTGATTTCTCTGTTAAGACTACCATTGCCACAAACAGTAACGATGCCATGAGCCTCTATCAATTTTAGAGGGTAATCTACAGGTATATAAGTAAATTCTAAAAGTTCAGTTTTCATTTTTCAAATCATACTTCCACCGTGCTAGTTCTATCTGAATGTTCCTAACATCTCTAAGGAACGCCTAAAAAAATATGAAGGCAATGACAGGATTAAAAAGGCACAGATATGATCTATTGCAGTAATACCTGCCATCCATGCCGAGTATTACAATTGTATTTTTCTGATGGCCAAAGGCAACATTATACTGTAAACCTTCTTGCAAGCGAAATTGAGCCACGGACCATTCTGAGCTAAAATACTTAGGCAATACACCTACAAAACATACAGAATTAAGAGAATTGTCAGCAGCAGCTTGTTCAATAAAAAATCTAAATTTCCAGACCAAACAAAACCCTGTAATACTACAACTACACATGTTGCTCTGGTTGTTCTATAGTTACTGAACAAAAACTTAATACCCATACACTATAACTAATGAATGAATAACCCACAGTGGACAAATGCACAAACCTCTAATAAATGAGAGAGACAAAGCTGCCGATGGACTAATAGGACTAGACTCAGATGTAGTATATGATCTCTCGTGCCCCAACAATCCCGAATCAACCTTCAGGTTGAATACATGAACAGTTCCCTTGTCACTCGAGACAGCTAACCACTGAGCCGTGGGAGAAAAGGCAAGGCTATATATCTCAGCTCGGTCAGCACCTCTTCGTACCTGAAATCATTATTACCATTCAAACTTTAAAAACAATTGAACTCATCACATAAATAAACAAACAAAAAACCTAACCAACTATTCAAAACAATCGGCCCCAAATGAACCTCAACCTAAAGTTCGAGCAGTATTTCAACCTAAAAAAGAGATTTTGAAAAATAAACTAAACACTCACATAAAAAAAACAAAACAAAACAACAAAATAATAATCATATTTCTATATAGGAAAATGCTAGCACTTTTAAGAAACTTTAAAAAGTAAGTTTTTATGGAAATCCTTCTATATATATAGTAGAAGAATATGAAAATGAAAAAAGTGAGATCAACCTCTTGGAGCAAAGAACCGTCCAAGGTATTGAAAATCCTAATGAGAGTCCCCTTGGAGCTTGCAGTAGCAAGTAAAAGTCCATCTTGGGTTATATTGAAACAAGCAATTCTAGAATCATGTGCCAGGATGAACTTGGTTCTCTTGGAAGCATAATGTTCAACCCTAATCTGACCTTTTTGCAACCCAGGACAAGCCAACACCATAGTTTCCAAATGATGTGAAACCTCACAGAGACCCTTAGGGTTCGCAATAGTCTCAATTTGATGAAGAACCTTAAGATCAGAGAAATTATAAACAAAAATCTTATGCCCCAAAACAACAACAATTCTATCCCTCCTCAGACGAATACCTTTCACCTCCGATCGAAACGACAACTCTCCAATACACCGCGACTGATGATCATCCCAGATCATCACCCTATCAGCCGGATACCGAGGGTCCGATCCCCCGCCAACGAAAGCAAGAATATTGCATCGAAACAACATGTGAACCAAACCGATTCCTCCGCCGTGACCGAAATCACGTCGGAATATTTCACGAAAGGGGTCACAATTATAGATTCGGAAGCCTTGATCGGTGCCAACGGCGAAACAACCGGAGTCTTGGTTGAAGGAGATATGAAGAGCGGTGGAAGTAGAATTTGGGGATGGATTAGGGGGAGAGGGAATTGGGGTTGACGAAGGTGGTTCTTCGGAATCAAGAGGCATTAGGGTTTGAGAGGTATGAGACATTTAGAGCTGGGAAACAAAATTGAAAATTAGGGTTTGAGAATTTCTTGGTTTTGGGGGGAGAAGAGAGAATAGAAAGAGATATCTATCTATCTATCTTCTGAGGAGAGGTGGCTTGGGTTGGGTTGCTTTTACTTCTTCTTCAAGGGACAAACACACATGGCATGAGAACATGTGTACACATAGCATAGTTAACATGTATATATATAGTACTTTACATATATTTTGTTAACAAAAATCAAAACTAGTTTAGCTAAAATAATGCTCTTTAAGTTTATCTAATATTTAAAAAAAAACTGAAAGAGCTTTTGGTTTTAATTTTTTTTTTAATTGAAAGACTTTAAACAGCGCTTTCTCAAAAGCGCTGACTAAGGTCTATATTTAAAAGCGCTTTCTAAAAGCGCTGTCTAAGGGGGGGGTCTTAGACAACGCTTTCTAAAAGCGCTGTCTAAGACCCCCCCTTAGACAGCGCTTTCATTATTTTTTTAGAACATTTTCCGTGTTTTATTTTTATTTTAACCTTAGACAGCGCTTTCTTTTAAAAGCGCTGTCTAAGATGCGCTGTTAAAAAACCTTTTTGGCGTAGTGATGGTGTATACCATGCACTCCTGAGGTTAAGATTCGAGACGTATGCCTCGCCAATCTTAACTCTCGCCATCGTCTAAAATTGTCAATGTGGTTTTGTCAAACCCTTTCTCAATCAAAATCTAAGATACCTAAATCCTATCTTAACTTTTTTCAATAAAGATGGAAATGGAACATGGTGTATACCATGCACTCCTAAGGCTAGGATTCGAGATGTATATCTCGCTCATCCAAGTTCTCGCCATCACTCGAAATACATCCAACCAATCAAACTCTTTCTCGCCGCCGTGCGACTAATCAAAGAACCTTTTTCATAAATGAAAGATATATTGTCTTAAGTGATACAAAACAATGTTTCGGCCACGATTGTTGAGTAGAGATAAATGACGCTTTTCCGAATGTAGATTTATAAATCCGTTCGATGTGTGGTATGCGTCCACTCCTCATCTGTTTTGGGTAAAATGATGTTTTTTTCGATTAATACAATATAGCTTTCGCTAAAATCGACCAACAAACAAACATTTTTCAACCCAGAACTACGTAAGCCTTGATTTCTCTTTTGAGATACGTAGGAGCAGGATTTTTAAATCTTGTCAGGCCCATTAATAAAAAACTTAGGTTTAGTCCTTCGTCAAAATCCAAAAACATTTTCCTCTCTTTTACTCTTTCTTTCCCACCTAATAACTTGAAAAGCCTAACATTTCAACTAACACTAACGCACACAACTAACCTAATGGTTCCCGTTGAGTACAACGGACGTGAGGGGTGCTAATACCTTCCCCTTGCGTAATCGACTCCCGAACCCTGATATTGGTTGCGATGACCATATCTTATCCTTTCATTTGTCTTGGGTTTTATCGATATTTCCCCTTTCCTTTTTAGGAATAAATAAAGTTCGGTGGCGACTCTCAGTCCATCATTGCGAGCGTGCGATCGCGCTTCGCTTTGAAGTCGTATCCCCATTTTTTCGAGGTGCGACAATAACAAACAAAGATTCTACTAAGTCTATCTTTGATTCTCTAAGGATGACTCATTAAGGGAATGCTCAAGTTAAGGAGACAAAGGCTTTGTCCTTAATTTAGAAATATGAGGCATTCAGAATGGAAGACGATGAAACTGTTGAGAGACTATGTTCTCAAAGTTTCAGATGCTTGTCATAGGACTCAAGGTTCTGGACAAAGGGTATTCTACGGCTGACCATGTCAAGAAAATCATCAGAAGTCTCCCCAAAAAATGGAGACCTATGGTAACTGCCTTGAAGTTGGCAAAGTACCTAAGCAGTAGAAGTCTTGAAGAACTTGTTAGTTCTTTAAGAAGTCATGCGATAAAACTCGAGGAAGATGAACCTCAGAAGCAAGGTAAATTTGTTTCCTTGAAGTCCAAGCCTGAGAAGACAATGGCTTATTAAGATGAGGAAGAATCAGAAGATTCTGATGAGGAACAGACAAATGTTGCATTGATGGCAACTACAACTGATCCCGAAGGTTCTGAAGAACTAGAAGACAAAGTGTTGTCAGAGTCACAATTAGACTCCAACTCTGAAGAGGTATTTTCTAAACTATCTCGTTCTGATTTAGAGTCATATCTTTCTGAAATGCTGGAAAAGTACCAAAGTCTTTAGAGGAGGTACAAAAACCTTAAACAAGTCCAAGTAGTTGCTTCTGAAAGCCGTAGTGAGCTTAAGAGGGATATTTCTTCCCTAAACGAAAAAATATTTTTTTAGAAAGTAACAACTCTGCTTTGAAAAGAAAATTTTCAAAACTAGAGGAATAAATAATCTCATAAGCTTTTGGTACTGATTGCATCATCAGATATGACAGATCACTATAGTGCTTTCTGGCTAAAAGCATAAATATAAGCAAAATAGATTCCAAGATCTATGGAATTAGAATAAATGGTAAGAAGTGTCTAGGTTGTACAAAAACTGGAAAACCTGACGAAAGTTAGAAGGTAAAACTGAAACCTATCTATGAGTATTTCGTGCCTGCTGGCACTGAGCTTGACTGTTCTTCACAGACACAGAAACCTGCACAGACACGGAAGAAGAACTCAGTTCTGAAACTCAAGTATCATGCACAAATTCCCTTTGAGTATCCTACTGCATAAAAACCCAAGGTTGTAAAAAAATATGGGAGAACTAACAAAAAAGGACCCAGAAAGTGGGTACCTAAGGATAAGATTATTTATGTTGTAGATATTCTTAGTAGCTCAGTTGAGACACCACTCATGGTATTTGGACAGTTGATACTCGCGACACATGACGGGAAGAAGGCATATGTTCCAAGATTTGGAACTTAAGTCTGGAGGCTTTGTTGGTTTCAGAGGAAACCAAACAGGGAAGATCATTGGCTCTGGAACTATTGGTAATGGTAATCTCCCTTCTATTACTAACGTTCTTTTGGTCGATGGTTTGATGCATAAACTATTGTCTATCAGTCAGCTTAGTGACAATGGTTATGATATCATTTTTAATCAAAAGTCATGTAAGGCTATTAGTCAGAAAGATGACACAATCATTTTTAACGGAAAGAGAAGAACAACATTTATAAAATCAAACTTTTTGATCTTGAGGATCAAAACATAAAATGCTTAATGTCTGTTAATGAGGAGCAATATGTATGACATAGACGTTTGGACCATATTAGCATGAGAAGGATTTCTTAACTAAATAAGCTTAGATTAGTCCGACGATTACCCAACCTGAAGTTTGCTTCAGATGCTCTTTGTGAAGCATGTCAGAAAGGCAAGTTTTCTAAAACTTCTTTCAAAGCAAAAATTGTTGTTTCTACCTCTAGACCGTTAGAGCTTCTGCACATTGATTTGTTTGGGCCAGTGAAAACTGTCTCTATCAGTGGTAAGAAGTATGGATTGGTCCTCGTTGATGACTATAGTCGTTGGACATGGGTAAAGTTCTTGAAACACAAGGATGAGTCACATTCAGTGTTCTCTACCTTCTGCTTACAAGTGCAAACAGAGATGGATTTCAAAATAGTCATAGTCGAAAGTGATCATGGTGGCCAATTTGGAAATAAGAACTTTAAAAATATTTTTGATACAAATGGCATTTCCCATGATTTACCATGTCCTAGAAATCCACAGCAAAATGAGGTTGTAGAAAGGAAGAATAAGACTTTGCAAGAAAAGGCTCGCACCATGATCCAAGAAATTGATATGACTAAGCATTTCTGGGCAGAGGTAGTTAACACAACATGTTATATCCAGAACATGATTTCTATTATGGCTAAGCATTTCTGGGCAGAGGTAGTTAACACAACATGTTATATTCATGCACAAATTGTGGAATAACAGAAAGCCCAACATTTCTTATTTCCATCCTTTTGGATGTGATTGCTTTATGTTGAACACTAAAGAGAATCCTGGCAAGTTTGATTCTAAGACACATAAGTGTTTATTATTAGGATATTCTGAACGTTTAAAAAGACTGCATAGTCTTTAACACTGAGACACGAATTGTCGAGGAATCAATTCATGTTAGATTCAATGATAAGCTTGACCCTGAAAAGTCAAAGTTAGTTGAGAAATTTGCAGATATGAAGATCAATTTTTCAGAATCCAAGGATAAAGATTCTGGAGATAAAGACTCAGAAGGCAAAGCTAAGGACGTTGAAGCAAAAGACTCAGAAGTGCATAATTGAAGCATACTGAACTACTAGATTTTTTGGTTTATGCAAAAGAATTGGGTCTGGTATCCTAGATTTTTACAAAAAAATGGTATATAAAAAAATTTACCGGACTTTTGGAAAGCTCTGACAAATAATAACGGTAGAACTTTTACGAATTCCGGATTTTTCCTAAAAAAAACCCAATAAAACTTCAAAACGTATACAGACTTTTACTAAAAATTCAGAAATAATTCAAAAATATTTTCGGATTTTTCCTAAAAAACGACAAAACTTCAACAGATTCCAAATCTTTGAAAAAAAATCCGATAAAAATTCAAGAGATTTCTGGATTTTTTCCAAAAATCCGATTAAACTTCATACTGAATTTTTAAATATCCGATAAAAAAACATAAAAACATTATCTGAAAAAACTTTTCGCACTGGATTTTTAGTCTCTTCCAATTTTTATATAAAGAGTTTTTTATGAAATATAAAAATTTGGAAGATAAATAATATGAAGGATAAAATTGTGATTATTATAAAATGTGGAGATGTCGTGTCAAAATGGGGGTGCTAGGAAGAAACCTCTTATTTTGAGTGTTTATATAACATAAACAAACACATTTAAATGTATCTTTGTGTGTTGGGCTCATGTTGAAAGTTGGGGGCTTTGTATTTTCATTTCAATATTTTAATTAATTAACTACTAAAAAATATTAATTAAATTATTAATTATTAATTTATTTTAAAAAAATATTAATTAATTAATTATATAATTATTAATTCCTAATCAATTTCACATTATTAAAAATAAATTTTATATCTTAATTATTAATGTCACCGGATTTTGAAATAAATGGACTAAAAATTAAAAATAATGAAACAAGAAGGACCAAAATGCATTTAAACAAAAATAATAAATTTTAAAAAATAGTTTTTAAGTCTGTAAAACAAGTGAGTTGAACATAACGGGTTGACTGAGTTGTTCATGAACTTAAAACAAGTCGAATTTGAGTTTGCAACAAGATCGTGTCAAATCTAGTCAAATTTTGAGTTGAATCAATTATTATCAAGTTGAGTCGAGATGAAGAGAGTTCGACTCGATGTTCAAAATTACAACTCCTTCCACCAATCGATCTAAAAGGTCCTAAACTGATTTGTCGTCCTACCACCAATTAAAAAAAAAAAGATTTTTCCACGTATTTTTTAACACTCTACGAAAACAAGAAAATTTCTCTTATTCAAAAAAAAAATATTCAAACACATATTTTTTCAAAGTAATTTTCTAGAACATGTGTTTATTGCACAAGAGTCAACTTTCACCTTTTACATTCATATTATTCATATAAAAGAACACTCAAAAACTCCAAAACCACATAAACTTGATTTTACATCCAAATCAAATCAGGCATGGAAAATGAACTCGTACAATGATGAACTCATAAAATATGGTAATAAGAAATACAATATCTTGAATCAAGAATTTCTCTTCTAGCCTTAACTCTTGAATAACAACACTTCACTTACCATTTTTTCCAAATTCAAACAAGATGAACCACCAAAATCAGTTGCTTCTTCTGCCATTTTCTTCCACTCAATTGCTTTTCTTTTCATCTCCTTACCCTTTTCACCATCTAACAACTCTACCACAACCTTCTCAACTTCATCTCTTGTCACATTCTCACTATCCATCACCATTCCAAATTTCCATTCACTACAAATATACTTGCAATTGGTAAATTGATCATTGAAATATGGACAACAAATCAAAGGCACACCATTGCATATACTTTCAATTGTTGAATTCCATCCACAATGACTCAAAAATCCTCCCACTGCTTTGTGCTTTAGAACCTTCTCTTGTGGACACCAACCTACCATAAGTCCTCTATCTTTTGTTTCTTCCATAATTTCTTGTGGCACAAGTAATCTTTCACTTCCACCTTTAACTATATCAGGCCTAATCACCCACAAGAATTTCTTCTTGCTATTTGAAATTCCCCAAGCCAATTCAACAAGTTGATTATACTTCATAACTATAACACTACCAAAATTCACATACATAACGGAATTTGGTTCTTGCGCGTCAAGCCATTTGAGACACTCACTTTCTTCTTTCCACAAATTACATTTAATAGATTCAAACTCATTGTTCTCTGAAATTTTATCAAGGAATAACTCAAGAGGGCCTATTGTGTAGAGTTTAGGAAACATTGTAGAGAGTTCATTCAGAACATTAGATTCTAATGCATCAAAAGTTGGTAGAATAATAGCAGAAGCTTTTGAAGCTGTTTCAATTTGTTCAGCCACAAAGTTCAAAAGTGAATCATTTGGTTGTGTTGTACGATATATACCAGGAAGGTCTCTTAATGTAATATTCTTCATGCCAGGGATCCAGTCTATGATGGTGTCTAAATGCCCATTTGTCAGATAACTTGCATCTGAAAGTTTTCATCATAAATTAAAAAAAAAAAAAAGACATTACTATTCATATGTGTTGAGAACTCAAATTTAAATTATGACTAAACTCTAAAAAAAATAAAAATTGAAGAGGGTTAAGATAAAATAAATAGAGTAAACATTGTAAAGTTTTGTTGTATCTACCTTGAAGTGGTGTTATGCCTTTTTCCATGAGATTCCTGCATTCTTTGAATCCCATGAAACCACAAGCACTATGAGCCCAAAAGAGAACATTAGGCAACCCAAATTGTTGAGAAGCTTGAATACTAAAAGACATGATACCATCAGAGATTAAGCAAGTAACTGGAGGATCATTGAGTTTTGATATAAGTTCACACAATGGTACCAAACAGTGTTTACTTGTAGACTCACAAAGATCCGGAATGCTTTGAGTCGAATCCATGTTGTTTGTGGGAGGGAGACCATCTGGTATGGTCTCAAATTTGAAATCTGACAAACCATTGAGAAGATCATCAGAGGCTCTTGATTTGAGCAAACGTTTGTGGTTGAATTCAGTGTTGAGAAATGTTATGTAGAAGCCTTTGCTGTGAAGGATCTTTGCTAGTTTGAGAAATGGATTTATGTGACCTTGTATTGGAAATGGAATAACAAGAGCATGTGGCTTCATGGTTTCACCTAGTAAACTCATCTTGTTGCATGAATAAAAAGATGAACAACCAACCGACACTCAAAGAACAACATGCATGACATGACAGGAAACAAAGACATGATATAAAGTGGAATACATGTTCATTGAATCATCATCACGTGGTCAATAGGAACAAGCCAAACCGAAAATCAGCTAGGGAACAAAACAATATGGTGGAGGACCCCAAATTAGCTACTTTATTAGATTCAATAGAGATATTTGTCTGCAAGCGGGATGATCATGGGCATCAAAAGTTACAAGAATTAAAAAATCAATTTCCATCATTTAAATAATAATATTTGTTTGTTCATAATAATTAGACAATATATATTTAACATGTAAATTTAGTGGTTAAAAATCTTGTTAACTAAGCTTAAGTATTAAGTTTGAATCCTATTGATCTATTGATAGTAAGAATTAAAAAAATTTCAATATATTTTACTCAATGTGACCCACTTTTAATTTATAATAAATAAATAAATTAAAAAATATATATTTTAAATTTCACATAGATTTAAAAAAAAATCACATTGACAATCACGTAAGATTTAAAAAAGATTATGGGTTGAAATAGTCAATCAGAGGCTAAACACACATGATATAGACATTATAAGTGGATGTTGAGAATGTATCGAGTGAGAGAACTCACTCATCTATCACCTTAAGGTTTTAGGTGAATATGTGGTGTGTCTCTCGTAAATGTGTTGCTCCAAAAATGAAGAAGTCTCACAATGTTCAATGCTCCATAGTGAAAAACTTCCCTAACATAGGGATTTAAAAAGAATCTTATTGGAGATAAACTGAAACTCGCTAATACTACATAAGGGTAATGTATATTTAACCCTTATTTTTATTGATAATTATTTTTACTATACTTATGTATATCTTCGGAAAAATAAAAATGACTTCATGACATGTATTGAAAGATGTAGGTTTCATAGTGAAAGATGTGAATATTATAAACTACCATAGAATTATATATGAGACAGGTGCACCATATATTCCTTATAAATTAATGGTAAATATGTTATAAATAATAGGACTATAATTGAATTGATTGTTGCCATTATGTTAAATTTGAGTGTTGCTTTTCATTGGTAGGGGAAAATATAATTGATTGTCTCCTATGTGTTTAATAGAGTTTTCAAATGTAAGACCAATCTCTCTCCTATAAAATCCTAAAGAAAAGACAACATAACTTGTCTTATCTTTGAATTTGGGGTTATCTAGCTTATGACATGATCCTTGGTCCAAAGCGAGTTAAACTTGTCTTATTTTCAACGAACGTTGCATCTTTGTTGCGTTGTAGGGCTTTATGTATGTGTCAAAATCATGTTACATCATTATATGTTGTCACTGGTTTTTCATGAAGATTATGGTATTTCATTTTTAGGTGGATCTCATTGGGAATTCCTTTTACCTTATCGTTGTCTCTGAATCCGGGAACGAATCTTTCTAGTTTCTCTTCACTAGGTATTTCTCATTTCTTCTTTATTGTCATCGGCTCGACAAACTTCTATTTCATTATCCCTTTCGACAATGTATTTGGGTGAGAAAGCCTCTAGTAATAGATTCGATGAGATTATACCCCCAGTAATAGAAGCAATGAATTGTCATTTTACTCTTCGAACTTCTTTTTCATTGTTGTTGCTACCCTTGTTCTTTTTGTGCTCCCAACGATTTTGATTGTCTTTTTATGACAATTTACTTTGACTGGGGGATTGTTTCTTGCATGGTGACTCACCTGCTATTGGAGTCTCTTGCAGAACCAATTCTCCTTTTATCGTCATATTTCATTCCATCATGTTCCGCATGCCAATCTAATCTTTCTTTCTTATTCAACTCTTTAATGGTGTCTTTCACATGGGCGCATTCATTTGTGTTGTGTCTATGACTTTTGTGGAAGCGACAAAACCTTGACATGTCCTTCCTAACAAAGTCTTTGATGTGATGGGGGTATCTTACCCTAACCTCTTTGAATTCATTATTAACACACTCTTGTAGAATATTTTCTCTTGAGGTGTTGAGACGGGTGTAAGATGAGAATTTTCTAGAATTGAAAATTTGCTAGATTTCCGAGCCTTTGTTTCTCTTTACATCTTCAAACAATAACTTTTCTTCATAGTTAATATATGGTTGGCCTATAGTAAGAGGCCACTTATGAACTTGAATCCTTTTAACCCTAACTTCTCACGTAACATGTGTTTGTCCTCAATCTTTTCTCAAACTGAAGCAAACTTTTAAAATCGGGTTGAGCTTGAACCGTACATTGACTTTATACTGGACTAACCAAGAACCTATGAGATTTTAATATCCGGTTGATCTCAGACCTAAATGGAGACTTGATAATATAATCCAAAACCAAAGCTTTTAATGAGTTTAGCTTCGAACCCAAATAAATAATTCATAAATGGATGAATTGTTCAACCAAGGTAAAAACTGTTATTATAAGTAATTGACACATTTTTATAGACTACTTATAATACAATATGTCATGATATTGTGTTGAGACATATGGTCTCTATATGCTTAAAACAGGAGGCAAACAAGATGTGTTAGACGAGGGAAACGATCTAAAAGGGGGGTTGAATTGATCGTCAAATAAAATTTTCTTATTAAAGATTCTATTTTGAAAAGTATTTTTCTATGGCAAGCTGAAGCGAATCTGGATCGGTTCTCGTCTATCTAAACTGTTATTGGTAGAATCGGATATGCATATAAACCGTAGTATAAAATATGCTAAATATGATACAAGCAAACCAACAAGTTCAATATAATTTGTTTGAATATAAATCATACTAAGATAAACGATTTCCAATGAGATGTAAAAATAAAACTTGAATACATAATTTTAATGAACAATTAGTGTGCAGTCAAAATATCAAACATTTGGTGTGAAATACACCAAACTTAATTTTCTTTGTGTTGAAGGTGTAACAAATCAATTGCAATTGTTTAGATTGCAATGGTTTCACAAAAACAATTTTAAATACTTCAACACAACCAGAACTTTCAACTATTCAAATTACACACTAAGAATTATCAAAATGTAAAACGAGATTGAGAGAAAGAGAGAGAGAGATAGAGAAATATATATATATATATATATATATATATATATATATATATATATATATATATATATAGAGAGAGAGAGAGAGAGAGAGAGATAGAGAGAGAGAGATATCATCAAGATTTGTTTAGGCAGTTCCTCAATTGTCTTCACTATGGGTACGTCTATCCTTAATACGAAATCATATTGAGATATCGTAGTTAACCTTTGTAATATCAATTTACAAGAGAAGTAGTAGAAATTCAAACTCTTAAACCCTATGTTTGATGTTGATTCTAACTTATTCTCTTCCCTTGATCTTAGGAAGATCAAGTCACACAAGATCTCCAATTTCATCCTCCGGTTATCACTACTTCTTTGACCGAACCTCCGTTCTTCAAAGCTTTCACTCGATTGAATCCAAATTGTGAAATCTTGCCCCAAATCTTTCAATAGATCCACCAGTTACAGCTACTCCTTTGCAAGAACCCTTGTTCCTCAAAGCTTTCACTCGGCTGAATCTAAATTGTCACATGGTCTGCATACTGAGTAAGCACCGACCAGTCAACGGATCCTCCATGGAATCTTCCGTCAGTGTGCACAAAGGACTCAGTCGAATGAGCTCTAACCTTTGTGTCAACATTAACATATGGGACCGGATCAGCAACAACAGCATCTGGTTGGACCTGCACAACAACCACCTCATCAATAACCACTCCATCAACCTCTCCAGCTCCAGCAACCTCTTCAATAGCCTCCCCACCAACATCCCCAGCTCCAGCAACCTTTCCCGCAGCCTCCCCACCAACATCTCCAGCTCCAACAATCTTCTCAGCAACATCTCCAACAACAACCTCAGCTCCCACCTCCTTAGCCACCTTATCTCTGGGTTGCTTAACTGATCATACTTGGCGGCATCGAGTGCTACGAGGTGCGCGGAACTCACCCTGCTCAGCCAACAGTTTTCGGTGTGAATTGGTTAGAACCACTCGTTTAGCCCATATCCGTGAAGACTCAATCTCAGCAACCCTATCGAAAATTCAAAATTTTATATTTACCGGAAATTTCAAAATTTCCGGTAAAAAACCAAGTGTTTATAACTACCGGAAATTCTGAAATTTTCGGGAAACTAAATGAGATTTTGTACCGAAAAATTTAAAATTTCCGAAAAGATTGAAAGAATTAGTATCGGAGATTTTGGAGATTCCTATGCAAAATCTCAGAATTTTTGACTTTTACTATAAAAAATCATTCTATTTTTAAAAAATTTCAATAGTGTTTAGAAATTTCCGGTATCGTTTCAGAACTTTAAAAAAATCGTTTGAATACCATAAATGTAAGAAATGAGTGAAGTGATTTCGTAAAGAAAATGTTATTTTTTCATACACATTAGGTGTTTTAATTGCGGTGATAGGGAGAAATCTCGTGTTGTTGGCTATTGTTTGTTTTGGAGAATAATCATCTTTTCCTTCTTTTAATTCCTGTCTTAAGACTATTGTGGTTCTCTTTTTATTTTTATTTTTTAACATTGGAGCCTTTTCTGCAGCATTTCTTATGCTGCTAGATTGAGTTTTTAACAAAACTTTCTTTGCCTTTCAAAAAAAGATAGAACTTCTTCCAAGGCTTTCCTTTTCTTGCTGCTCAATTTTCTTCAAGACTTATTCTTGTTAGCCTGGATAGAATTTTGGTTGTCAATATTACTCTCATCATTGTTAAATCCAAAATACGTGTAAAAAGAAGGCCTTGGTGCCTGCTTCGTCGACCTAAGGGTCAAGTCAAACCTGCTCATTTTTATTGACTATGCTTTTTCTTTTTCTTTTTTTGTCTCAACTTTCATAACAGTTCTCTCATCCATGCCATTTTAAATACATTTACATTGCTCATCAATTATTGTTTTTTCATTGGAAAAATAGAATAACTTCATATTCCTATAAGTACTTGCAATTCAATCTTGGTACAATTCTTTTGGCTACTCTGAAATATTGTATTCTATTCTATTCTACTGCGAATAATAACACCAACACTCCTTCGCTGGAAAAATAGTAAAAAAAACAACACCCTATCATTTAAAGTGAATTTCATTTCAACTAATTGTAACTGAAACAGTGAGAAACTGAGAGGATGGGTCACGAACACTCCAAATTGTCGTCGTCGTCGGAATCGGAGGGAAAAGGATCGCGTCTTGATCGATTCAAACACCGTCTTCACTTCCGCCGCAAAACTGTTTCTGATACTAGCGCTCATTCCTCCACTCAAAAACTCCTCTCCGCCAACAATTTCACCGGAATCGCTCTCTTCGCCCTCCTCCGCGTAATTCCCCTCACTCTCGCCGTTCATTTTCAGTCAATTAGAATCACTGATTGATCACTGTTTTGTTTGTAATGCAGGCGGAGATGCAGTTCAAGGACAAATGGATCGCGTGCCTTTCACTTGGAGAACAAACTTTTCGTACCAAGTGTTCTCAAAAGTTAGTTAACAACACTTCAATTCATCATCATCACTTTATTATTATTCCAATTATGTACTGTATGAATGTTTCTTTCATTTTAGTTGTTGCTCTCATTCTCGTGAATTGATTTCGTTTTTTTCATTATTATTGCTGGTGATGCAGTACAGATAAACCGGTTTGGAATTCTGTGAGTACTCTTATCTAAACTATTGACAGTTTTTTATAATGAAAATTTATAGATATATGGTCCCAAAAAGTAATGCCTTATTATGAGAAATGATTTGTGGATACAAATGATGACTTCGTACGCTGGATTTTCGTATAGTTGGAGTACGGTTTTCAATTTTTATACATTGGCTCTACAAAAGTGTGTCCAAATAGCATTGCTTTTTGATTATTTAGTGTTAGTTTGGTAGTTGCATTGATAGTTTGGTTTGCTTATTCAAAATGTTGGTGTACTTTTCAAATGTCTCATTTTCTTTTTACTTCCATAAATAATTGTTAATTCATGTGCAATGGAATTGTAACATTTAAAATCCACATGGCACTTAACATGTGTATGTGAACATAGATTGCATGTTCTAATGCTACAAGGGGTAATTAGATCTTCTTTATTTTCTTGTCTCTGTCATATAGGAGCGAATGATCTGCTGAATAAGATAGTGTTTCTTTTGTGTGACTGATATTTTCTTCTGCAGGAAAAGAAACTTTTATTGGAACAGAACGGGCCTCATATTGCAAGAGTTTCTATCTTTGAGGTGTGCTATAAGAATTAACAGCATTACCTTTTCATTGATTATATGCATTACCCTGTAGTAAGCATATGTTTTTCTTTCGGGGTGGGGGTTGTAATTGGGAGGGGAGTGAGGACATCACTTTTGTTAGCCTAAGATAGAGAAGATCAAGGAAAACAATGAATAAAATGGATGAGAACCACTCTGAGTTAAATGATACATCTTTAGATATGAATCGGGACTGAGCTTTATAGCATTGTTTGATAAATATAGTTAACCGACTATACCAAATGAAAATAGCTTTAATTCCAGTTTATTGCTTTATAGCATTGTTTTACATCTAATTTGTTTTTTTTTTCTCATGTAGACCAACAAACTGTCCAGCAATACTCTTGTTGGATACTTGGAGATTGATCTGCTTGAGTTTCTGACCAAGGTAAGGAAACTTTTTTTTCTTCCTTTTTTAGAAATTACGGATGTTAGACTTGTTAATTTATCAGCTTCTCCTGTGTCCTTTCAGCATTATCATTTTACACACTTTCATTATGAATGATATGATGGTGCAGGATTCTGATTCT
Organism: Lathyrus oleraceus; assembly: GCF_024323335.1. NCBI lineage: Eukaryota > Viridiplantae > Streptophyta > Magnoliopsida > Fabales > Fabaceae > Lathyrus > Lathyrus oleraceus. Next base: position 458,018,233 of record NC_066579.1, read on the forward strand.
GACATTGAAATATTCAACGTTTTAGATCCATCGGTCCCTGGAAAAGTGGTTGGTAATATCTCCATTTCATGCTCTGTTGAGGTATGTGGTATACTAATACAATACAATTTTTGTTGTTGTTAAGGTAAGATAAAATTTTCTAACAATTATAAGTGAAAATTAACAGGATCCAATTGAAACAGAAAAAGGCTTTGTTAGACGCATTTTATCCATCGTGGTAAGTTTCATCTTCCTCTACTTTCTGATAACTCGTGTTTGTTGTGAGCTTAAACCTAAGATTTATGAGGGTAGCACAAGAAGTGGTGATATATCGTCTCATCCCTCTGTATTAGGATATTGGTGTTAAACCAAAATTGCACCATGGATTGTTGCTTAGACTGTTTTGATATTGACACATATTTGCGATATGTTACGGAAATTGCTACCATCGGTAAATATTAATAGATAACAATGTCAATTTATTCATGATGTTCCCTTTCTCTATTGGAGGGTCTTCGAGCTTGAAAAGAAGTCTATATAAGTTGAATGCATAGAAGACCATTTGAAATCCTTGATCTTATTCAGCACCATTTAATATCAACTAGATAATTTATGCTTTATGCAGGACTACAATGAAGATGGGATGCTTTCGTTTTCTGAATTTTCTGACCTGATTGATGCTTTTGGCAATCAATTAGCAACCAGCAAGGTTCAAACTATTTTACACATTATACAAGACTGTTACTTTTTTGTTTTTGGATTGTTTTCTTGCTAAATTATCATCAGTGTTCTTCTGTACCTGGATATGGATTTGGACTTTGATATTTAAAAATTTATCTATTAATTTCAGTTATTATGGCCTATATAAACTAATAAAATCTGAATGCAAGAATTTAGAACCTCAAATTTGAACAATGGAAACTAGCTATTTTGGTCATATTATCAAAGTCCAAATCTTCACTACAAAAGGTCCGGGGCTTAAAGTTCAAATAATGAATCTTTGCCTTATAAATCATAAAATGATTTTACAATATAATATCTAGTTTTGTATATACAAATTATACTGCTTCAGCAATACAATTCTTTTTCAATAGAAAGAGGAGCTGTTCAAAGCAGCTGACAAGAATGGAGATGATGCTGTGAGCATGGATGAACTGGCTTCTCTTCTTGCTTTTCAACAAGAAAAGTAAATGATCCATCTAAAATACAAGAGACTAAAAGCTTTGGTTTTGTATGCATGTTGTTGCCTTTTGCTAGCAGTAGAGATATTACTGCTTATTATAAATTTTCCAAGTCATGTTTGTTTACATTTTTTATTCTTATATGGTTATCTAACTTCTGGTGTAGCAGGGAGCCACTGTTGAATTGCTGCCCTGTTTGTGGTGAGGTTCTTCAGATTTCTGATCCGTTGAACAGCATGATCCACTTAACTCTTTGTTTCGACGAAGGGACGGGAAACCAGGTGATGGCTGGAGGATTCTTGACAGATAAGCAAGCTTCATATGGGTACAATATTTGCAAGTTGCTACTCATTTAAGCCTTAAAAGACTGGAGAACATGATCTTTTTTTACCTAATGGGTTATACAACAGTATTTTAGTGGCATATACTGCGGTTATGTATTTATGGTTTTAATATCATGAGATAATAAAGATCAAATGTTTACTTTTTGGTTTATATAGCTGGTTCTTCAAGTTGAGTGAATGGGCCCATTTCTCATCCTATGATGTCGGTATTCGATCTGGATCAAGTTCTTCCCATATTCTGGTATACCATATTTCTTTCCATACCAATTTCCTCTTTCTTTATTTTATTTAAAAATCTTAAGATATTCATATCATGCATCATACGTGAATGTATGTTTCAAGTTATATCAGGATGATCAGAACCTCTCTGAAATTCCTTCTATCCAACACTGATAACTGAGTTTACGAATATTCACCATAATTAAAAGAAGGCTACCAAGAACATAAATCAATCATGGCGCGCCACCCTTTTCATGTGGATTATAAGTATCAACATTTCTTGTGCTTACCTTTTTTAAAGTTTCGAGAATTCAAATTGTATTGGTTTAACAACTTCATCAAAGTAAAGAACTAGAAATATCCTTAAAGATAATTTGAGGAAATTAGAAATGCCAGACTAAATACTGATATTTTTATTCCATATTTGTATCTCTGCACCTTTCAACGCAACGTGTTATTTATTTACTTCATCTTACTTTTGGTTCAGGTGTATGATCGGAAGTCTCAGAGGCTTGTCGAAGAATTAATTGACAAAAAGATTGTTTTGTCAATGAGGGCTATTTATCAGTCAAAAATAGGTCTTGGTCTAATGGACATAGGTATGTGGATTTTTTATTTCTTTCTCCTAATAGTTGAAAGAAATTGTAGGCTAAATGCATATGTAACTTCACAAGTCACTGCTCTTTGTCATGGCCCTTGTGCTACAGTCCTGCTGATGTGTTGTTACAAAAAAAAATCTGGTTGAAACATGCTGTGCAGATATTAGATCTTGCTGACATTTCTTACCCGATTTTGTGTTTTTTAGTAGATTACTAATTATAACGAAATATATCAGTTTAAAAAAATGATTTATCATATTTCATCCTTCTGTTACATGGGATTTGACGTCAATATGAGATTCAGATTGAATTTGAATAAACTTTTCCATCGGTGTTGAGTTAGTCATTTGCCTTACTTTGGCGAACCTTTGGTATGCAGGGGTGAAGGAGCTGCTGCAAAGCATTTCTGAAAAGCAGGGAGCAAAAATGGATTCACTTGAATCGGCTGCTGATATACCGAAATTTATTGAATCTTATAAGGTATGATGATGTTTATTTTAGTTCTTTGTGGGTAGCATAATTTGATTTTGACAAGTTGCAGAACAATGCAATTCTTGGGTATGTTATATGTGGTGCCCCTTGTTTCTGTGCTGTCGTTTCTTTTGGAGTTTTGCTTGTCATGTGCATTTTAGCCATCTCATCTAATAATATATCCTTCTTCCTTTTTAAATACAAAATACACAGTCTATGTGTGCTTAATGGACATCCTTAGCAACTGCTTTGTTTCACTTTCACAAATGGGCTATCTTTTCTTTTACAATTGCTTTATGTATTTTAAAATTAAAGGATATTGCTTTCATTCAACATTCAGCATTCTCAAGTTAAGAACAGCAAGTATTACTGTCCCTCAACCACAAGACAATGTCCATGCCGACATCTATTACTAGCAAACTGGAAGAGTCACTCTTACCATAACCATTATATGAAGTGTTAGAGGACAAGCATCTAATGGCATTGTACAGCACAATTCAGAGTAGTCAATAGCGGCGCTATCCCGCTATAACAGAGCGCAGTGGAGGCCGGCCGCTATGGGAAGAGCCATAGTGGGGCAGAACACTATAGCGGCCACTATAGAGTAAATAGCGGGATAGCGGAGCAGAGCAGTTCCTAGCCCGCTATCCTTTCCCCCCCTAAAAAACTGAAATTACTCCTTAAATTTACAATGTTTTAAGGATAAGTTTGGGTTTTTCAATCAAATTTGAGTTGAGACTCAACCTTAACCTTCCTTGTTTATGCACTTCAAGAGTCATGTGTGCTTTGATTTATGAACATTTTATGAGTTGAGTTATTTGCTTAATTTTACATTAAATATATATTTATAATTATTATACGTAATTTGTCCAAAAAATGATCAAATAGATCGGTCATCCCATTAAACGCCACAATTGACAATACGATATGAAATGAAAATCATATACAGTGCAATATATATGTGTGCGTACAACAACTATTAAAAAATTGCACTATATTGTGGTGTGAGTGTGTGTGCTGGCGCCCGTGTCTGTTGAAACAGTTTTAACGCATAATAGGATGCTATTTTTTTTCTTCCATTCTTCACCTAGCTCTTTATGTGCTGGACTTGGCAGCCTATAATCACATCCATCTTATAAAGTGAATATTGTTTTGTAGGGTCAAATCAATTTGGCTGAAGTCAAGTATCCACTGGAACACTTTAAGGTGGGCTAAAACTGCAGTTTGAATTTTTATGTTATTGATGCACAATTGCTTCTGAACACACTTTTTTATCCTATTAGTTATTTAAGATGGTTTTCTGGTTCGATTTGATCATGCTTAAAAATTAAAATAATGTTGTATCATATGCATATGGTCTTATGAATTAATTTAGTAATGGTCTCATGATTTAACTTAGTAAATATTATTTCATGTGAAATATTTTCAGAAAAACATCAACTCCGCTCCTGTGTTTCTTAGCTAGGCGATGCTTATGTAACAACATATTTCATTTAGTCGCTGTCTATGCTTGAAAAATAATCTGTTATCTTCATTCTTCATTCTAGTTAAATAAAAACGTTCTTCTTACTAACAACTTTCATTCCGGCTACAGTATGTTTTTATTTACTATTATATTCTACTTCAGTTGTTTTTTTTATTTCGCCTTTTAGCCATTTTCAATGTGTTTTTGTGGGACCCTCAAATTCTCCTGCTTTACTCACTGATCTCTACGAAGAACTAAGAATTTGTTTTTTATTGAGCTTGCTACATATATTTTGTTTGAACAAGAAGTTGGAATGAAAATGAACAAAATCTAACCAATGATCATACTGAAACTCATCTATACTTCATTATGGTAGTATTATCTTGTTTATGACACCTATCTTGAATAACTCTCCGGGCAGACATTCAATGAATTTTTCATTAGAGAGTTAAAGCCTGGTTCAAGACCAATTGCTTCTGCTGAACATGACAACACTGCTGTATGTGCGGCCGATTGTCGTCTAATGGCATTTAAATCAGTTGATGATAGTACAAGATTTTGGATTAAGGTATTTCTTTTACATCTCTTGCATGTGGAAGGTTTCTTGTCTCACGAATTCATTTTCCTTTTTAATATTTAGATAAATGTGTGTCATTTGAGAATATGCACTAAAGAGTAAGACATATTTATCAGTCAGAACTAAAAGTTGGCAATGAGTGTTTTTCTATTCTGTTAGAATTTAGCAAAAAAATAAGTCATAAATGCGATTAAGTTATGATTTTTCTCATTCAATTTGAACCTGCATGACTTGCCTGTAAGTTAAGACAGAGGTGTGGAGTAGGGATTGGTTTTTGCTTTTATGGGATTATAATCCGGTTCATTTTTCCTTAAATGAAACGATTTAGTTGCTTGAACAACTTTTAATGATAAAAATATCCAACTGTTTTATGTGATGTGAGTGTGACTAGTATGAAGCACTAGTACTTCTGAAATAGTGAGCTACTCTTACCGGGTACATATCCAGTAGTAGTAGTGATGCTTCCTTTTTTTCTAATTATTTGGTTTCGAATGAAATTCAGGTTTTCTCATATATTAATATTGTATTATTTAAGTATTTTAGTTTCTTTGTTATTGTAACTTGATACAATTTTTTACTTTTTAAATTTTTATTGTGATGTTTTGTTGTGAATTGAAAAATTTAGTTCTCTCATGTTACAATACATAAAAAAACTATTGTTTTTTATTGATGTATTCATATGTTTTTCATAAATGATGTATCTCGTACCGTACAAACTATGTTATCATATATAATGGGATATCTCCTTTCTCTTTATTATTAAATCTTTTATATTCATTTATGTACTCAAAATGAAATTCTTTTTGAATTGCTATTTGTTGCTTTCAGGGTCGAAAGTTTTCAGTTCAAGGCCTTCTGGGGAAAGAATTGTGTTCCAGTGCTTTTGTTGATGGAACACTTGTGATTTTCCGTCTGGCACCACAGGTGTTTGTTGCTTTCTTTCATTGCCACTTTAATTTTGTGTTCTTTTGATTGCAAATTTTGATTTGAATGTTTATTTATTGCAGGATTATCACCGTTTCCATTCGCCAGTGTCAGGAATTGTTGAGCAGTTTGTTAATATCCCTGGATGCCTGTTTACCGTATGTGAATTAATAACTGGGAAAATGATATTTTATTTACAGTGTCTATTTTCTGTCATTGTGTATTAACTATACTTGCAACTTTTTCTGATTTGTTCTATTTCTCTTAGGTCAATCCCATTGCTGTAAATAGCAAGTACTGTAATGTCTTCACAGAGAATAAGCGAGTTGTTTCAATAATTGAAACAGTAGATTTTGGAAAGGTTTGTGATTGCAATTAATTTGCTTTTGATGCGAGTTTATAATGCTATCCTACTGAAATTGTTTTTTACAGAACACCCTATAAGTTACCTATGATTTGTGTTCAGGTGGCATTTGTTGCAATAGGAGCTACAATGGTTGGTAGCATTACTTTCACAAAGACACATGGCGACTATGTCAAGAAGGGAGACGAGGTTTGGAATCCGGCCAATTACAGTAAATTACTGTTTTTCCAATTTTCTTCATTGTGTTCTTGTTTCTAATTGGCATATGTCTGCTTTAATTGACAGTTTGGACATTTCTCTTTTGGTGGAAGCACTGTAATTTGTGTTTTTGAAAAGGTTGGTATTATAATCGTTTTACTGCCCATCTTTTATCTTTCGGTTAATTATTTCTTGTCGTTTCATGTTTGAAATCTATTTAGTGACTCTTATTTTCCCTCTTACTTTTGTTGCTGTGCTATGCAGGATTCAATTGCAATTGATGAAGACCTTCTATCAAATAGCGCCAGATCACTGGAGACTTTGGTTACTATGGGGATGAGATTGGGTGTCTCCACGAGGAATCTGTCTTAACAACTGAGATCGTGTGGACTAACTTAGAAAAATTGTTAATATTTTGTAATGTGTAATTCTGTATTTTTAATTTATTTTGAATCATGACAGCGTCGGTTATTGATGGCGGATATGTCCCATTATCTTTAAACTTTTTTATTCTCATTCGATGATATCAGAATGAATGGAAAAATCTGGAAAAGTTGTGGTAATTACACACTCTAAAAACATAAGTGAAAATTGGAGACGAAGACAATCCTCACAAAAATATTCCTTTTACATTGTCTAACCCTCCACTAAAGCAGATTAAGACTAGTAAGGATGCAAATTAAGTAGACATGAAGATTGTAATAAAAAATCTCACCTAGGAGACCTTTCTTTTCCAAATCAAAAACAAGTTTCCATCAACTGCTAATAAATGGATTGGGTACAGAAGAAGATGCTAGACTCCACAGTGTTTTTGGATACCAGCCGTATGGTTCGACCATTCAAGCATCTGTCATCCGCTTAAAAGTTTTTAACTTGATTCATCTTGAACCTATTCATAATCAAATCCTAACTGATTCACTTTCATAGTAAATCGGATGAAAAAGGAATGATTGAGTGTATACCTCTTTCTTCTGTGAATACTTGGATACAATTCATATAGCTCGACCATTCGAGTATTTGTCTTCCATTCAAAAAATCCTAATTATATCTAACCCTTTTCACAATTAATTGGTTGAAAAAGGAAACACTATGGCGTATACCACTCTTTTCGGATGCGAGTCGTATAGCTCGACCATCCGAGCGTTCGTTGTCCACTCAAAGATAAATTCCAATCAATCAAACTATTTTTTCTCACCACCGAGCGATCGTAAACCCTTTTCATAAACGAACATTGTTTATCCCGTTCTACCACGACACAAACAAACGCTTAAAGCCTCTAATTGTGAGCATACAAGCAACATTTAACCAGTAGAACGCGACCTAAATATTTGTTCATTAAAATCAACCAACAAATATGTGGTTTTCTATAAAGAACTACATAACTTTGAATTCCTCACCGCACATGAGGATACGTAGGAGTAAGACCCACAACTTTATCAAGCACCCTGATAAAAATCTTTTTTGCGACATTTTCCTTTTCTTGTTAAACTTTCAATAATTAGAAGAAAACAAATATCATTAAGCCAATGTTCTATTCACAAATCTAAATAAATGGTTCTCGTTGAGTACAACGGATGTGAGGGGTGCTAATACCTTATCCTCGGATACTCGACTCCCGAACCCGAATTTGGTTGCGACCACCATTTTCTTTTTCTTTTAAGGGTTTTGTCAATATTTTCATTTTTCTTTTGGAATAAATAAAGTTCGATGGCAACTATGTTACCATCTCGAGCATGCGAGCGCTGTAGATTATTTTTCGAGCCACGACACTCTATGTGCTAGCTTCAAGACATATAATGCCTTGTTCAATCTACACGTCATGTGTTTCATGACTTTCTTTTCAAAATCAGGTGGTTGGGATATATAAACTTCTTCTTCAAATGTCCCTAATAAGAGTTTTGATTTAGCATCCAATTGAACAAAGGACAAACTTTCTTGTTTGATATGACAATTAGCAATCTTATTGTTGTTAGAAGTTGTAATTCGATATTATGTCGAAAGCTAGCATACGACTATGTCAAAGTAGCTAGTTGAGGTGTAGGAGTCAACTGTATTCGACTGAGTCAAATATAACATATAGTTGTTATGTCAAAATGTAAGTTGTAGTTTTGTACTTTGCATTGTGTATGTTTTGGGCTTGGGTCAATTTGTATAGTTTTAGGTATGAGCTTTAGTTGTCTATACAGAGACATTGTATTAATGTACAACCTAACAACTTCATTCAATAATATTATCTCTTTTACAATTTAGTTTTTATCTCTTTTCTCTCATCTTTGTTGGAAACCCTTTTGTTTCAAAAAATTGGTATCAAGGAGTTTGGGTTGAGATTCTGAGAGAATTTGTAATGGCAAACGGAACAATAACATCAAGGAAAATTCCAGCGAATCTACTAGTTTTAAAAGGGAGGAACTATGAATGGTGGGTTGCGCAGATGAAAGTCATCTTCAGATTTTAAGATGTGGTTGAAATTGTGAACATTGGAGTACGTGCGTTGGAAGAGAATGCAAACGATGTTCAGAAAGTTTCAAAAGGAAGGAAGAAAGAAAGATGGAAAAGTTATGTTCTTGATTCACCAGTGTGTGGATCCTAATGTGTTCGAGAAGACAACTAAAGAAGAAACAACCAAAGGAATGTGGGACAAGTTGAAGAGCTTGTACGACAGAGATGAAAAGCTAAAAAGGGTGAAGTTGCAGACGTTGAGAAAGCAATTTGAGATGTCTCGGGTGAAGGAAGATGAACAAGTCTCTAAATGCTTTTCACATGTGGTACTGTTAACAAATCAGATGAAATTGTGTGGTGACTCAATCAGTGATTTGCAAAAGATTGAGAAAGTGTTGAAATCGCTGACTGCAAATTTTGATTATATTGTAGTGTCAATTGAAGAGTCAAAGAACCTAATTGAGATGAAGTTAGAAGAACTTCAAGCTTCATTAGAGGCTCATGAGATGAGGCTGAAATAGAGAAACTCGAAAAGGGAGAAGGTGGTTGAACAGTCACTACAAGCAAGATTCATAAAAAAATATGGGAAAGAGAAGGCGAAGTATGGAAAGAATTTTGCTAATGATGAGAAGTCAAGCAAGAATTCAAAGAATTTTTCCAATTCGATTAAAAAGACTGGGCAACAAGTATTAAGGGAAGACAATTGACATGAAAGAGGTGCAGTGTTACAACTGTCAAAGATTTGACCACTATGCTCGAGACAGTCGAAGAAAGAAGGGAGCACAAACAAAAGATAGCAATGAAATACAGTATGCACATGCTAAAGATAGTGATTTAGAGGATGTGCTACTCATGACCAACACTCAGTCGAACACTGAGCAAACCAACATGTGGTACATGGATTCAGGATGCAATAACCATATGACTGGAAATAAAAACTGGTTCACCAAGCTAGATGAATCAATTGAGAAAGTGATACAGTTTGCAGATGGAAAGCACAACACATATGGTGGAAAATGAGATATATATGTTGTCATAAATGATGGTCGAAAATTCAACGTCATTGATGTGTTATATCTACCTTTTATGACAAGTAACTTGATAAGTGTATGTTAATTATTTTCCAAATGGTATAACATGAAGCTAGAAAAGAATCAGTTGAAGGTGTAACATAGTGATAAAAGGTTGATTCTGAAGGCACCATTGGCAAACAACATGACCTTCAAAGTAGAGATCAACACGGTTGATCACAAATGTCTATCTTCAACTGTAGAAGAAGACAGTAAATGGCTATGACATCACAGGTACGGACATCTAAACTTTAGAAGTTTAGGTGTGCTCAACCAGAAAAAGATGGTGTATGGTCTACCTCTGGTGAAGGAACCAAGTCAACTGTGTGAGGAATATTGCAAAGAAAAGTAGTCTATGAAAACATTCAAACATGACTTGCCTATATGGTCGAAGAAAAAACTAGAATTAGTTCACTCTAATGTGTGTGGACCTTTTGAAGTAAGGTCGAATTGAGGTAACTATTATTTCCTAACCTTCATAGATGAATTCACTAGAGATATGTGGATTTATCTTATTGAAAGGAAGAGTGGGGTATTAATACAGTTCAAGAAGTTCAAATTGCATGTCGATAGGCAAAGTAGATGCAAGTTGAAGAAACTGAGAATTGATGGTGGTGGTGAATACACCTCTCCAAGATTTGCTAGATTATGCAAAGATGAAGGTATAAAGCATGAGGTCATTAAAGCCTATACACCTCGGCATAATGGCATAGTTGAGAGGAAGAATCAAACTATATTAAACATGACCAGGAGCATGTTGAAAGCTATAGATATGCAAAAGAGATTTTAGGGTGAAATCGAAGATAGTGTACATTCTAAATAGATGTCCAACCAAGAAGATGATCGAGATGACTTCTTATGAGGCTTGGACAAGTGTGAAGTTGAATGTTAGTCATCTTAAAGTATCTGGATCAATGTGCTCCAGGCATGTACCTGAACAATTAAGGAAGAAACTAGATGATCGAAGTCAGGCTATGGTGCTCACAGGTTATCATTCGAATGGTGCATATAAGTTGTATTCACCAAATGATGATAAAATTATGATCAACCGAGATGTTTTAGTGGATGAAAGCAAAGGGTGTGATTAGAGTCAAAGGTCAATTTGAAGGGAGCACGAAATAATCATAATTTTGCTTGATGAAGACCAGAAAACTAAATTCCCGACCGATCGAAATGAAGAACCACCTGAGCAAAATGTTAGAAGAATAACTAGAGCAAGAACTGAGTCGACAGGGATATCTAGATATGAGATATTTCCAAATCAAATAGTGGATGCAGATGGTGACAAGAAGTGGTGATGATGGTTGAAGCAGAACCAATCAATTTGGATCAGGCCATGCATGATTTGAATTGGTTAGCAGCCATGGAATAAGAACTTAGGGAAATCAAGAAGAACAAGACCTGAGAGCTTGTCGAAGAGTCAAGAAAGAAGCAATTAATGTGAAGTGGGTTTACAAGCTGGGATGAAGGTTGAACGGTGAAATTGGCAAGCATGAGGCAAGATTAGTGGTGAGAGGTTTTCTACAAAAACCTGGTATTGATTTCGACGAAGTCTATGCACCTTTTGCAAGGTTGGAGACAATTGTTGTGCCAACAACAACATACAGAAGATGGAATATATATCAGTTGGATGTAAAATCAACATTTTTGAATGGACCTCTGAAAGAAGAAGTCTATGTCAGTCAACCTCCAAAATCCTAAATCAAATGGTAAGAGTCAAAGGTATATAGATTTAGGAAAGCTCTCTATAGATTTAAGAGAATAGATAGCTTCCTGATCGAAGCAGGTTTCACGAAGTGTGTATGTGAACATGGAGTGTATATCAATGATGCAGACAGGGTCAGTCAAATCATTGTATGCCTGTATGTAGATGACTTATTGATTACAGGTGCAAATGAAGCAAAGATAAGAAAAGTCAATTCGAAGTTGATGTAAGAGTTTGAAGTGTCCGAACTAGGGAATCTGTCATATTTCTTAGGGAGGAGTTCAAAGTCGCAGGTGAATGAGTGTTCTTGCGCCAAAAGAATTATGCCCAAGATATCTTGAAGAGGTTCAAGATGAGTAATTGTTGTCATACCCCAAAATTTGTATACTCCTTTTCACTTTTCATCTGGCTTTTGGTCTAGGGTTCATCTGCATACTCCTAGTCATCTAGGTCATTCATAATTGCATTTTTTATAATAAATACCATTGATTCAAAGGTCCTTGTTATTTATGTCTAACACTGAGTTAGGGTTTCTCTAGGGATCCAACCTATGGAATCTTGGTGATACAATTGACTTGGGATATGCATCTCCTGGAGCAGAGTCTCGTGGAACCCTAAGTCTTGTATTATGGTCTTTGGTTACTATAGATTGCGTCATGACATTGATATTTGGAAGCTATTCTCAGGTTTGATTTTGGTCAAGCAAAGGTCAACTTTAGGGTTGCCTTATTGTTTGACGATTCTTTATGAAAGTCATACATGGCTAGTTTGTTTGGTTGTTCATTTTATTCAAGGATTTTCAAGTCAAATAAATCAAAATGGATTCATTCAAATTCAAGGTTCATTCAAGATTAAATTCGGATTCATTTTTGGAAGGAAACCTCTTTCTTAAAGCACAAGTTACATAAATCTATTCAAAAGGCCATTTCCATTACAAATTCATCAATTTAATTACAAAAGAAATCCAAAATAAAAAATCACATGTTTTGACCTAGGGTTGACTTTTTGGTCAAATAGATGACCAAAGTCAACTACCTAAACCTAAGACATAATTCCACTTGTTCTTCATTCACAAAGCCTCCAAGTCTTCAAGCCCTCAAATTCTTCACAATTTTTGATATGACTCACACCTTGAATCCATGCCATGCCTTGATCAAGCCTTTCCACCACCATGCCAAGTCACTCTAGTTACCTGCAGCAAGCAAAACATAAACATGATGCCACAATTCAATAAGTCATGCCATGCATATAAAAGCCAAGAAACAAGTCAATCCAATTACCATATGACTCAATCACCAATAACATAACTAATTCATACAGTTCACCATGCAACCCTACTGCATTTCCAAGTTCACTAATTTGACATTCCATGTCCTCCCAACATGCTATAACATCATTAACATACCAAGCTAATATGACTAAAACCTCATAACTAACTTCTTTTCCAAAATTGTTATGACTTTTCTAACATATCTCAATCCAACTAATTCGGCCATAATATAACCTACTATACAAATTGTCAATTTCAAATCACTGACACTTGATTAACTTCTTTACTAGCAGTTCCAATTAACTCCACTAATCAACTTAAGTAACTACACTAACTAATTTTAACATTAGTTCAACTTCAATTCAATAACATTTCATCTTAACATTTACTAAGAGTCAACTAAACATCAACTATAGTTCCAATACACTAACCAAATCATTTCATTAACAATAGTTCTAATAATTCCAACAGCTAACTCTCATCTCAATAATGTCCAAATCCAAAATAATTCATAGTTCACCAAATAGTTGCAAGGCAGTTCATTGACATATTTCAATAGGACACTTTTAAATAAAAGAAAATTAAGCTAACACTAACCAATTACTCCATTCACTAACATTTTCCAATTCAATTCCATAACCGTAAGAACTAGATATGCTAACAGTCCAGTTTCATTGAAATGCAAATGTCGCGAAATTCTAACTTCATAACCGACCTCCAATTCAAACAAATAACACTTCCAATAGTGAAACTAACATAGTTACAAACTCATAATTCACTAACTTTCTTCTTAACTTCCAACTAACTCTAACTGTCAACATTACTCATAACTAACTATAGCTTCAACATTCTAACAATTCAACTAACACTTCAATTCCAACTATCATTAACATAAGGTTAATAGAGTCAGAATTCATAACAAACTTTCCTCTTGATATTACCTAACGATAACAGTGCCCTAACCCTCTAACAACCTTTGCCTTAAGCCTGCCCGAAATTGTTACCTCTCTCTATCTATCTATCTATCTATCTATCTATCTATCTATCTATATATATATATATATATATATATATATATATATATATATATATATATATATATATATATATATATATATATATATATATATATATATATATATATATATATATATATATATATATATATATATATATATATATATATATATATATATATATATATATATATATATATATATATATATATATATATATATATATATATATATATATATATATATATATATGCTCTAAATGGCACTCCACCTGTAACCTTTAAAATTCCAAAAAATATTTTACGGAAAAATGTTAAACCAAAGAGGAGGGGAGTGCATAAAAAAGATGTGTATAGAAAATCCAAAGTTACAAAATGTAAGCGGGCTGGGCTATGTATTGGGCTTATTTTATTTTCTTACATGGAAAGCCCATCCACGAAACCCTAATTCCCAAAACATTAAAACACAGCGAATTGCTTCAAAACTTCATTTTCACGGCGCACAACTTCATCTTCCAGATCCGATCCACGCGCCGCCACCATGGTAAACCTTCTCCACCGCTCTTAACTCCTAACTCCGTCGCTTTTCTCCTCCATAACCTTACAATGTTTAACCTTATGCTTGTTGTTAATCTGTAGGTTAACGTTCCGAAGACCAAGAAGACCTACTGCAAGAACAAGGAATGCAAGAAGCACACACTCCACAAAGTTACCCAATACAAGAAGGGTAAGGACAGTATCGCCGCTCAAGGGAAACGTCGTTACGATCGGAAACAGTCCGGTTATGGTGGTCAGACTAAGCCTGTCTTCCACAAGAAGGTAACAATCACACCATCACCTCTTTTTAGTTTTATTTGTATCACTTTTGTGAATTTGATTTATTTTAGTTGATTACAAGTAAAAATATTTGATTTTTTTTGTTTTGAATTTATTATAGGCTAAAACCACTAAGAAAATTGTTCTGAGGTTGCAATGCCAGGGATGCAAACATGTCTCTCAACATGCCATCAAGGTTAGTTTGTTTAGTTTAAGGAGATAAAGAACAGGGGCTTTAATCTTATTTTGTCGTTTGATATGGTTGTTTGTAGTTATTGGTGGTTATTTATGTGGCTCTGTTTATTGTTATGCAGAGGTGCAAGCATTTTGAGATTGGTGGAGACAAGAAAGGAAAAGGAACATCACTCTTCTAGATGGAGAATTAGGATTTGCTGTTTTATTGTTATATTTCCTATGTTGGAATATGTTTTGTTGGATTATTGATTTCTGATAGATATATTTTGTTATTTGAAATACTTATTGTTATTGACTAGTGAAAGCTATTGCTATTATCAAGTTATCTATCAATCTGTTGTTGTTTTCTCATTCTTGATATGCTTTAATGATTTTAAACATCTTTCTCATTTGCTCATGCATAAGATAGTCCATATGTATGAAAAGATTGTAGATTTTACAACATTTGCACTTGTTAGCTGTACATGTTTGTTGGAAAGTAGTGTGTGAAATTTTGTTACAGGAAAATAGAGGTGTTAATGTGGAATAAATCAAGGTGATTGTGTCATGTACATGTTATTTTAAGCTATTATGTAAAACTGGTCTTTATTTCTCTCCTCTTCCCTCTCTCTATTTTCCCGTCTAGTGTGCTCTTGAAGGTTAGCTTAACCTTTCAAACACCCTATATCGTTGTACCTGAAATGGAATTTTCATATTACATCCAAGTAATTGAGGTAAATCAGAATTGAATTTTTGGTCTTTTCATCATTTTGTTAAATGAGCTTTCACATATATAATGCCAAACTGTTCTAAATCATAAATCCAAATTATGATGACAGCACATTATTGCCACTGTTATAAGTTGAGTATCTAATTTAGCTAATCTTTAAACTTAGCAAGGTTAGTTTTGCTATGATTTTACTATTTTCTTGTGTTGAACTTTTCCAAATTAGCTAAAATAAATTACATAGTTTCTACTGGATTATTGACTTTATAATATTAGCCATAATTAAAGTAAGACAGACAGCTTTATTGTATATACAGTGACTTCTACCATGATTTTGTTGAAAACAGAATTGCTAATGAATGATTAATGACCACTTTCTGAAATTAAAGTGGCAAATAAGTTAAGAAATAAAAACAAGTTTTTCTTAGGAGAGTGGGTATGACATTAATCTTCAATATGAGGAAAAATAGTGCCAACTAATGAATAATTATTCTATTCTACTCAACGATAATAGTTGCCATAGTTCTGTGGATACCCTCCCATGTTGTTGCTACCAGGTTGTTGTTTTTGCAGTGCAGCATGTCCTTGCCCACGATCCTTTTCATACTGCTGCCATATGAGCTGTTCTTCAACTAACAACCTTTGCTTCTTCTCCATCTCCGACATTTGAACGTAAGACGGCGGTGCAATAGCCAACGAAGCTGCAAACGGATCTACATATCCTGAAGTAGAATCATTTCCAGTTCCCGACGATGCTGGTGCTGGCAATGCTAACATTGCAGGTCTTCCAGCTGAACCAAG
Source organism: Lathyrus oleraceus (assembly GCF_024323335.1). Lineage (NCBI taxonomy): Eukaryota > Viridiplantae > Streptophyta > Magnoliopsida > Fabales > Fabaceae > Lathyrus > Lathyrus oleraceus. The sequence continues at coordinate 458,034,571 of NC_066579.1, forward strand.
TGCAACACTGCTAGCACTTCCACTTCCACCGTAACCTTGTCCTTGCATTGCTGCATTCATTTCACTTTGTTTATACATACCATCCAATAATAGAGTGTCAAACCCTCCACCTAATGCAGGTTTCTGGTTCCCCAAGTAGCTAGTTGATTGTACCAGTGCTGTTTCCCAATCTGCTCCTCCTTCGTCGAATGCGTGCCATGGAAGTGCTTTTGTTGCACCTTCACTTGTTACTGCAGCTCCATCAAATAAAGCTAAGGCTAGTTTGTCCCCATGTTCTTCATTTGTCACCCTATCATCTCCTAAGTTCAGCAAATCGCCTTCGGTTTGTACAACTTTTTCTTCTTTCACCTCAACCGGCTCTTCCTTCACTTCTTCAACCGGTTCCTCTGGTGGTGGCGGTAGTGCCTTGACTTCACTCACTTCTTCTTCCGGTTCGGGTTCCGGCTCAGGTTCGGCTTCAGGTTCCTTGGCTTCTTCAACCTCCTCTTCTTCTGCATTAGCTTTCTGGCTTTGTGCTAAGAGTGACTTGTCTTTGATAAACTCTTCCATAACCTCGAGTTTCTTAGGTGTGACCTTTTCTATCTCGGGGTACTCAGAAGAGCGAGCAATTCCAATACTCTTGGACCATCCATAGAAGAGGTCTAGCTCATCAAACTGTTTTCCAACACGACAGAATATGTCGTACACCTTAACACATTCGGCGACTTCCATGTCAGGAAAACGGTCGATTAAAATGCTCAGTAATTCCGATATCTCAAAATATGATTGAAAACTCTCCTTCACAATTGGATAAAGAGCCACTATAACAATTCTATGATTCTTTGCTCCCCCTGTTGCATTGAAAAACAGACAGCCATGAAAATGTGTTTTAAGAAAATCGAGTGAAAAGTAATATATTTTGTTAGGAAAATCTTATGTTCTAGTGATCACAAACCTGTCGGACGACAAGCTAAAAAGCGTTCTATAAGCAATTGCAAATGCTGCATTTTTGAAAAAATCTGCTCTAACTTCATGTCATGCACCGGTGTAGATCTTACAACCATGTCTTTATCACTCTCCTTTTCTCTTTCCCTTTCATCCTCTTCTTCATCAATACCAAACATGCCACGCTTTCCACGCCGATTTTGCATCTTATACTCAAGCCGCTCATCTAGATATAACGAATATGTGCGCACGAATGCAGAATAGTCCCAAGAACCAGATTTCAAACTGTCACGAAAATCAGACATGTTGAGCATACGTGTCCCGCGTCGAGTTGAGAAGAATATCTCTTGCTCATAAGCAGGATCACCCTCTGTCAAAAGCCTTTGAATCAAAATAAGAGTTTTCAAACCAACCGTCCAGCTTTTAGTCTTGTTGAGACGCCTCGAAAGCGTATTAACACACGCGCTAATAAACGCCCGCGAGTAACACGTTAGGCTCAAAATCTCCCTTATATATTTCTCTTCTGACGGATATTCATCGTGCCGTGTCGCCTTCACAATGGCTACATCAAGGTCAGCAAGTGAGGTGCTGCTTCCAACCTTAGCTAGTCCTATACTTGTTTGATCCTTTACTGCCCCAAGGGCTCTTCTGATTGAGCTTGGTGGCATTTTTATTTTTTTTTACCTTTCAATTTTGATAAAAAAAGTTCAAAATCTTTATGATTAGCTATGAAACTTATTGTTCAAGAAAAAAAAAGTTTTTGTGTAAACCTTTAAAAGGAAAAGAAAAAAAGAAAAAAAAGGGGTGAAAAGATAGATAGCTTTTTCTTCTATCTGTCTTTTGTTCCAACTTTCCTTTCTTCTGTTCCTCTATTGGGATAACATTACAATCTGAGTTAAGCATTATCCATTTTTGTAGCATGAAAACGTGGGAGCCATAGGAGATTTAGTGATACATATATTATCTTTTAGAAAGCATTCATTAATTATGATATTCTTGGACTTTGCTATATTTGGCATGACAAATATTTATCTGCTATTTTTCATATCATCTTTTGACTTTTTCAAATGTGACCTCACCAACTTTATAACTCTTCTAATTATGAATGCAAATATCATTCCATTTTTATTTTATTTTTACAATCTCATTATACATCATAATTAATATGTGAACATCAATGGAGTTTCGAGCAGACTTGCCTAATGTTTCCATCAGAACCTGTCTTGACACCAATTTGTCCCATTTTAACAATTGACTGAACAAAATCATATTCGAAGGAAGGTCCAAATATTGGAGTGAAGGGACCTAAGTATGATTCAATCACAGCCTTTGTTCTTGCATCATCGTTAAGTCTTGCATCAGATTCTAACACAGCAAAACCTTCCCTTATGTTTCTCAATATGTTCTTGTCGAATTTTGTTTCAGTCGTTATGTCCATGGCTAAACGGTCGTTCTCGTGTCCCGTCTGAGGGCACTTTTCCTGAAGTTCTGGGAGGAAATTTGGACTAATAGCTGGGTCTGATCCACCACCAGATGTAGAAAAGTTGTATAGCCTTTTTGTCATGAAGAAACATGCTGTGGTTCCTATTGTATGTGCAGCTGAATTTAACACAAGAGTGAACCATTAGTTACTATGGTCAGAAACTATCAAATAATATAATACAATGTTCATTAAACAAAGAGTGGTAGATCTTATGTCAACATTTCTTGAGTCCTGAAAATTTGTCAAAATCTTAAGTAGTGATTTGTTGGAATATTATAATCTTATATCACTTCAACAACCATGGTCTCGTCTACTATGCTTGCATGAAATACATTCGTATTTCTATTCATCTGTGTAGACATTTCTGATTTAAGGTGTATCTGATGTTTGTATCTGGTGTCTGACACGTGTTAGTGTGTCGGACACAAACATAGATGATTACGTTCAGTGTTGTGTTTGTGTCTCTGTAAGTGGGAGAGAAAGATAGAGAGTACCACTGAGAAGGACAAGGTCTTTATCTGTGAGACCCTTGTTCATAAACTTGGTTTTGAGTTGCTCAATTGAATCACTGACGTCTGGCATATCATCTGCAAGAGATTTTTCGGAAACAAATCCATCTCTCCTCCCTGTAGGAACTTCGAATGAAGGTCCATTTACCTACATCGTGTCAAAATTCATGCGACGGTATTAAAACTTTTGGAAAAAAGTTCTAATTCAAAAGATTAGTCTTTGCAGATATAGAAATAACTTGTTTACAGAAAAAACACGATGCTTGAATAACTTAAAAAGTCTCTAGTTAACGATTTCAATGATGAAAATTCAATTCTTGAGCAAAAAGAGAAATATAATGAAGTAGGATAGAACCATGACAATTGCTTCTCTTGCTGCCAATGCAATAATATCAGCACAAGAAACCACTCCTGGACAAGATTCTTCCAATTTCGCCTTAGCTTTTTCTATCACATCAAACCCTCTAAGACCTTGATGTTCAAATGCACCTTTTTCTGGTTCTGGAACATTATCAATCAGAATGGAACCATCACATCCCTGAAAAAAAAACATCCAAATCATGTCAAAAAATGTTCCTAGAACCAAAACATGTAACTACTTAAGAGACAGAAACACATACTTCAACAAAGCAGTCATGAAATTGGAGCCTAAGCAAACCAGCAGGCACGGTTGGGTCAGAAAGAGCAGCTTCTCTAACAACATCACGGACAATGGATTCTGCTATAGGACATGTGATTGAGTAGAAACCGATTTGAAGCTGACCCTTAGAACCATGAATTAAGAATAAAAATAGGAGAGACAAAAAAACAAAGGGAGACATCACTTCAAGTATGGTTATATCTGATGTTATGTATTCTGCTATCACAACACACACATATATTTATATATACAAAATAAGAAATGTATGTGAGAAGCAAAAACTAAATATTGCTACAAAACAAAGAAAATGTGAAGGGTACGTATAGAAAAATTACTAATAATAGATACACTAAACATTTTTCTATGTGCCTTGTACGGATTACCATAGTAGCATCATCCTTAAGTTTGAAACGTGTCAAGTAACAATGCATGAGACATGATCTGTTTTTCTTTTGTTCTTTCCTCACTCAATTCTGCATGGTTGTCATTTCTCTATTTTATCAAAAACTTGTTCATCAATCATTCGCACGCACTTCAACTTCTGTATACCAGTAACAACATCTGTGTTTTCTTTAACTTCATTTTTTTGGGATAAAGCAAAGCTTTCATAATTTCAAAACGCGTCAATTAATTGTCTTTGAATGTGAAAATGAGAATATTACAATGTAGTAGTTTTATCTCTTGCCCCTTTAATTAATGGTAAGGAATCTTCACTACAATTTTAGAAGCAAGTTGCTTCCTCCATTTCTATTATTAGATAAAAAGAGATATACTTATAACTTTTACACCTCTAAAGATTTCAACCTTTTGCTCAAACAACTGTCTAGTGCCAAATACTTGTATTAGTGTTTCGTAAGTGATCAAATCTTGTAGATTTATGATAAAACAGCTGTTTACAACAATGACAAACTTTGGCTTGAATAAGAAAGGTATTAAAGAGATTGTGTGATGATGGAGACATATATCTTTTTGGATTTATATGTATATATATCTATTATTCTTAATTAGCCTTACATCATGATTCTTAATGAGTTTTATTGCTTGGCAACAAAATTGATAGTAATGTGAAAATTTATTAGACTTGACCCCACAAGGCTACAAAGTGTACATGCATGCAAATACAAGGGTTGAGAGACATGTATTGTAGGGACCAAATTAAGTTCAAATGATTACAAATGGATGAAGAATTGAAATTTTCATTTAGAATGTTAAAATTGTATGTGGCCATTGAGTTAGTATGTTTAATCTCATTTTTTTTGGGGATAGGTTTGAAAATCTAGTTAAAAAGAGTAATGTTACCAGAACCTACATTATAACATTTATACCATACGGTCATTAAGATTTTCTTAAAAGAATATTTTTTTGTCATCTCGAAAAATCTTGAAAGAAATTATTTTATGATAGAATATACATGATAATACGATGTTACTGTCGAGAGACGTGTTCCATTTTGTATTTGCATATCAAGATCCATTAAATAAAAACATGAAGTCCCAACGTATAAATTTTACTCCTTTATTTAAACGTGAGATAATCTAAATAGTAAATATTAAAGAAACATTAATTAATGTCTCTTAGGGACACATTTTTATATTTATAAAAAAATATATATGCAATACATTCATTCGATTTTTTTTAAAATAGAGGGAATATTACTATAAGGGAGTTTGCTTCGAATTTCAGTTACTGTATTTTATGTTATTTTTGCAATGGTTTAATCTTTTTATCGGTTGGCACCTTTTTAATTTTCCTTTTTCTCTTTGTTAATTTTTATTTCTTTCATTTTTTATTAGTATTAACCTCGGTTACATGATCCAACTGAGAGGTGATGATATATTTTGCATTAATATTTTCAAATATTTTTTTTCAAAATCCCTTTTTAATTTTTAATTATATATTATCAAATCTCTCAATTTTTCTAAAAAATCGATGTGGTAAATATTTTTAATGTATTTATTTATTTTTAATTCAAACAAACATGTCGTTTTTTTTTAAACCGACAAATTTTTCTTTTGCATAAAATACTCCAGAGAACTAGACTCTAATTTTTCATTACCTATCAATATTTTAACTTTATATCGTCATTCTCAAGGTGGTCGGTCCAAGATGAATATGGTCGGCACAGTTGTCCCCCCTAAGCCCTTACGCTTGAATAGAAAACCCTTCCGCTTGAGTAGAAAGGTAAGGGTTTGGAGAATTTGATTTTGGTCCAACACCAAATCTAGCTGAAGAAATATCCCAATACACATCAATCTCTTCTTTACGTCTTCCAATTCTCTTCAGACGTGTTCGTGAACACTAATTTGATCATTTTTTTATGCAAATCAATGTGGTGTTGAGCAAGCACACCATGTGTTTGATGTTATGACTCAAAAAATATTGTATCATCTTATTCAAAATTTAGAGTGTTTGAAGTTATCAAGTAAAGTAAGAAATAAATTGAGTGTGACAATATACAAATGAAGTGTGGATATTTAAGGAGTGTACTTTCAAAATTTCAGAAGAATTTTGGTGGTGCACCTGATACTACAAATCCTTAACCAGATATATGATCTGTTTGGTTAGACTCAATTGTGGGGAAGTTATTACAAAAGTTATAAATGTTAAAATTCCAATGATTTGTATTTAGTATTTCATTCAGAAAATCAAGTACTTGCTTCACTTATATTGGGATTAGCATACCAAAAATAAAGATGCTAACGATGAGCTTGCAAAAACGGTCAAATCTCATATATTTTTTTGCCTAATAGCATGTGGAGGAATGATCTTAGGTTTATCTACTTTTATTTTCTTATCTGAATGAATTGATGTCATCTTGGTTTAAGTGTCGGTGTTAACATCTATAAGGGGTGCTGACATAATCACTATTACAAAATAGATATTTCGTAACACCAATTTTATAATGATCATAGTGTTAATCATGGTAATAGTTTATTTTCGGGCACTTTTTTTTGTATTTACTAAAGGACATGTCACAACGGTCAAATGAAGCAACCATAGTGAAAGATACACCGAGTGAAATGGTTTAAATCTCAACACCAACAATTAGCCATTTATCGTTATAAAAATATGATTAACAATGTATATCACTATGATTTTTATTACCAACCGTGATGAAAGGTGATACTTATTTTATATATAAGCGAAATTATCTCTCGTTTCAATACATAACAACCGTCTCTCTCAAAACAAAACTCTAACAACTATTTCACTCGTATCTCTCCAAATGAAACTGTAACAACTATGTCACTCGTCTCTCTCATATGGAAACCCCAAAAAGAAACCATAACATCAAATCTTAACCAATGAGTATTTACAGATTCGTTTTCTCTATAGTTTTTTTTTCAAAATTTGTTTCAATAGCTTGTTTCATGATGTATTAACTTTCTTCCTGTTTTGACTTCTAGGTAGGGATGCTAAATTTGTTGCTCTAACTTTAGCTTCATCCTTATTTTATTGTGGACACGCCATTATGGGACATGTATGGTACGTTTCTGAAGCATTTTATGACTTGGTAGGTTGTATTTGTTGTTTATGGTTTATTATTGATGAATATTGTTCTTAATGTTTGTTTAAAAGATGAGTTTATTATATGTTATATGGTTTGAGTTTTTTTTCAATCCCTTATCGAATATATAACTTTTCAAACTGCATTAGTAAATTATGATATGATAGATAAAGTTGTATTAGAAAACAAGTACACGTTCAATTCTTGACAAGAATTCTTCACACAGTTAACTGCATGTTGTTCTTTGACAGTTAGAACTTGGTTTAATGATTGGAGGTCTTCAACCGCCTCTCTCTCCACCTCTAATATTGTTTGCAAAGTAGATAATATTTTGCAAAAAGAACTAGAGGTGAAGGCAGAGTCGGTTGAAGAACTATGATCATTAAACCAAGTTCTTACTGTAAAAGAAAAAAAATACGGATGCGGTGTTGAAGAACTCTTGTCTAGCATTGAACGTTAACTTGTACTTCTAATATAACTTAATTTGCTATATTATAATGTTCTAGTGTAGATTGAACGGTTATATGTTTAGTGAGCATTGGTGAAATAAGCATTCCACATGATTTATAATAAACTCAGGTTTATATATCGCAACGGTTGTTTAGAGTAATTGTTGTTAAATATGTTGCATTAAAGGATATCACAACGGTTGTTTAAAGTAACCGTTGTAGTAGGTAGTGCACTATGTAGATACAATCATGGTCCCACATTCATGGTGGAAAGAAATATACATACAATCATAACTTACCTCACAACAATTGGACTAACGTGGTGGTTTCCCACTTCCAACCGATGTGATATATGTTTTATGTAGTAGTGAACATAACATTTCCCATCTCCAACCCATCTATAACTACTAGTTGCTTCATCAAGATATGATCAACAACCATCAAAATAGTGCTCAAGTGTTACATCTGCACTTGTTTAATAATCGTTTTAGAAGACCAAGTGTGTATTGCCTATACATAATTGGTCCAAATAATTCAAACCTAAGTGATGAACCCGAAAATTCATGATTGCATTGATTTTACGAGGGGATACCAACATACATAAAGTATGATTCTTAAATGTTTCAAGAATTTATTCATCAGACCAACCCTATTTCTTAAAGGTCTTGTTGTGAGTAGGAGGAAATACTATTGTTGTTGGTGTTGGTGCAAACAAGAGTTATGGTGGCGGTGAAGAATTTCAGCATCATAAATTTCTAACCTCTATTTTGTCAAACACCTTGAGTGCATGAACATAATCAATGAAATAGATGTACATATGAATCAAATGGTTGGCAGTAAGAGTGTCACGGCGTTTAAAACCCATAAGCTTCAAATGAAGGCGAAAAAGCTTACCCTCATAGTAAGAATTGGTGTTGGAGCAAAAGCGTAAGAGAGTGACGAGATTGGCGAATTCAGTGGACTCATATACAATGACACAATTATAGAAACATATTGATGAACACATATCAACCCTGTACATTGAATCAAGGTTATCGATGCAGGTTGATTGAGAAGAAGTGTAAATCATGGAAAAATCAAAGCACCCAACATCATCAAAAAGTTGGTGGAAAAATCCACTACTACGTAAAAGCTATTTCACAATGGTTGAAAAAGGGATACCACCACGCCTGACCAACCGTTGTGAGGTAAAGGATGGTTGTACATATGATGTTTTCCACTACATTTGTGCGACCGTGATTATAAGTTATGTAGTGCGCTGCCTACCAAAATGGTTACTTTAAATAACATTTGTGATGTTCTTTAATGCATAACATTTAACAATGGTTGGTATAAACAACTATTATGATATATACACTGAGTTTATTATAAATTATATGGAATTTTATGCTCATTAGACATATAACCTTTCAAGTTAATCTAGAACATTATAATATAACAAATTAAGTTATATTAGAAGAACGAGTTCGCGTTCAATGCTACACAAGAGTTCTTCAACTCCTTATCCATACTTTGCTCTATAACGGTTAGAACTTTGTTTAATATTGATAGGTCTTCAACCTCCCCTTCCTTCACCTCTAGTTCATTTTGAAAAATATTATTTACTTTGAAAACAAATTTAGGCACTTCAAATAATTGATTATTAAAGCCCAAAGTAGAAGTTTTAATATAGATCCGTTAACAATCATTAAGAGACCGTAAAAAACGATTATAGACTCGATTAGGCATTATATAATTAATTAGGTTTAGGATCTAATTAATTCAATACTTGAAAAAATTGTCCCAATCAAGCAGATAGCCCGTTAATCAATTGAATAGGCATTGGAATTTTTTTTAGGTGATTTTGTTAAGTAAATAGGGGCATTAAAAGTATTTTAGGTGTGTGTGTGAGAGAGATAGAGAGCGTGTGCGCGCTTGTGTGTGTGTGTGTGTGTGTGTGTGCATGTGTGAGTTGCCTTAGTATCGTAGGAATTACTCTCTTACTTTCACAAGACTCTGGTCACTCAAACAGACACGATCAAACGAGCTTTCATACTTTCTCTCTTTCACAACTTTGAAGTTTCCAAGTTCCTTTTCCAGACATATCGATCATATAAGCACTTCAATAGAACCTTTAGTCTTCTACTTGACGAGGCTTGATAAATTTCAAGTTAATTACCATAATCCAAGAGTTGGAAGATATTACCATTGATACTTTCACAAGCATAAGCTTTGTCATCATCAAAACATCAAGAAGGTCACCAACATCAGGATCATCAACTTCATGCCTATATGTACATAGATCCACAAAGGCACCAACAATCACTTCTTACAGATTAAACCAATAACTGACTTGGATATCACATGTTTATATAGAGTGACACTCCTCACCTTACAAGCAAGTTCTATAGGGATGAGTTAGGATAAACTCTAACTTTACCATAATATCATAAACCTACCGACTAAAGCCACCATCCACTTATATGTGCACCAAGCCCAATAGTGTTAAGCATAATGGGGTGTAGGGTAAAAACAAAATTTCATATATTGACAACTCGGGTCGTCCATCATTTATATCCACAAACCAAGTTCAATAATGTTGGGTGTGAGGAGCGTATTGGAAAAAACCCAAGTCCGACATTAATTAAAAAATAGAGATGACCCGGGTTGTCAATATTTTAATATGAGAGAGAGAGAGAGGGAGAGAGAGAGAGAGAGAGAGAGAGAGAGAGAGAGAGAGAGAGAGAGATAGATAGAGAGAGAGAGAGAGAGAGATCGAATCAAGTACATATGCCATCCCTTACACTAAAATAATAATAAAATTATGCTTATGAATAAGGGAAGATTCTCATCATCTTTCTTTTCCAAATTTATAAGGTAATGACATCACTTCCACCTCAAACCTATGACTACTCCTTGGGACAAGGAAATGAACAATCACTTCTTAGCCCAACAATTGGTTCTCAAATATTATAAGATGCCGATTAAAACTGGAGACATAAAAAGTAAATCATGATCAAGCCTCACAACCCCAACAAGACATTATGCTGAACACACTATTTGACTACATCAATTAAGGCTTGTGGGGCTACTAATTATACCTAATAAAAGACCTAAACAAGATGCCTATGTTATAAAGTCCATCAAGGTATTTGGGTGATCCAAGCCCAAATATCTTGATGGTGTTATAAAATCCCAAAAGGAAAGCAACCTAAAAAGTGTAATCGACCCAGAAGTATTCCATCCCACAAGACAAACATGTCATAAGGCAGAAGGCCCAGAAGTGTGCTTGGCCCAAAATAGGCAGTCCATGAGATAAACAACCCAAAAGTGTGATCAACCCTAAAGTATGACCGACTTAGAAATGTGCCCAACCCATAAGTGTACTTATTCCAAAAATTTGCTCAACCTAGAAGTGTCATGACCAATAAGACAGATAGGTCGAGAGATAAATAGTCTGAAAAGCAAGCAAGCCAAGAGTGTGCTTGACCATAAGTGTGCTTGACCATAAGCGTGCTCAACCCGTAACTGTGTTCAGCCCAAAAGTGTACTCATCCTAAGAGACATGAAGCCCAAAAGGTAAACACGACCGAATTAAGGTCCAATATACGGATAATTGAGTCGCCTCAGTACTAAGAAGTTACGTGGCCTAAGAGATGGACCCGTCCTAGAGACACACATGATCAATACCTACTAAGATCAATATAAAACATTAAATGACAAAGACATGTTGGGTTTGCTAACAACTATAGTAAACACAATGTTCTAGGTTTTTGAGAATCCTAAGACCTCACTATAAAATCCTCACAAAGGCTTCAAATTCAAATACACACTCTCTAAACCCAAAAAAAGGGTATACCTCTTATAGCTATTAATTTGAGCATCAAAGTGTTTGCAAGTACCACCCTGAGTCTCAGACCAAAGCATCAAGGCATCATTCATACCGCAGTTCATCACAAGATGTCGATTATCACTTCCATCAAGCTATCGTCTAAAGATGTCTCATAACCACTTATGAACCTCAGTTCCATTTGACTTATGGACAAAGTGAAACATTTGATAGAATCTCCAGAATCAAGATAGTCAATATTACAAATAACATTATAAAGTCTCTAAGAAATGTGGGATAAACATCTTTTACCAATGAATTAAGTAGAAAAGTGGCATAAGTGTCTAAGTGGATCAAATTAGAAGAGTCACAACAATATTGAAATCCTCACCAAGGATCATAATATCATAATATCCTTATTGTTGGGAATTTAATTCATACCAAAATTTTCTCCTACCAACAAGATTAGTACTAGCATAAGCGATAGCCATGTAATTGTTACCAGTAAAAAAATTAAAAGGTTGTATTTTAAAATATTAGAAAAATGAAGAGTTCAAATTATCAACACAAAAACCCTTAAGACTAGGTCTGGCAAACGGGCATGCCCATTCCGATTAGATTCGTCCGGTAAAAACAGCGCTTTTAAGGGAAAAGAGGGCGCTTATTTTGGTCTATAACAGCGCTTTTAAGCGCCCTCTAAAGTGGCGCTGGCATAGGTAAAGACAGCGCTTTGTTTTCCTGGAGAAAGCGCTGTCTAAAGTGGCCACATTATAGTGCGCCCTCTGGAGTGGTCCATAAAGGGACACCTTAGAGGGCGCTTTCTGGAAAAAGCGCCCTCTAAAGTTGTCAATGTAAAGTGTTTAGAGGGCGCTTTCAGGAAAAAGCGCCCTCTAAAGTTGTCAATGTAAAGTGTTTAGAGGGCGCTTTCAGGAAAAAGCGCCCTCTAAAGTTGTCAATATAAAGTGTTTAGAGGGCGCTTTCTGGACAAAGCGCCCTCTAAAGTGTTAGTTATTTTAAAAAAATTTGTTTGAAAAACAGTGGATATTTAATTGGTAACCTGTTCGCATGCTGCAAAAGTGTAAAATTCATATTGATTTCATCCTTTAATCCAATGTTATACACCATTAATCCATTGATATATACAACATGAATCCATTTATATACAACATTAACTCCATATATACAACATTAATATATGATTCTTTGATCAACAATATACAACAACATATTCATGATTTAGTAAAAGTACAACAACAATATACACTATTAGTCTCGAAAGATCCATAGCAACCAACACCCAGTGACCACTGTATCCAAAAGTTGTCTAGTAGTTCTAACCAATACTAAACAAAATAACACGTCCAAATGCAGTGAATTTATTTTCATCATACAGCACATGATAATGCGTTGGTCGACTAGTCCCCTGCAAAAAGAACACGTCCAAATGCAAATAACACAGAACTGTCAAAAGGCGATTGAGCAACAAATAGTAAACAATGGCATAAAGTTAAATGACATAGCTAATATTACCTGAATTCCTGCATGGCTGTTAAGGTAAAAATCAAATTCCCTAGGGTGACAAATGCTGGTGTCTACCACGGTTCCTTTGACAATTTAGAACAACAAAATCAGCAAAAAGTGATAAATTCAAATGATAATATATACCAGATGCGTTGAGAAATATATTGAAAAAACCTGGCATAATATTTCCACTTCTATCGGTCTCTTTGGGGTTGACAGGAAAGAGATGGGTGTGATGTCTCTTTTGGACCACTACAAAAGTAACTTTAGGTAGATACCCATCCTCTATTGAGACACAAGCCTGATGAAAAAAAATTAGTTGGTCTTCAGCACTCCAATGTACTTCAAATTTTACACCCTTGTCTCTTGCACGAATGATTGACTTCATAATATCCATTTTACCTGTAATAAAGAAAACAATTAAAATCAGATGACAAATGTAAAAACAATTAAAATCATAAAAGTCATTTTACCTGTAATAAAGAAAACAATTAAAATCATTTGACCTGTACCTTTTTCACTAAGTTCTCTTTCTTTTCTTGGTTGGAATATGTTCTACATGTCTCTTAACAACACGGACGGTTGGATTGATCCAAATACCCTCATTATGATCATTTCTAATATATGAATCATTTGATATAATATTCTCATCTTGATCATTTCTGGTAAACGATTCAATCTCAACATCAATATCACCTTGATCTCCAGTGTTTTCATCAATTACTTTGTTGGAAAAAAGAACTATAGACCATTTCGTACTTTTCGGATCATTGACATAGAACACTTGTCTAGCTTGAGAGGCTAGAATAAAATACTCATCTTTGTATCCCACCCTATTAAGATCCACTTGCAAAAATCCTGACTTATCTATTCGAATGCCGTTATTATTTTCAACCCACTTGCAACCAAATATAGGAATCTGAAACTTCTCATAATCAAACACCCAAATGCGCTCGATAACACCAAAATACGACAGATTTGCAAATTTGGGGTTTAAGTCCTTCACACTTGATATGTGCATTGCTTCAGCTACCACGGTGACACCACTATTCTGCATAGTACTTTTATCATCTTGTTCTTTGGTATAAAATATGTATCCATTAATCGCGTATGCGCTATAAGAAAAAACATGGAAACTTGGACCATATGCTAAGCATCTCAACCTTTTTGTTATTGAAGCGGGATCTGAATAATACTTTGAATAAATATGATCCTTAAACCAAGGTATAAAACATCGATTGTGCTCTCGTACTATCCAATTTTCATTTCTATTGGGATTTAAACCTCGGAGAACATCCTTGTGAATTTCAACATACGGCTCAACCTCATTCTCATTGTGCAGAACATACAAATGCACTTGATCCCGTTCGACCCTTGATACTGCCACGATTTTATTTCCAATTAGATTTTTTCCTTCTTTCTTTTCGACAAGCTGAGACTTGGGGAGTCCGATTGACTGAACATTAGACAAATATTCAGTACAAAACTCAATCGCTTCTTCAACAATGTATCTTTCAACCATACAACCTTCTGGTCGACTTCGGTTCTTCACGTACCCTTTTAATATTTTCATATAACGTTCAACAGGGTACATCCATCTCATATAAGTTGGTCCACACAATTGTGTCTCTTTCACAAGATGAACAACTAGATGTACCATTATGTCAAAAAATGATGGAGGAAAAAACATTTCAAGCTCACACAAAGTAATAACGATTTCTTTTTGCAACATTGGTAAGATCGCAGGATTGATCACCTTACTGCAAATTGACTTGAAGAAAGAACACAACTTAGTTATAGAGCTTCTTACTTTTTCTGGAAGAATAGAACGTATACCTATTGGGAGAAAATGTTCCATTATAACATGGCAATCATGGGTCTTTAAACTCTTTAACTTGAGGTCTTTCATAGACACAAGTCTTCTAATATCTGAAGAGTACCCTTCTGGAACTTTAACTTCACTTAGAAACTTACACAATGTTTTTTTCTCCTTTCTAGATAGAGTATAAGCAGCAGGAGGTAGATATGTTCGTTTTCCTTTCTTCAAGGGTCCTAATTCAGTTCTTATTCCCATCGCTATCAAGTCCTTTCTTGCCTTAAGGCCATCCTTAGACTTTCCTTGTATATTGAGTAACGTGCCAATAACACTTTCAAATACATTTTTTTCAATATGCATAACATCAAGAAAATGTCTCACATACAAGGACTTCCAATACGGCAATTCAAAAAAAACTGACCTCTTCTTCCACCCACTTTTGACAAGTGTGTGGGCAAAAGGCTTGCCAAACTGAGTATCCAAATCTTTCACCTTTTCAAAAATTTGATCACCCGTCAATATAGGTGGAGCTCTGCCTTGTTCTGTCTCTCTATTGAACGCCTTTCTCCATCCACGGTAGTGATGATTTGAATTTAAGAATCTCCGATGACCGAGAAAGACATTCTTCTGACCAAACTCCAAGCGCTTCCAATCTGTTTTATCTTCACAAATAGGACACGCACATTGACCTTTTATGCTATACCCTGATAGATTTCCGTATGCTGGAAAATCATTAATTGTGCCAAACAACATCGCCCTCAAGTTGAAACTTTCTTTCCTATATCCATCATAAACCTCCACACCGGTCTCCCACAAAATCTTTAAATCTTCGATTAAGGGCTTCAAGTACACGTCTATGTCATTCCCTGGTTGTTTAGGTCCAGAAATCAACATAGACAACATCATGTACTTACGCTTCATACATAGCCATGGAGGTAGGTTATAAATCATAATAATCACAGGCCATGTACTGTGTGAGATACTCTGGATACCGTGTGGGTTCATTCCATCAGTAGATAATGCCAAGCTAAGGTTTCTTGATTCTTCTCCAAATTCAGGATAATCATTATCAATTTTCAACCACTGTGGTGAATCTGCCGAATGTCGATACTTTCCATCTATAATTCTTTCATCTGCATGCCAGGTCAAGTGTCTTGAATCGGTTTCACTACGAAACATGCGTCTAAATCTCGGAATAACAGGAAAATACCACAAGACTTTTGCTGGAGACAACTTGTTCTTATATCGCGAGACACCGCATTTAGGACACTCATTTAACGATGCATACTCATTTCGAAATAAAACGCAATCGTTTGGACATGCATGTATCTTATCATAGCTCATGCCAATAGAGCACAACATCTTTTTGGTCTCATATGTTCGATTGGGAAGAACATTATCCTCAGGAAGCATATCTTTCAAAAGGGCTAATAACTCTGTGAAACTTTTATCCGACCACCCATTGCCAGCCTTTAAGTTGTACAACTTTAATACCGCAGACAATCTTGTGAATTTAGTGCAACCATCATACAAAGGTTTCTCTGCATCACTTACCAACCTCTCAAACATTTCGGGACAATCCTTAAGATCTCCTTCAAGTGCTTCTGCAATCTCTTCAACTCGATCACAATCGTATGTATCTGCGCCACTATAGTTTGAGGCATAGGTCGTACTATCCCCCGGTTCAACATTATCGTTACTTTTCTCACCATGCAAATTCCAACATGTATAACTTCGATCAATTCCATGCCTCATTAGATGCGATGTCAACTGAACTGCGTCAACCCGTTTCCCATAACAACAACCCAAGCAAGGACATATCATTCTACTGGGGTCTTCGGCGTGCGCAACGGCAAACTTAACGAATTCTGATACCCCATTCTCGTACTCTCTCGACAATCGATTGGAAGACATCCATGTATTATCCATTACTAATTAGAATAAACAAAAAACAATTTCAGAAGAGTTCAAACACATTCGGACCTAGGTTTCTAATGATACTGGTGTTGACACAAAATCATATGTTCATAGGTCGTATAACCCATTGCATCCGCTATCATGGTCACTAAAAACCAACCGTCAATTTCCTATTGCATCCGCTATCATGGTCGAAACAAACGTAGAAGGAGGAAACGCGCAGTAATAAGGTAAAACAGAAATTGGGCAAAGCTAAAACAAAGCAATAACATAAAACATAAATTGGGAAAAACGTGTACCTTTGATTGGTAGAAGGAGGAAACGCGCATGTAGATCTAACAGAGGTGGAAGGAAAACGCCTCAGAACCCTAACGTGAAAAAGAACGCTAATAACAGATAGTGAAATAACAAAACGCGCAGTATGTTATAATTTTAATGTTTACTAAAGGGGACATTAGAGGGCGCTTGTGGAAAAAAAGCGCCCTCTAAAGGGGGCCTAAGAGGGCGCTTATGAAAGCGCTCTCTAAGGCTTTCCAGAAGCGCTTTATAAGCTGGAAATGCACGTGGACTTATAACAGCGCTTTATTAAAAGCGCCCTCTAAGGGTAACCTTAGAGGGCGCTTTCTAAAAAGCGCCATGTATTGTTGTCCCTCTATCTCCTCCTTATTTTTTCGTTTCACCTTAGAGGGCGCTTGTGGAAACAAAGCGCCCTCTAAAGGGGACCTAAGAGGGCGCTTATGAAAGCGCTCTCTAAGGCTTTCCAGAAGCGCTTTATAAGCTGAAAATGCACATGGACTTATAACAGCGCTTTATTAAAAGCGCCCTCTAAGGGTAACCTTAGAGGGCGCTTTCTAAAAAGCGCCATGTATTGTTGTCCCTCTATCTCCTCCTTATTTTTTCGCTTCACCTTAGAGGGCGCTTTGTTACAAAAGCGCCCTCTAAAGTGCGCTGTCTATTGCTCCTTATTTTTCGCTTCACTTTAGAGGGCGCTTTTGTAATAAAGCGCCCTCTAAGGTGCGCTGTCTATTCTAGTTTTTGGCGTAGTGGGGGGATGTGATGAACATATTTAAACGTGCAGATCTAAAATCTTGCCCCACTCTGGAAAAAAATGATCATAGGACGGAACCACATGCACTACATCTTTTAAACCTAAAAATATAAAATTTTATATTAATACTTGCGCTAGTAAAAGTCCGAAAAAAATAAGACGGGACAAGACATACACAATTGAAGGTGCAAGCTTAAAATCTTAACCTATTTCGCACAAAAATGCGATAAAATCATACATGCTCATTTTTCACCCATACTTAAGACTAGACAAAAGATAATTTCATATATTTAAAAATAAATACTCAAAACTCAAATTTGTCTAATAATAATTAAAAAGATTACCATAACTCATTCAAAATTTAGATTTAAAAACAAAGCCAAATTTATATTTAAGAAAACGATTATTTAGAACTAAGAACTAACCTAATATCTAAATTGCAAAAGTATTTAACATAGATATTTTGTCGAATTTTAAAAGAGTGACCACTATAATATTTCTTTTAGAAAAGAAAAATAACCTTACATTTTATGGATACATTGATAACACCATTATTCTTTCTAAAAGTATTTTTTTAAACCTATTCTTTCTATAAAAAAAATCTTAAAAGTTTTAGCATGCATTTTTGCCTTTGCATTTAATGATCCTTCACAATTACCAATTTATTTGTTATAATGAGATTAAATATATTAATAATTTTTACCATTAGATATTTTAATGTTAATATTAATAACGAAATTGAATTGACGAACTTTTATCTATTTTTATTTTATTATAAAATATTCCTTCTAATCCTTCTTATTATAAAAGAAAATTACTTTTCAAATCCCTTAAAATATAAATAAATCTAAACAAAATATAAACTAGATACATAAAAAATTCTTATAACAAGAACTAGGGTATAAGTTTTTTTTATCACAAATGTTTTCTTCAAACATTTGCCATGAATAAAATTAGACTATATATGTTTAAGAAATATTCATAAATATCATAATTTAGTTTTACAAAAAAAATAAATTTGAATGTTAATATACAAAAATCTTAGTTTTAAATACCACCTCATGATATTATTTATAAAAAATATAATTTTTTAAAAATTAAATTCCCACAACTTAATTTATTTTGACAAAATTTAAAGTAACTTGATATATTAAAAGTATTTTAAAATATGAGTTTTATAAAATTATTAAAAATATGTTAACTAATATTAAGAATATACATATAAAGGGATGAATTAATAATTTAAACTTTAGAATAAGTGTAGCAAAATTGCAATATCAGCGTTGGCACGTGCGATAGCAAACCTAAAGAGACGAGAGGCGGAATCTGAATCGACACAGCCGTTTCTGTGTTTTGTTACTCTCAACCCACGCCGACCTAACTGCAGCGAATACATCATCGTCCACTGTCAGGTATTGTAACAACATGAATATTCATTCTTGTTCTGTTCAGTATTCGCATGTTTGTTTCTCATTGATGTTGTTTTGTTATTAGCAACCATTGCCAATTTTGTTTTGATTCATGTATGAAAATCACGGGGTTGCTGGGTTTGCTTTGATTTTAGCCCTAAAGTTGAGAATTGAGATAAAGTTACTACCTTTGTGTTTTTTTGTCATTTTAGGGAAAAAAATTTCATTTTAGGGATTCAGGGTTTAGGGTTTTGCAAAAACATTTTTATCATTCTACTTATAGATGACAGTTCTATGACAGATTAATTTTTATAATTAGTTTTCTTTGGATGTTACACAGAAGCTTACTTGTGAATTTGATTGGGTTTATTCATGGTGAATGCAGATGATTCTGTTTTTTTATTTCTACTTGTTTATGCGTGTGGGGTGAGATTTGGATCCAGAGCCCGTTTGGATGGTGTGCAAGACGGGCTATCGCAATGAGTCCAAAATTGATCATGGTTAAACCGTGGCTAAATAGGGTCGCTTAAAATATTAGGTTAAATTGTGGTTAAATAGGGTCTCTATTTGTTTTACTGTAGTTAAACTTAGGTTAACCTACACAAGGCCTAAAAACTCTTGAGATGACTCTGTTTGGATCTCTAGAGCTGTTGGAGCTGGTTTAAATATTAGGTGCTAATGCTAGTTTTCTTGCAAATATGCAGTTTTGAATGTCTGATTCGGATGAGTTTCGTTGCTTCATTGGTGGCCTTGCATGGTCAACCTCGGATAGAAAGTTAAAGGAAGCATTTGAAAAGTATGGCAAGCTTCTTGAGGCTAAGGTGATTAATTTCATATTTTATTTGTGTTTCTTGTTGTTAAGAATTATGATCTTCTATGCTTTCATGCTTGTTTGTTGTTTTGCATTATATTTACATATCCTAGTGTACTTTTTCAAGTTATGCTGTTTTTTTACTTTAGTCTTTGTTAACATTGGATGAAAATTGATTTAGGTTGTGGTTGACAAATTCTCTGGGCGTTCTCGTGGTTTTGGGTTTGTCACATTTGATGACAAGGAAGCAATGGAAGAGGCTATTGAGGCCATGAATGGAATTGACTTGGATGGTCGAACTATTACTGTAGATAAAGCCCAACCTCAAGGAAATAGAGACGATGATGATCGTCGAGGTGGTCGTGACTCACGTGATCGCAATCGTGGCCGAGATTATGGAGGTGGTCGAGGGTCTAATGGCGGTGAATGCTTCAAGTGTGGTAAACCTGGTCATTTTGCAAGAGAATGTCCTAGTGAAGGAGGAGAAAGAGGGGGGAGATATGGTGGAAGAGAAAGTAGATATAGCGGTGGCTATGGTCCTGAGAGGAATGGTGGCGGTCGTGATAGGGATGGTGGCGGTCGTGATAGGGATGGTGGTGGGCGTGACAGGGATGGTGGAGGTCGTGATAGGGATGGTGGAGGTCGTGATAGGGATGGTGGTGGGCGTGACAGGGATGGTAGCGGTCGTGACAGGGATCGTGCTGGACCATATGAGCGTCGTGGATCATCTGGAGGTTATCGTTGATACATTTAAGCTTCATTAAGGTACTCAACATGCTTTGAGTTTTACTTTGTGTACATGTTTTTCATGGTTCTGATGTTAATTTTATTGTGATTTTGCAGTTTTCGAATTGAAGGGTCGCTGTTACTGCCTCAACTTTTTTCTTTTGGTGACAATGTTTTGGATTTATTTATGGATGTATGATACCGGTATTTTGACGTGCAATACTTTGAACATATATCAAAACTCTTTTATGTTCATAACTGTTAATCGTTAGTTCCATTGAAATCTTGTGCTTGTTTGAATTACTGTCAAATATATTGTGCTTTATGCTATCATTATTTTCTTTTGCTTATCCTGTGATTTGTGAATACATAGACATATTTTAAGTAACAGTTGTTACCTTAAGTCATGCACCATTTTCGAACTAGTGTTGTCTATGATGAAGACAACATCATGAACTTTAGACGAATCTATTTTTTAAATGTGACCGAGTGTTTGAGGGAGTTTTTTTTAGTGTTATTAACACTCATTGAACAATTTCTGTATGATAAGCTTATAAAAACTTTTTCAAACTACATTTGTATTCTGTTTAACTTATATTTGAGTCATTTGATATAGCTTATAAAAACTATATTATTTGATTATACTTTTTATCAATCTTCAGATATTAAGTCCGGGTAAGTTTTGCTCTATCAGTAACTAATTTATAGTGACAGTTGAAATTGTTTAACTAATTTATATTTCTAACATTATCATTTACATTTTTTAATATCATATTTATCCTTTTAAGTTTGTAATCGATTACAAGGTTAGCATTTGAAGATGCAAACATGTCACTTATTGAAAAATATGGTACTCTCTTTATAAGAGACAACTCATTAAAATTAATGTATCTAAATTATATATAGATCAAATGTATTAAATATTCATTAAATCTAAAAATTGAACTGTGGAGATGATATTATAATGGACACAAAATCAAAGTTATCAAACTCGAGTTTCTGTTGTGTTAAAAAAATTAGTTTTTAGATTATTAAACAATTGATGTATCTAATTTATATAGATTAAATATATTAATTATTCAATAAACTTAACAATTAATTTTTTTATTTATTATAATAAAAAATGGATGGAGTATAAATCTGTTTTAAAATTCCAACTTAATTATACTTAATTATAAAGTAAAAATCTACTAAATCCTCCTAAAATTTTCATAATATAAAGTGTCGTTTTCGTGAACTTGTATCGAAGTATATATAATTCGTCATCAAATTATAAATAAGCACTTGAAGCCATCTGATACAAACGTGAATGAGGTTGGGGTAATCATTCTTCTACATTCTCAACTTCAATGGATATAACTCACATGCGAGGATGTAACATGAAACTGACATGAAAAGTCTTGGCAAAGAGCACTATATAAATCTAAAGACAAACATGGCTAACATGATAAGTTAATCCCCATCAGCTCTACCTATGAGCAAGCACCTGTCAGGTTTCCTGAAACCCAACGCAGTACAGAGCTGCAAATAATCAGAGAAAGTTCACTGCGATTCCAGCAGTAAATATCTGCTCCAGTAAACTTGTGACTATTTTGAGGTTGATATGGTAAGAAACTTCATGGTCAGCACTAAGAAAATTAGGTAAGCATACAAAAGAGAAAAAAAAATTAGTTGACAAGCATCAATAAGAGAGATCTATTTTTTTAAGCCAAAAACAACTTCTAGTCTCTAACCAGAATGGAAGCAGGGAACCATGCATTATCAAACCATAACTAAAACGTAGAGTTATTTTCCCCCTCTTTCAAGTGAAAAAAAAAACTGTATGTCTCAGGCATAATTTCCTTTTCTCCAAATTTGTCACTACCTAAGGTAAGTGAATCCAATGAATGATAAAATATATGTGGTCTCAACTCTTAAAGCAAGAGTCTATAACATCAGTAGCTTCACATTTCAGCTTAAGTTTTCAGAGATTAAGCAAACCCGGCAACAATTTCGCTCAGACTACAAATGTTGAGTAATTGTGACAAACGATAAAAAATAATGTCAATAATCTAAGTACTAAATCAAGATAAAATAGGTTCAAAACACAGCACCTGACAGGAATTATAAATAGTTTTAGCTTCTTCCATACATTGTGTTGTTATCTGTATTCAGTTCACAATTTTTGTTAAGGTAAACAAGGATTAATTTAAGGTCCTATCTGAACGGCCTTAGGTAGTATGACTCATTTCTGAACATTTTATAAGGTATACAAGAATTAATTTAAGGGTAAGATCATCCATATTTAATGAAACATCACAACAAGCAAAGAGAAGGGTAAAGATTTAATAGAACATACAACTAAGCTTCAACCGAACATATAGAATCAAGAGAAAAATCTGTTACATAATTGGTACCTTGAAATGAAGTACTGTCAAACTGTGATCAAGTAAGTAGATGAAATTCTACTTCCAGTATTATAGAAGGCACCATATTCTTTATTATCATTTCATCGATGAAATTACTTATACATTTTCTAATCATTATTCCCTTTCCAGTCTACATAACTTATATTCTTTATTAGACCTTTGTTCGTTTTTCCCACAGGTTTAGAAGTAAACGTAAGAGCAGAAGAGAAAATAAGAGAGAAATTAAAACAGACAATGTGAATAACAACAGCTTCAAATTTTAACCAAGAACAATAACAAGAGAACAATTATGTAACAATTCCATTTGACGGCAGATCTCTGAAATATGAGCTTTCAAAAGCTAATTATTGTAAGGAGCATTACATGAATGACATGAAGCATTGGATATATGTTCTCAATTGTACAGAACAATTGAATGGAATCTACACGGTCAAATCTTGACTCTCAAGGCTATCATGCAATATAATGGGATGAGATAATAATCTCAGTGGGTTCTCCTCTCTTATGGGTCCACTTGACTCTAAAGGGACTATCAAGCAATATCCTAACTTAAGCCTGTCGACTTTATAATACTTGTATACACTTGCACAATAGACTGAGGTTAAGTATCTCAAGGGCTTTTCATCTCGTATGGAAACATGATAATTTGAGTTAACATAACTCAATGAATCACTACTCCGGAATACAATCACAGCGTAACTTTCCCCGACTGATCCCATGTCTGGGACTATGGACATGGGTCACGGATCTCTGTCACGTCGGACAACTTTCCCCGACCTATCATACATCTAGGAAATGGGACACGGGTCACGGAGGTCCGCTCTATAAGGAGCGTCTTTCCCCGGCAAGCACCTCTCTCTTAGGTCAAGACACGGGTCACGGGCTTCCTATAATATTCGAAGTACTTTCCCTGGCAATATGGGTCAAGTCAAGACAAGGGTCACGGTATCCATCTCAATGATTCGTCTATCTCGATCACTACTTTATATAGGTTTCGGACTCATGACAAGCACTAATAGGGGTCATTCCCGAATACGGGATTATTCTCATTAATAGATGAAATTACTGATACATTTTCGATCATTATTCCTTTTCTAGTCTGCATAACTTGTATTCTTAATTAAGCCTTTGTTCATTGTTCCAACAGGTTTCCAACAGGTTTAAAAGTAAAAGTAAGAGCTGAAGAGAAAATAAGATAGAAATAAAATCAGACAATGTGAATAACAACAGCTTCAAATTTTAACTAAGAACAATAACAAGACAACAATTATGTACCAATTCCATTTGACGACAGATCTCTGAAATATCAGCTTTCAAAAGCTAATTATTGTAAAGGAGCATTACATGAATGACATGAAGCATTGGATATGTGTTCTCAATTGTACAGAACAATTGAATGGAATCTACACAGTCAAATCTTGACTCTCAAGGCTATTAAGAGTTGGTTTTAAACAATTTCTCCTACTATACTTCAAGATATACCGATCTGATTTCCTCCTACAATACTTCAAGAAATAACGATTTGACCTTCTACTGTACTTCAATTGATAACGATCTGGCCTCCTCCTAAAATACTTCAAGAAATAACGATCTTTCTGCTCTTCCCCGTGAGATGCAGAATCAGCTTGCTTGCGATCAAGTTCCAATCTACAATCTTCCCGGCTTAAGTTTATGAGCCGATCAGAACAACTTCCCTCCCCTTCCTTCAACAGCTCCTCCCCAATCTCTTCAACACCAAATTCAGCAGTGCATTCACCACCTTTAGCGCTAGTTATCATGTCACTCCCTCCCATGCAGGGACAACTCAAATCAGTTGAAGAATCACTATCCAAGATATTATCAGAACCACTGGCATTCCTTGAGTTTGATGTCTTGCACGATGAATCAACACTAGAAATCCACTTCTTTGGAGCATCCAAGTAACTTGTATTCAACAAGCAACGACTCTTTGAAACCCTCGGCGAGCTATTCAAATGCAAGTCAAAAGTCAAATACGAACCCCCAACAAATTTAACTGAATCCATTTGGGGAGGCAGATTCAGAGTACTCTCTTCCCTATTTGCCAGCTCAACAGCCCTTTCAGACACCACAGCTCCCTTCGCTGCCACATCTCTAGTCCTAGTGGCCGCTTCAATCTTCCTCTTCATCTTACGGTTACCATCTTTAACCACATCCTCCATAGATCTGATCAATTTTCCACCCTTAAAAACCCTAGAACTCTCTTTCTCTAAGTCAACCCTACCCTTTTTCAAAATCACACCATTCTTTATCTTTCTTAGACTTCTTATACTTCTTTTCCTAGAAGTTTCCACATGTTTAGGAACCCAGCAATCCACACATACAGAAAACTCAGAACCCGAACAAGAATAGGACCAAGGAGCAACATTTCTGTACTTAAAGAAACAATTTTTGTGAACAGAATGCTGACATAGAGTACAACGAAAAGAATCGGAAGATGATGCGGAAAAGCAATACGTACAAATTTGGGAAGATTGGACACAAGAAAAACACTTGTTGCACAAAAGAACAATACGCCATTCGCTATAAAGGGGACGGAGTTTGTTCTTACCGGTGCACATGTCAATCTTGAAGCCACACGCATGACATTCGGTCAAGTTGGGCAAATCCCTGGTTTTCTTCTGCGGATCGGAATGGGAAGGGTTTCCCGATGACTCGGGGCTTTGAGAATCTGCATCTGTTCGATTCTCCGGCTCAAGGATCACCATCGCCGGGCAAACTCCGGTGAGATTTGGTAGGTTGAATGTTTAGGGTTTTGGCGATTTCAGAATTTAGGGATTTGAGATTGAGACGGTACAAAGCATTGCGTGGTGAGTGGAATATTCAAATTCTACGCGCTATCATTGCGAGTGGAAGTTTTTAAGTTTGAGTATAAAAACTGGAAAATTATATTTGCACAATGCATTATAATTGAGTTTAATGGAGATGATCTTTCATATTATATAAATAATTTAAGAATTTCAATTTTATTTTATGAGATACATGATTGTCGGTTGACAATAATACTATCAATGCAACATCTATTTTCTCATTTTAATTTCATACATAAAAATGTAATAAATTGATTCTATTACTTAATTTTTATGATATGTCATTCTCTATCTTCACATTTGTATTTTGAGATGAATATATTTGTTAATTTTTATGATAGTAATAGAATTTTTTATCCTAATAATTATAATACATTTTTTCTTACATAGAACAACTCAATCTAATTGGCGTGTGAAATTCATATTCATAGGGCAAGTATATTTAGTTGGCGCTTGTACTGTGTGTTATAAAGACGCGTCAATCTAATTGATGTAGTCTATTCAGGTTTAAAGGATGTGTCAATTGGTCTTATAAATACTCTTATTGTAATTTTTTATTTTCTAATTTATATAATTAAATTATGGAAAATTATATTTGCACCGTAGGGATTCCACACATAAAAGTGTAACAAATTGTAGTGTAACAATATTGATTGCTTCCTATTACTTAATTTTTTTTTCTTGTAAAAGATTAGTTGGTTACAATATTTTAATATTAAGTTGATTATTTATGTATCTAATTGGTTATAACATTAGTTTTTTTACAAAGTACCGTTATAAGTCATGCATAGAAGAGATTCATAAACGACAAAGAAAATTTATCTGGAGTGAAAGGAGTAATGAGAGAAAGTATCATGTAGTAGGGTAAAATAATGTGACAAAATCGAAAGAGATCGGTGGTCTTGAGTTGAGAAGACTAGATGTTATGAATAAAGCTTGCATGTTAAAGTTAGGATGAAAGCTTCAAGCTAGTAGTCGTGATTTGTAGAGTGAGATGTTGTGGGGAAATATAATCGTAATGACAACAAGGAAGAGATTAACATGAAGTCGACTAATTCAAGTTCCTGGAAATATATAGTCAAGTTGTGGCCAAAGATTAATGAGAACAAATTTTGGTTTATTGGTGATGGTAATTCAGTTAATGCTTGGTCTAGAAAGTGGATTGAATTGAGGTTTAAAATTAACGATTTAAACCTTGACATACCAGGTCTGATCCAACTGGAAAAAGTATCAGATTTGTTGAATGAATATGGTGATTGAAACTGGCAGTTGTTGAACACCTGGCTCCCTAAAGAAGTTCTGAGCAAAATTATGTGTGTTCTCCCTCCTTGTATTGATGCAGGCCCAGATGTTAGAATAAACATTGGTGATGGAAAGAATGGTTTTATTGTGGGAAACATGTATACATTACTTACTGATTACTATAACAATGCGGTTGATTATCATTAGAGTTCAAATTTGAAAAATTCAAGCTCCTGAAAGAGTTTGCTACTTTGTTTGGATGTTGTGTTACGATAGACTTCTGACTAATCTTAAAAAGAGTCACATGGGACTTGGTTGTGCTATGTGTAATTATTGTGGTGATATTGAGGAAGATGTGTTGCATGTGCTCAGAGATTGCCCGTTATTAACATGAAAATTATCTTCTTTTTCAGGTGATGTACAACAATGGATGATATAAACATGAGTAATAATTTGGGTTGGGATGCAGAAGGGGATTGGAATGTGTATTGGGTTATCTCATGCTATAGCTTATGGAGATGGCACAATAAAGAGCTCCATGATGATAATTTCACCATACCTCACCGCCTGATGGATTACGTAACTAAATGGGTGATGGATTATGGGGTGAGTGGTTATGAGGTTTAGCTAAGAAGTTTGGGGCTTGTTTGAAATGCATCTTAAAAACTCTTTTTTAGTTTTTGAAAATTTAAAATTTTAAAACTTGTTTGAATATAATGTTTTGCAAAAGTGTTTTTAAAACTCTTTTCTATTTTTCAATTTTTAAAAGCAAAAAAGTGAAACAGTTTACATGTGTTTTGCTTTTTACTTTTTAGTTTTTAGTATTATAAAATTTGAAAAAAAAACATAAAAATTTATAATTTTCATTAATAGTATTAATGTAATTTTAATAATTTTTATATTTTAAAAATAAAATAGAAAAACGTATTTGAAAGAGTATGTTATTTCTTTTATTTATGTTTTTTTTTATGTATAAGTAACCTTTTCAAATATATTTATTTATTTTACTTAATTTTTTTTATGTTTCTTAATTATTTTCATTATATAATTTTTTTCTATTAAACGTAGAATCCAATTTTTAACTTATTTTTTTCTTATTATTATTACAAACAAGTGTTATGTGATTTATAAAATTAAAAATTGATTTAACCAAATTATTTGTATTCAACCAAATATCAATTAATTTTCTTAAGTTTATAATATTTTATGCAATAAAATAGATTTTAAAAGTAAATGATAAAATATGCATTTTTATTCTCTTCTTAAAATACTATTAAAAGATTAGATTATCAAACAAGTTTTTTCATTTTCATATTTTCAAAACAGTTTTTAAAAATTAATTTATCAAACAAATTTTTTGTTAATCTTTTTCTTAAAAATAGTTTTTTAAAATAGATTTGAAAAACAAATTTTAAGAACTAAAATTGAAAAGTGTTTCAAACAGGCCCTTAGTGTTTGTAGTGCTTATATAGAAAAGTTATAGGGAGTATATGAAGGTTTTAATTTAGCTAGAATATTAGGCTTTAGAGCTTTTGAAGTTAATGTTGGTTCTTAGTTAGTTGTGACTACCATCAATAATAATAACTCTCGTAGCCCCATGGCAAGAGATTTGGTTACTAAGATCAAGTCATTTCTAATGCAGGTTTGGGAGGTTGTCGTTAGCCATATGTATTGTGAAATCAGCTATTGTGCGGATGATTTAGCTAGAAGTGGAATTAATCTCATTGAAGCTATGCACATTTTTTATTTGTGACTACTTGAAGCTCACTTGTTGGGGATATTTGTTCCCCCTTTAGTCTCAGTGTAGTCTTTCTTCTCTTGGGTTTTTTCCCTCTTTGCAACAAAAAAGTATCGTTATAAAAATATGTTTAATTAGTTTCAGAGTCTCTTAATTTAATTTTAAGTTTCATTTTAATTTCTTATCTAGTAAATTTTATTTCCTCTGTTCCTAAATAAGTGTCATACTTGACACTTTCACATAGATTAAGAAAATGTAATAAGTGAAAGAGAGAGAATATCAGTTTCATCGAATTATCCTAATTAACTATTGGTGTATTCAAATTATATTGATTTAAGGTGAGAGAAATGATTAATTAAATTAATGAGTATTAACTAGAGGATACAGTTGGAAGATAAAAAATGAAAATTCACTACTATGGAAAACCTCTTTAACCACGGTTGTAAAATGTATACCATCACGCGTGACCAGCCATGGTGAAGTATGGTGTGGTTGTGTGTTTGCTACTTATAACCACGGGTGTGTGAACATTGTGATATACTAGGTAGCAATGTAATTAAATCATCAACCATTGTTCTTAAATACATTTGTTTGTCATCATCAAAAAGGGGAAGATTGTTTGAACAAGATTTGTTCATGCCCTTAGAAGGTTTTGATGATAACAATGTATTTAAAGAAACGATATGCTTTGTTAATGGTTGTTCAAGTGTGCAGGTTTTGAAGTCAAACTATATCAAGAATTCAAGCCTATCAAAAGGCTCAGCTCCACAAAAAATGATTCAGATTCTAATTGATTAGAATTTTTAGTTGTTCATCAGCATCTGAAGGCTTCAGACTCTGGTCTCGACCCAACCTCTGATGATAGCTCAGCTTTTGAAAGACTGAAGAGCATCTGATCCATACATTATACCTAAGTAGTCTTGTCTTATCAGAGCCCCAAAATTCAGGACAAAGTCTACTAGGGTTTCATTTTGCAAGGCTTAAGAAATAAAGATGTGACATCTTCAGTCTGCTCCACATTTTGATAGATATCTAGTACCTTGAAAGGTATTGAAAGCGTTTCTACTATTCAATGGAATAAGCTTCATACCAGATGCTAATCTCCAACGGCTCTCTTGGTATACTTCTTCGACAAACCTACTTGTTATGTTCAAATTCTCCAACGACTATTTTCCTAGTCCTATAAAAGGAAGTTCAAGGATATGAAGAAGGTGTTAAAGATAATTGGTCAAGTTGATCAATATGGGTTTGTTGAGTTTGGTTGAAAACTTTGAATATTCTAAAGATTTAAACATTGTGGAAGTCTTTGAATAAGCCATCAACAGAACCATACAACATAAAGACGTCCTGATACAAGTAAGAACAATTTTGTATATTTGTTAGCTTGTACAATAGGGTCTTAAGATTTCTTATCATTGTTAATCTTATAAATCTTAAAGACATCAGAATATGTGTTATAACTATGCACTCGTGATAAGAGTATCAAGTGCATTTGTAATTACTATCCTAAACTGTTGTTTAGAATATGTAAGAAGTCTTTTGATGAGTGCTTGAGCAAAGAAGTCTCTTGCTGACTGCTTAAGCAAAGAAGTCTCTTTCTGATGATTAAGCATTGAAGTCTCATGTTTCTGGATAGAGCAAGAAGACTCTTTCTGGATAGATTGAGCATTGATGTCTCATGCTTGTGGGCAGAGCAAGAAGTCTCTTTCTGGATAGATTGAGCATTGAAGTCTCCTGCTTGAGGGCAGAGCAAGAAGTCTCTTTCAAGGTTTGATTAAGCAGGAAATCCTGAATGAGTTGTTCAGGCAATGAAGTCTCTTGAGGGCTTGAGCAGAAGTATCTTTCTAGTTTGATTGATAAAATTGTAATATGTTGATTATAGTGAAAATATCTCGTGTTTCAAGGGGATTGGACTACTCTAAGTTTGAGAGGAACCGAAATATATTGTGTGTCTCTTTATTTACTTCTGCATTTATATTCCGATGTGTAACAAACCCTGAAGTCAAACTCTGATCTGATTTAGACTCTTACTTGGATCAGAATTTGAGCTTGACATCTCAAGTTCTGAACATGTTTACGAAAAAGAAGTAAATTTCCCTATAAAAAATTCAATCCCCTTTTTTGTGTATTTTTTCTCACCTTCAACGTAAAACCCCTCCAACATGTACCAGCATAACTGATCCACCTTTTTTTTCAACTTTGAATCATTTGTAAACTCAAATGTCAACTATATTTACATCAATTATGTATTAAAAATTATAGAAAGTGATATCGAAAAAATTAAAATTAAAATTAATACCATAACATATGTCCATATGTTATCTTTGACATTCGTTGATGCTTCTTTCCAATCACCTATTAATATACTAATTTTTCTATGTCCAGAGAATGCAACATAACTCTTAAAAATCAAATAATAATCACCATCAACTACTCTATAAAACACATCAAGCGCGGTCAAAAATTTACGATCAAAGTTGTGGACTTTTGTTAGTCGAGCCATCGTTGTGGCACCTATTTGCTTTCTTTTCTTTCCATCTTAAGAATCATTTATACAAGTTTCGTTTGTATAAGTTTTGTTACTACTATATGAAGAACACAACATTTATATGTTCAAAAACAACAATAAAATATTAAACCAATATTCACCAGACAAATATGATCATACACATTCAACAACATCAAAACAACACACAACAACAACAACAAAATAAAAACAACAATAACAACAAAATATTAAACAAATGTTTCTAAAACACATTCAACAAATAACAACAACAACAAAATATTAATCAAATGTGATCATACACATTTAACAACAACAAAATAACACACAATAACAACAACAACATAAGATTAAACAAATGTCTCTAATACGCATTCAACAAATAACAACAACAACAATAACAAAATATTCATTAAATGTGATCATACACATTCAACAAAAACAAACAACACAAAACAACAACAACAACAACAATAAAGATTAAACAAATGTCTCTAATACACATTCAACAAATAACAACAACAACAACAACAACAAAAAATTAATCAAATATGATCATACACAATTAACAACAACAACAACCTTAAACATTCAGCATTAACAACATAAACATAAATATCAACAACAAATGTCTCGGATACACATTCAACAAATAATAACAACAACAACAAAATATTAATCAAATATGATCATACACATTCAACAACAACAACCACCTTAAACATTCAACATCAACAACATAAATATAAACATTAATAATAAATATCTCTAATACGCATTCAACAAATAATAACAACAACAACAAAATAGTAATCAAACGTGAGCATACACATTCAACAACAACAAAAACAATCACCTTAAACATTCAACATCAACAACATGGATCTTGACCTTGCACTAAGTAAGGATCTACCACTTTCTCCTACGGATTCTGGTACCTCTAAATAGAGGACAAAATATGAGAAGTGGGATCAATCCAATTGCACGAGTCTCATGATCATTAAGAGATATATTCCTAAGGTCTTTAAGGGTAATATCTCATATGAGATAACAAGTTCCAAAGATTTCCTTGCTGAGATTAAAAAGCATTTTGCAAAATACGATAAGGCAGAAATAAGTACTCTTCTTCAGAACGTGATTTCTATGAATTATCAAGGCAAATAAATATAAGGTAATACATTATGATCATGTCTAACATTGTTTCAAAACTTAAGGTGCTAAAGCTTGAGTTGTCAGAAGACTTGCTCATTCATTTAGTATTACTTTATCTTCCTTCACAATTTAGTCAATTTAAGATATCTTATATCTGTCAAAAGAATAAATGGTCTCTTAATGAGCTCATTTTGTTTTGTATGCAAGAAGAGGAAATGTCGAAGCAAGATAAGACATAAAGTACTCAATTTGTTAGAACTTATAAGGACAAGGGAAAAAGAAATAAAACATATGAGCCCGAGAATGCAACTGTAAATGTTTTGGTTTGTTATGAGGTCAATTTAGCTTCAGTACCTAGAAACACTTGGTGGTTAGACTTTAGTGTAACTACTAACATCTATTAGAGGATACATCTAGATCTAGAGGGAGTGAATAGATCCCAAGTTAAAAATTTATTTGAAAATTTGTTTTAGAATTTTTTTAGCGAGAAAGCAAGTTTCAAATATTTCCCGGATCCAAAATCGTCTAACTGAATC
Source organism: Lathyrus oleraceus (assembly GCF_024323335.1). NCBI lineage: Eukaryota > Viridiplantae > Streptophyta > Magnoliopsida > Fabales > Fabaceae > Lathyrus > Lathyrus oleraceus. The sequence goes on from NC_066579.1 coordinate 458,067,550, forward strand.
TACTATTGAAAATACCGAATAGGCATAATAGTACCAATAGAATGATAATAATCCACAAGTCAATCAACAACTATTAAACACAACTAATTGAATACTCTACAATAGTAAAAGTTTGTCTCCAATGATATCCATACAGAAAAAACTAAGTCAAACAATTTGTCGAACACTTGGTGTGCGAAAAACAAAGTTTGGAATTTTATATGGTGTTTGTTATTCTAAGAAATCCAATCACAACCAAATGGTTAATGATCAATACAACAAACACAACATTCAAAATGTAATCAAAATTATGATCCAAACTATGTTGATCGAATGATCAAAGTAATCGACAATTTACGAATCGAAAAATAAAAGAGAGAGAGAGAGAGAGAGTACGCAAGGATTTGTTTAGTCAGTTCCCCAGTCGACCTCGTTGTGGGTACGTCTACCCGCAATTCAAATTCAAATTAAGATATTAATATAATAAATCTTACTTTGAAAATATATGAATTCAAGAGATGAGAAATAAAATCCCATAAACCCTAAGTTTGTTCTTGACTCTAGCACCTCCAAAAACCTTGATCAAATATTGATCAAGTCACCAATAATGCCGCTTCAATTCACCTGTTATTGCTACTTCCTTGCACGACCTCCTTGTCTCAAGTCTTTCACCCGACTGAATTAATCTCTAGCGCATACTTATTGAACCCAAGATTTTTCAACACGACCCACCGTTTCACATTACTCCCTTTCCGACACACCTAGTCTTAAGGCTTTCACTCGATTGGATTCGAATTTCACAATCTTGTCAAAAACCTTCAAACCCTAAAGATCTTGAAGGAAACCCCTAAGCCGGTTTTCCCATTTGAACCCCTCAAAGATTGCAACCCAATATTATTGATACAACAACCCTAATTGGACGTTATCAATCCTAATCTAGATGGCACCCAATCAAAAACTGATTATATGTAGTTTGATTGTGTGTATGCATATATTGAATTGAAGATGATGAGATACTTTGAAATCCTAGATTCGTGTAGATTTTACTCACTCTAGAAACCTTACTAGAGAATGATGCATGTATGAAGTATTTATATGCATGGGTGATTTAGGGCAAAAGGAAATGCAAAGAAGGATAGAAAAATATGATTTTTTGAAGAAAAGTATCGGATATGTCGACTTATATAGGTTATGTGTCGACTTATTCAATGAATATGTAGACTTGTCCAAGGTCATGTGTCGACCTATGGCAGTTATGTGCTCCCTATGTGCCGACCTGAAGACTCGACACATGAAATAGAGGCCATATGCTTTAATATAACAACATGCGTATCGACCTATAGACTTCATATGTCGACCTATAGCCAAGAAAATTTGTCCACAGGTCGACTTGTGGTTCTATGTGTCAACCTATAGCCAAACTTTTTTACATAGGCCAACCTATAGTTATATGTGTCGACCTATACTGCTATTTTTCACACAAAAAATGATTTTTTATGCATGTTTGATGCATGAGACCTTTTCCACGTTGTTTCCAAATACTTTTATGCTTTCTAATGCTAAGATTCACATAGAGATTCAAAGCATACCGTCCAATATACATTTACGCTAAAATATCCTAGTTTTGACATCATACAAGACACATCTAACAGAAGTTGCACTCACATACTCCCCATTTTTTATGATGGTGAAACTTGAGACGATGCGTATGCAATGAAAAGTTCCAAGCTCCCCCTGAATGTATGCACCCTACAACTTCATTCATCTTCATCTTACTTCTCCCCCTTTGACAACATAAAAAATAAGTGAAGTAATCCATGAGAAGAATCTAAAATCACGCATAAACGAATATAACACACAAAGGCGTTTTGCAAAGATAAGAACACCAATATGATAACATTCACATATTGAAAAGAAATGCTTAACAATAAATACAAGACAATAATGCAACAATAGAACAAATTGTCACAACATATGCCATATAATCATAACACAATCATGAAAAATGAAGGATATAAAGTGAACACAAAATACTTGACATGCTACAAAAACGACATGATTACGTGACATACGCCTTTGGTGCTCCCGGACACGTATGTGCTATAGCAAGGCGATAAATAAAGTACCACCATACAAACCAAAAATATAGATGAAAACATAATAATGACACACAATTAAGGATATTGTTAACACTGACGTTCAATCATAAATCATGAGAAAAAATTGATAACAAACCGATGCACCAATTACTATATTTCAAGGAGAATGAAGATAATATAACATCACTATAAACATATGAATTGACATAAATTAATTAGACATTGTTGAAAGTGATCATACATGAACTATCTTATACGTCAATAACATCAATCATATGGACCATAAGTAACATGCGAAAAGAAAAAGCTAACACACAAAATGGAAAATAAAACGATAGTACCTTGCTTGTGAAATGATGAGGAATGCACTCTTATGAAGTATGCTTATCAAGAAATGTTAGATAGACAAGATATATTCAAAATTCATTAACATAACATTTACGTAAGTATTGAGATGCCAAGAATTCCTAATTCTCGTCGAATGTTGAAGAAGGGTTCAGCCGCAAGTGGTTTTATAAAAATATCGGCTAGTTGATTTTTACTATCAACATGCTAAAAAACGAAGTCTCCTTTTTCAACATGATCGCGTAAGAAGTGATGACGAATCTTAATATGCTTAGTACGAGAATGTAGCACCAGGTTCTTAGTTAGGTTAATGGCACTAGTGTTGTCACACAAAATCGGAATACAACTTAGTTGTATATCAAAATCAAGTAATTGTTATTTAAGCCACAAAATTTGAGCACAACAACTATCGACTGCTACATATTCCGCCTCGGCGGTTGATAAAGCAACTGAAACTTGTTTCTTGTTATGCCAACTAACTAATGAATTTGAAAATATGTGAAAAGTCCCACTAGTGCTTTTCATATCTGACTCGCAATCGGAAAAATCGGAATTGGTGTAACCAACTAAGCTAAAATCACTCCCTTTGGAATACCAAAGCCTATAATTCGAAGTACCATGAAGATACCTAAAATACGTTTGACGACTTTGAGATGAGATTCCTTAGGGGCCAATTGATTTCTGGCACACATACAGACACTAAACCTGATATTTTGCCTAGATGCAGTGAGATATAGAAGAGAACCTATCATACCTCTATATTTCTTCACTTTCACATCCTTACCACTTTCGTTCCTTTCCAAGTTACCGTTCCTAGCCATCAGAGTGTCAATCGACTTTGCATCAACCATGCCAAATCTCTTTAGCAAGTCCTTGCAATGCTTTGTTTGATAAACAAACCTGCCTTCATTCAGTTGTTTGATTTGAAGACCTAGGAATTAATTTAGCTCTCCCATAAGGCTCATTTCAAACTCTCTCTGCATAAGCTTAGAAAATTCTTTGACAAGTTTCATATTAGTAGTTCCAAAAATAATGTCATCAACATATAAACAAGAAGAGTATCATTTCCATGGTGCTTAATAAAAAGAGCAGTGTCAACCTTTCCTCTTAAGTACCCTTGATTAATAAAAAAACTTGTTTAGTCGCTCATACCAAGCTCTAGATGCTTGTTTGAGACCGTACAAAACGCGTTTTAATTTGAAAACATGATTGGGATACTCGTTATTTTCAAAAGTGAGAGGTTGAGTAACACACACCTCTTCATTAATGTAATCATTTAGAAATGAACTTTTCATATCCATTTGAAATAATTTGAATTTCTTAGAGCAAGCAAAGGCAAGAAGAAGGCGTATGGCCTCAAGTCGGGCGATCGAAGCATAAGTCTCCTCATAGTCAATACCCTTATCTTGGTTATACCCTTAAGCGACTAACCGGGCCTTATTCTGGGTTATCACTCCATTTTCGTCAAGCTTGTTCCTAAAAACCCATCTTGTGCCTATTACTTGATGATGTTTTGGATGCGGGACAAGGTCCCAGACGTCATTCCTTTTAAATTATTAGCTCGTCTTGCATTGCCATGAGCAATTGCTCATCAAGTAATGCTCTTTAGCATTTTTAGGCTCAATTTGTGACACAAAAGCAAAGTGATAACAAAAGTTACTTATCTTAGAGCGTGTTGTCATGCCTCTTGTGATATCTTCAAGAAAATTATCAATAGGATGATCTTTGGATGTTCTCTAAGTCAAAGGAAGGTTGTTTACTGCAATTGGACTCTCCTCCTTTTCCTGTTTGTGATCATCATCTTCTACTTTCTCATTTTCATCCGTTTGTGGTTGATTAACCCCTTTATCGACTTCATTGAGAATGTCATGCAAATACACACCTATATTATGAAAAGACATACCTTTCCCAACATTTTTTGGGAAAAAAGGCTCATAAAAAGAAACATGAACGGACTCTTCAATAATAAGTAGCCTATTGTTATAGACCCTATATGCCTTACTAGATTGTGAGTATTCGAGGAAGATACCCTCATCGAATTTAGAATTAAATTTACTTGCATTGTTCTTTCCATTGCTTAAAATAAAACATTTACATCCAAAGACATGAAGGTGAGAAACATTAGGTTTTCTACCTCTAAGTAATTCATAGGGGATTTTGTTTAGAATAAGACGTATCAATTGTTGGTGTAAGCCTTAGAGGCCAATACTTTTGGTACTTGTATCGAATTGTTTATTAATAATAAAAGTCTTTTTCTTTATTATGTTTGTTTAATAAAGTCCCTGGAATAGATAGTCCGTTTAATGTATCAAGTGTGACTTAATCATGAGAGCACATTAAACATAAGGACACTATTCTTAAAGTATCTGTAGTCGAGCTTTATTGTGAAGTGGGATAACATTAAAGCATGAAGACTATTATGTTTATAGACTGATGATCACATCTCATGGATCATGGATAAGGAGTTATCAAGTCTCAAACATAGGTATGGATATTAAGAGTAATATTTATACTGGATTGACCCGCTATGAGAATACTATATAGAATGTTATGCAAAGTGTCATAAGTTATTCTCATGGTGATAATGGTGTATACCATCCTTCGACCTGAAACCACTATGGACCCTAGATGTAGAGTCGAGTGCTTTATTGTTGATCAAACATTGTCCGTAACTGGATGACCATAAAGACAGTTGATGGGTACTCCACGACGCATGCTAAGGGACATGAGTGACCTATATGGAATTTTCCCATCCTGCGTAACAGGATAAATGTCTATGGGCCCAATATTGAACTGGACAAGGATGACACGGTCTATGCCTTGTGTTCAATATAGACATAAGGGTAAAAGGATAATTATACACATAATTATTATCACAGAAGGATTTGTCAGATCACATGATATTTTCGTGTCTTGGGTAGAAGTGATGTGTTGCTAGATACCTCTCACTATTTATTATGTTAAATACGTGATTTAATATAATTACCAATGCCGCGAAAACCTATAGGGTCACACACAAAGGACGGATTGATGAGAGATAGAGTAATTAAGGAATATCGTAATGTACGGTGCCCTTAAGTGAATTATAGAACATCGTAAGGTACGGTGTACTTAAGTAGAATACGAAATATGGTAAGGTACCACGAGCTCAAGTGATTTTGGCATATTATAAGATATGGGCCATATACACTTGAGTGGGCTTTTTAGCTTGCAGCCCACACAAGTGGTTCTATAAATAGAACCCTTGGGTAGAAGCATTGTCACTCTTGCAATTTCGTTTCTCTCTCTCTCTCACTCAAAGCCTTCATTTATAGCAGCTAGCACTGAGATTAAAGGAATCCGTTCGTGTGGACTGAGTAGAGGCGTTGTCATCGTTCAACGCTCGTGATCGCCACGAGAGGTAACGATTCTATCACTGATCATGCCCATTATCATTAAAGGAGAAATTTTTAAATTCCACTGCGTTTTGGATCGCCATTCTCCTTCAGTGGTATCAGAGCCACTTACGAAACCATGAATCTGATAACTATTTATTTTCTGTATTAATAAAATTAAAGACAGAATGAATCAAAGAATAAACGAGTAATTAAATCGAGATCGATCAAGTTATATATATGATATAAATAATCCTGATGCAAAATACGGTATATATGATATACTGTTCTTGTTTCATTCATTCAAACACTTAATGGTTGTTTTCCTTTGAGCGATCAATGGTCGTTTGCTTCTTGATCCGACATTAGTATGGTGAAGCAATGACGTGTTGATCAATCATACTGAATCAACAATCGAGATGTGTTTGACGGTCTGAAATTGGTGCATTAGGGTTAGTGACGGCACAAGGGTTGTGTTGTCAAAGAGTTATGCGATTGGGGTTGTGATTGCACAAGAGTTGTGCTTTCTAACAAATTTTCAAATAGTGTTAACCGGTTAACGTATTTGGTTAACTAGTTAACGTAAGACGGAATACTGCTTTCTAACAGATTTTCAAACAGTGTTAACCGGTTAACGTATTTGGTTAACCGGTTAACGCAAGACGGAATACAATTTTCTAACCGTTTTTCAATAGTGTTAACCGGTTAACATATTTGGTTAACCGGTTAACGCAAGACAGAATACACCCGTTCGGCTAACTCTGCGTAGTGTTATCGGTCGTCGAAATTTAATTTGGTTTTAATTAATTAAAAGAATTAAAATTAATAATAATAATAATAATAATAATAATAATGTGTTTATTATTATTGTCTTATGGTGATCGGTTATGGCCTTAGTTTTCCTTATTTTGTTTTGGATTTTAAAATACGACCTGCGTGTCGTGCCTCTCTTTTAATCTCTCAATGTAACTTCTTTTCTCATCTCACTCCCTCGTATGTAAAACGAGTTTATTTATGTGATGTAATGTTATGAAGAAATCAAAGAAGTCAGTGCCAAAGGAGGACAACCTTGAAGATCTTGCTTGGAGAAGCTTAGATCGTTATTAGGTTAGCTTAGGTTCTCTCATTAGCTTGGGAGAACAATTGCGCTAGGGGCCATAACTGTTTCATTATATATGTATGTTGATGCATGTGAGAGACGATTTATATGATAAATAAGTCGGTGAGATCAGGATAATTGCAAATTCCCTCAAAGTAAATATTAAGTTTATGTTTTCCAAGTTTTAACACTCATCAAGACTAGTATCTGATAATGTAGGTTTCGCCTACGCGAGGTGCATGTTCTATATTAGTAAGGTGCGATGGGATAATTGTAATATCCAACTGCTAAAACAATGGGCCAAACTTAACTAAACAAATTATAATAATATTATATATGTTTACTTTCCAAGTTTTAGCACTCATCAAGACTAGTATCGGATAATGTAGGTTTCGCGCGAGGTGCATGTTCTATATTAATAAGGTGTGATGGGATAATTGTAATATCCAACTGCTAAAACAATGGCTCAAACTTAATTATAATAAGATTATATATGTTTAGAAGCAAGAGTTGGGAATGATCCATATGATGGATTGGAATAAGAGTTATTCACCCAATTGAAATTTTCGAGAGTTGTATGAATACAATTGGAAGGAGTTCCTACCTAAATAACCTAGTTTTGTGTAATCCGCCTACGTGGACTTAAAACGAAGTGAAATATGGATCTCGACCCACTAGAAAATCTTCCAACGGGATTTTCCGAATCAAATGGTAAGGGTAATTTGTTTTGAGTAAAATAGTGGGAGCATATTTAATTAAAGGCCTAATTTAATATGTTATTGATACTTATATTTTCATTAATTCTTATGTAGATTACCATGACAGCAAACACCTCTAACAACATCTTGCGATCAATCCTTGACAAAGAAAAATTGTCTGGGACAAATTTTCTGGATTGGCACCGAAACCTGAGGATTGTCCTCAAACATGATAAAAAGCTGTATGTCTTGGAGAAACCTGTTCCTGAAGAGGAACCTCATAGTTATGCACCTAAGGCAGAAAGAGATGCTTATAAGAAGCATGTTGATGATGCTAATGAAACTGCTTGTCTCATGCCAGCTACCATGAACTCAGAATTGCAAAAGCAACATGAGAATATGACGGCGTTCGATATGATCGAACACCTGAAGATGCTCTATCAAGAGCAAGCAAGGCATGGGAGGTTTGAAGTTTCAAAAGCCCTTTTTCAAGGCAAGTTAGCTGAGAGAGCCCCTGTAGGTCCCCATGTGCTCAAGATGATTGGGTATGTGGAAAACCTTGAGAGATTGGGTTTTCCCCTCGGAAAGGAACTTGTGACTGATTTGATCTTGCAATCGTTGCCAGATAGATTCAGTCAATTTGTCCTAAATTTCAATATGAATGATATGGACAAATCTCTTCCTGAACTGCTAGCCATGTTAAGAACTGCTGAGCAGAATTTGAAGTCAAAAGGGAAGTTCATTCTGATGATCGGAAATGGAAAGAGACAGAACAAAAAGGCCCACCAAACAGGGTGATAAAGGGAATGGCAAGGAAGTTGCCAAATCCAAACCCATTATTGCTGCTTTGAAGCCTAGTGGAGGCATAGCAAAAGCAGGCACCTACTTCCATTGCGGTAAGACCGGACACTGGAAGAGAAACTGCCCAAAGTACTTGGAAGATGACAAAATCTCCATTCACAAGAAAAGGTGAAAGAGCTAATGATCTTTTGGCCCTCATACATACTGATGTATGTGGACCACTGAACATTCCAGCCAGAGGAGGTTTTCAGTACTTCATTTACCGATGATTTCAGTAGATATGGTTATGTGTATTTAATGAAACACAAATCAGAGTCCTTTGAAAAGTTCAAAGAATTCAAGAATGAAGTAGAAAACCAACTAGGTAAGAATATTAAAACTCTTCGATCAGATCGAGGTGGTGAGTACTTGAGCCTAGATTTTGATGACCATCTGAAAGAGTGTGGGATCCTATCCCAACTTACTCCTCCTGGAACACCCTAATGTAATGGTGTATCTGAGAGAAGAAATCGAACCCTGTTAGACATGGTCCGATCCATGATGAGTCACGTCGATCTTCCAAACTCCTTTTGGGGACATGCACTATTGACAACAGCTTACACACTTAACCGTGTTCCATCCAAAAAGGTTGAGAAGACACCATATGAGATATGGAGTGGTAAGAAACCACATATGTCTTACATGAAGATTTGGGGTTGCGAAGTGTATGTGAAACGACAAATTTCAACTAAGCTTGAGCCAAAATCTGACAAATGCTTATTTGTGGGGTATCCTAAAGAAACAAGAGGGTATTACTTCTACAATCCTTCAGAGGGCAAAGTGTTTGTCGCTCGAACTGGAGTTTTCCTAGAAAAGGACTTTGTTTCCAAAGGAACCAGTGGGAGGAAAGTAGAGCTTGAAGAAATTCAAGAATCACAAAGCATCGATACACCTATGGAGGAATTAAAGCAGGAAACACAAGTAGTTGTGGAAGAGCAACATGCTCAAGTAGAACAAGACCAACGTAGGTCAAGCAGGATACGTCACATACCTAAGAGATATGGATATCTCATAACTGATCAAGGTGATGTATTACTCATGGATCAAGATGAGCCTGTGACCTACCAAGAGGCCATAACTGGTCCCGAGTCTGAGAAATGGCTAGAAGCCATGAAATCTGAAATGGATTCCATGTACACAAACCAAGTTTGGACCTTGGTAGAGCCTCCTGTAGGAGTTAACCCTATAGGATGCAAGTGGGTCTTCAAAAAGAAGACTGACATGGATGGTAAGGTACATACCTATAAGGCAAGACTGGTTGCAAAAGGATATAAACAAATTCATGGGGTTGACTATGATGAAACCTTTTCACCAGTTGCAATGCTTAAATCTGTTCGGATTTTACTTACTATCGTTGCATATCATGATTATGAAATATGGCAGATGGATGTCAAAACTGCTTTCCTTAATGGGAATCTTCTTGAGGATGTGTACATGACACAACCTGAAGGATTTGACATACCAGAAGAAGCCCAAAAGATATGTAAGTTACAAAGGTCAATCTATGGATTGAAGCTAGCTTCCAGAAGCTAGAATCTTCGTTTTGATGAAACAGTAAAACAATATGGATTCATCAAGAACGAAGATGAGCCTTGTGTCTACAAGAAGGTTAGTGGGAGCATGATCGTGTTCCTGATATTATATGTAGATGACATATTACTCATTGGAAACGATGTCCCAACCCTGCAACAAGTAAAGTCTTGGTTGAGGAAATGCTTTTCTATGAAGGACCTAGGTGAAGCAACCTATATATTAGGAATCAGAATCTATAGAGATAGATCACAAAAACTGCTTGGCCTAAGTCAGAGTACGTACATAGACAAAGTGCTGAGACGCTTTAACATGCATGATTCCAAGAAAGGTTTCATACCTATGCAACATGGCCTGTGTCTGTCAAAAACATAATCCCCTTCAACTAAGGAAGAAAGGGATCGCATGAATAAGATTCCATATGCATCTGCAATAGGATCTATCATGTATGCCATGTTATGTACTCGACCAGATGTCTCGTATGCTTTAAGTGAAACGAGTAGGTACCAATTTGATCCTGGTGATGCCCATTGGGTAGCTGTCAAGAATATCCTTAAGTATTTGAGAAGGACTAAGGACTCGTTCTTGATATATGGAGGTCAGGAAGAGTTGGCTGTAATTGGATACACCGATGCTAGCTTCCATACAGATAAGGATGACTTTAGATCGCAATCTGGTTACGTGTTTTGCTTAAACGGTGGCGCTGTGAGCTGGAAAAGTTCAAAGCAAGATACAGTTGCTGATTCTACAACCGAGGCCGAGTATATTGTTGCCTCAAGTGCAACAAAGGAACCTGTTTGGATCAAAAAAAGTTCATTAGTGAACTTGACATAGTTCCTAGCATTGTGGATCCCATTGGTCTCTATTGTGATAACAATTGTGCTATCGCACAAGCTAAGGAGCCTAGATCTCACCAACGATCCAAACACATACTTAGGCGTTATCACCTCATTCGAGAGATAATAGATAGAGGAGATGTGAAAATATGTAGAGTACCTACACTTGACAATATTGCTGACCCACTGACAAAGCCTCTTGCGCAGCAGAAGCATGATGGCCATACTAGATCTGTGGGCATTAGGGTTATACCTGATTGGCTCTAGTGCTAGTGGGAGATTGTTGGTGTAAGCCCTAGAGGCCAATACTTTTGGTACTTGTATCGAATTGTTTATTAATAATAAAATGATTTTTCTTTATTATGTTTGTTTAATAAAGTCCCTGGAATAGATAGTCCGTTTAATGTATCAAGTGTGACTTAATCATGACAACACATTAAACATAAAGACAATATTCTTAAAGTATTCGTAGTCGAGCTTTATTGTGAAGTGGGATAACATTAAAGCATGAAGACTATTATGTTTATAGACCGATGATCACATCTCATGGATCATGGATAAGGAGTTATCAAGTCTCAAACATAGGTATGAATATTAAGAGTAATATTTATACTGGATTGACCCGCTATGAGAATACTATATAGAATGTTATGCAAAGTGTCATAAGTTATTCTCATGGTGATAATGGTGTATACCACCCTTCGACCTGAAACCACTATGGACCCTAGATGTAGAGTCGAATGCTTTATTGCTGATCAAACATTGTCCGTAACTGGATGACCATAGAGACAGTTGATGGGTACTCCACGACGCATGCTAAGGGACATGAGTGACCTAGATGGAATTTGCCCATCCTGCGTAACAGGATAAATGTCTATGGGCCCAATATTGAACTGGACAAGGATGACATGATTTATGCCTTGTGTTCAATATAGACATAAGGGCAAAAGGGTAATTATACACATAATTATTATCACAGAAGGATTTGTCATATCACATGACATTTTCGTGTCTTGGGTAGCAGTGATGTGTTGCTAGATACCGCTCACTGTTTATTATGTTAAATACGTGATTTAATATAATTACCAATGCCGCGAAAACCTATAGGGTCACACACAAAGGACAGATTGATGAGAGATAGAATAATTAAGGAATACCGTAATGTACGGTGCCCTTAAGTGAATTATAGAACATCGTAAGGTACGGTGTACTTAAGTAGAATACGAAATATGGTAAGGTACCACGAGCTCAAGTGATTTTGGCATATTATAAGATATGGGCCATATACACTTGAGTGAGCTTTTTAGCTTGCAGCCCACACAAGTGGTTCTATAAATAGAACCCTTGGATAGAAGCATTGTCACTCTTGCAATTTCGTTTCTCTCTCTCTCTCTCTCTCTCTCTCTCTCTCTCTCTCTCTCTCTCTCTGTCACTCAAAGCCTTCATTCATAGCAGCTAGCACTGAGATTGTAGGAATCCGTTCATGTGGACTGAGTAGAGGCGTTGTCATCGTTCAACGTTCGTGATCGCCACAAGAGGTAACGATTCTATCACTGATCATGCCCATTCGTAAGGATCATTAAAGGAGAAAATTTTAAATTCCGTTATGTTTTGGATCGCCATTCTCCTTCATCAATATCCTATTCAAAACATAACACGCCGTGCTAATAACGTCGGTCCATAAGTACTTTGGTAAATTACCTTCATTAAGCATCATCCTTGCTAACTCATCTAAAACTCGGTTTTTACGCTCCACAACCCCATTTTGTTGTGGAGTTCTAGGAGCCTATAAGTTATGCTCAATACCATATTTCTTATAATACTTTTCAAAGATAAGATTTTCAAACTCTCCTCCGTGATCACTTCGAATGGAAACAATTTTCAAATTCATTTTATTTTGGAGTTATCTAGAAAAATGTTTAAAAGTCGGTAGGTCTCATCTTTACTAGACAAAAACATAACCCAACAAAATCTAGAATAATCCTCAACTATAACAAAGCCATAATAGTTTCCCCATAATCTTTTGGTCCTAGAAGGACCAAAGAGGTCCATATGAAGAAGTTAGAGAGGTCTAGATGTTGAAACAACATTTTTTGATTTAAAATAGACCTTCGTTTGCTTCCCCATTTGACATGCTTCACATAGGTGATCTTTTGTGAAATTCATTTTAGGAAGACCAATGACTAGATCCGTTGAGGTTACCTTGTTTAGTAAGTCAAAGTTAACACTACGCCAAAAACTGGAATAGACAGCGCACCTTAGAGGGCACTTTATTACAAAAGCGCACTCTAAAGTGAAGAGAAAAAATAAGGAGCGAACAACTGGAATAGACAGCGCACTTTAGAGGGCGCTTTTGTAACAAAGCGCCCTCTAAAGTGAAGCGAAAAAATAATGAGGAAATGGAGGGACACCAATAGAGGGCGCGTTTATGAAAGCGCCCTCTAAGGGTACCCTTAGAGGGCGCTTTTAAAAAAGCGCTCTCTAAGTCCATGTACATTTCCAGTTTATAAGGTGCTTTTAGAAAGCCTTAGAGAGCGCTTTTAGAAGCGCCCTCTTAGGCCCCCTTTAGAGGGCGCTTTTTTTACACAAGCGCCCTCTAAGGTCCCCTTTAGTAAACATTAAAATTATAACATATACTGCATGTCTCTTTATTTTCCCTCGCTATATGCTATTTCGTTTACGTAACTGGGTTTTCTCTCTACTGCGATTACTCTCTACTGCGATTACTCTCGTCCTCCGTTCGTTTTCCCTCCCTCACCGTCGTCGTCGCCGTCGCCTTTTTCTGCTGCTGCGTTCACGTTCACTGAGTTATCTGCGTCCACCGTCGTTGTTCACTTTCTTCTCCATCGTTACCGTCACCTTGAAGGTATTTCTCTCAATAGTTTGTATTTTCAGGTGTTTGATTAAGGCATTTTCTAAACTGAGTTTTACATTTTGTGCATTATGTTGATTAATGTTGTTTATGGCAAACGACCACTATATGGTGTTCATGAGCACCTTGTTGAAAATCATTTTTTGTTATTTTTTTGTGTATGGTTTTGATCACTGAATGTTGTATGTTGTATGGTTATGTAAGGTTTTTTATTTCTGATTGAAAACTGATGTCATTTGGAGTGTGTTTGAGCTTGTGCTTGGAAGTTTGATGATTATGGATGCAAGTTTGTTCATGTTCCAAACACCATAAGTTTGCATTGATCTTTTGTATGCAGTAGGTGTGTGTGAGTTTGTATTCAATAATGATGAAAAAAAGAGAGAGTTTAGATTGTTGTAACATGAGAGAAATGGAAGGTATATGAATGTGTTTTTTGTGTAGCTTCACGAATATGGTCATTGTCTTACTTGGGTCTTATTGAATCATTTCTATATTACAGATAAAATGGCTAGTAACCAAGACGACACCCATGACGCGAGTGGATCACGTAACAATGTTGAAAATGAAATCAAACGAGGATTGACTGTTATGAAGTCAATCATTCGTGCAAGAGACAAGGGTGAAAAATTCGAAGTACATTGGAGTGCTGAAGACCAACTAATTAAGCCTAACGGTTCAATGTTGGCAAGTTACATTGGTTTCCTTGTTCGACAACATATTCCGATTACATGTGATAATTGGAGAAGTCCGGAATTGAAGGTTGGCAAAGAAAAAATATGGTCCGAGATACAGGTACTTACCATATATTGTTATATGTTTTTTTTGTTGACTATTTGTTGACCATATATTGTTATAATATTACTTATAATAACACACTCCATGTGTATGTTTTTTAGAGATCCTTTCACATCGATGAAAGCCGGCAAAAATATTGTATTCAATTGGCCGGAAAAAGACTCCGAGGATTTCAATCCTTTTTGTCCAACAAATTTCTTAAGGATGAGGAAGGAAAATTTGTTGAAGCAGAACGGCCAATGAAGTATGCGGAGATTATTTCAGCCGAAGAATGGGATAACTTTGTCGCCAAACGAAGAAACGAAAAATTCCATGTAATGTCTATTAATTATGGTATTATACAATTGTTAAGTTACTTGGTTCTGATATGCCTTAAACTTTTTTATCTAGGAAGTAAGCGACAAAAATCGGAAAAGGGCATCAAAACCCGCGTATCCGTACAAAAAAGGGCGTACGGGATATGCACGGTTACAACAAAGAATTGTGAGTATATTCAAATGCTATGAGCTTATACATTGTCACAATATGTTATAACTGATGATCTTATAATCTGATTCAATGTGTAGCTAGCCGAGGAGAAAAGTGACGCAACATCTCTTCCGGAGCACGTATTGTGGAAGACTGCTCGGGTTGGGAAGGATGGGGCTGTCGTTGAAGCGGTTCAAAATGTTTATGATGAATGTGTAAGTATATATAACATTATTTCTTTAATTATATCGAAAATTTTGTTAGACATATAATTCATTTTTAATCTCCTCTAATAATATTTCAGGAGACTTTATCCCAAACCTTACCTTCAACCGAGGTTCAGGATTGCAGGAGCCTACTTAGTCGAGTACTAAATGTTCCTGAGTATTCCGGTCATGTGAGGGATAAGGGTTTTGGTGTGACTCCGTCGTCATTTTATAAAAAACCAAAAACAAAAAATCCTACCAACAAAGAGGTGATGGAGACCTTGGCGGAGTTAAGGGCACAAGTACTCGAACTGCAAAAGGAGAATGCAAGGTATATAGAGGAAAGGCGCGGTTCCGAGGCAAAAGATACTAGTGACCGAGCTAGTATCAATTGTCAACCGAAATTTCCCGAGGTAATTATATATGTTATTATGAAATTAAAATAGCACTTTTTTACTTGACACATATACACGTTAACAATAACATATTTATTATTGGTTTAGGGCATTACACCTTGTCAGCTGTATCTATCGTCACCAACTTATCGCATAGTTGGCAAGGGAAAAGTGCACAACACTTCGGGTGAATTACTTCACCATAATCCCCTCCCGGTGGGATATATGAAAGTTTCGGTTGACCTTGTATTAGATACGGACGCGCTTCTACCATTACCTGACGTTGTTTCAGAGACAACGTTGATGCGAGATATAGTCGGATCCTTTGTTGGATGGCCGTCAGATCTAATTTTCCCAGATGCCGAGGTATATATGTTCTAAATGATTATGAATATTTAGTATTCACATTTCAATTCAGCTACAATTATGATATTTAATCAATCCTTATTACATGGTAATGTTAGACTCCTACAAGACCCACACATAAAGCTGGTAAAGGGATTTCAAGACGCATCGAGTCGGTTGCATCTCAAAAAGAGGTACAAATATATATACCCATTGAATTATATACGCAACGATTCTGTTGCATCACAAAAAGTCATGATTTAATTTATATGAATTTTTAGGTTCCCGGTCGAATGTTGAAAAAAGCTGGTAAGGATATTCCAACGAAGTTCGGGACAAAAACAAATCCTAAATCTCAAAAAGAGGTACAAATATATATATACCCATTGAATTATATACACAACGATTCTGTTGCATCACAAAAAGTCATGATTTAATTTATATGAATTTTTAGGTTCCCGGTCGAATGTTGAAAAAAGCTGGTAAGGATATTCCAACGAAGTCCGGGACAAAAACAAATCCTAAATCTCAAAAAGAGGTACAAATATATATACCCATTGAATTATATACACAACGATTCTGTTGCATCACAAAAAGTCATGATTTAATTTATATTTTTAGGTTCCCGGTCAAATGTTGGACAAAGCTAGTAAGGAAATTCCAACGACGTCCGGGACAAAATCTCAAATTATGATGCGTCTTGAGAAAATGGTGGAAGAGTCAGATATTATGCACGGCGCCATCCGTAGTGTAGATATGGATGAAAGTGTTTTCGGAATTGCTCATTCCGAATTAATTGCAAAGGAGGACATGCAACAACTTTTTGAACACGAAGAATTGGGCATCGCTGTCATTCATACATACATATGGTACTCCGATCAATCTATTATTTACTTAGTTGAACAATTTATTTACACATTTCAATGAGTAGTCTAATGTTTATTATGTTTCTATTTAAGGTATATGTATGACACATTGATGCGGGGAACTGAATTGTGTAACCGATTCAATTTTATTGCTGCTTCCCATATCAACACAACGTTTATAACGAAAAATCCAACATCCGTAATGAATGAACTAGTCGATAGATTCATGATGGCCGGCGATAATACTACACCCAGTTTGTATTTTTTACCGTTTAATTCTGGCAACGGGTTAGATTTTCTTTCTAATAATTTCATTCTAATCTATGTATATCTTTTACGTAGAAAATTTTCATGCATCTAAATTTTTGTTTTATTTTACAGTGGTCACTGGGTGTTGGTTGCTATGGATCTTTCGAGACTAATGGTGTATTATCTCGATTCGTTACCGGGTAATTGGAGTAAATATCCGAGTATGAAGAAGACGGTTGACGCGTAAGTGAAATTCCCCTAAATATTCATGTGTATTTGTATATTTAATTATGTCTGTCAGATTGATCTCAATATACGTTTTTATTTTGTTAGGGAAATACTAAAATTTAGATCGAAAAAGAATTATCGTAATAGGAAGGACATTACCTGGGTCAGAGTTCAGGTATATATTAAGTTTCTTATTTTTGCTTATAATAGTGTTTGTAAGAAATTAACTATATATATATATATATATATATATATATATATATATATTGTTTGTTTTTCTGTGTAGTGTCCTCAGCAAAACAATTCGATCGATTGCGGATTTTTTGTATTGAGATTTATGAGAGATATCATTGCGTTGAATCGTATAGACATCCCAAAAATGGTATGGAATAATAACTTAGTGTCATACGGTGAACTGGACTTTTTGTGTTTTTTTTAATCGCAATGTCGCGGTTAGCAAGAGTCGCCACCGACTTTTCTTTTATCCAATAAGGAAAGGTGGAAAAGAACAGGAAAGACCTTAATTTAGATTCTTAGGTTCGGGAGGTACATTATACAAAGGGAAGGTGTTAGCACCCTTTGTATCCACGGTTATCCATGGGCTCTTAATTGCTCAATCATTTATGTTTTTCTAGTTTGAAAAAGTGTTTGAGAAATGTATAGGAAATGTTTTGAAAAGGAGAATTTAACTTTGTAATGATTCTTGTATGAATGTATACAAAGTGGTTATCTCATTTAGTTTTGAAAATAGCTTAGAAAAATAGTTTGGAAATGTGTGAATTGTGAAAAGTATTTTAGGTTATGAATGAGCAATTAAGGGTTATACCTGTCCGAGGTCTTTCCGGGCATTTCCTATCCTTATGAGGGTAAAACTGTCCTTACTATTGAGAAGCAAGTAGTTTTATCCTTTGGATGTAAAAGGGTCATCGTAGGGTCATCGATTGGTCATTGAAGGCAACAGTTGTGAGGATACCTTAGCATTCGAAGGGACTATCATCATTTAACCGTAGGCTACACCGAAGGGTCATCGAGGGACAAAATCGTATTTCCGAAGGCAACATCCGAGGGACCATGATTTATTTTATGATGATTTAACCGAAGGGTCTTTGCTAAGGGTATCCCCATATTCGCGGGACATGACCATATTACGTAATCGGGGGTAATAAAGAGAGGTCCGGTATGGTTTATTTAAAGTCCATATTTTAAGTTCATTAGGTAATTATGATGATTCCGCATTAAATCGATACATTAAAATCAATACATTAAGAATCAATACATTAAAATTGGTTAGGCAATCAATATGAATTTTCACGTTAAAGTGAAGTAATTTAGGATCCATCTCCACGAAGGTCTCCCACACGTAAAGTGGAGTACCTAGCCGTCCGCTTCATTGGGGATATGGAAGCTCTTACACCATTCAACACACGGGTTAGAGCATTAAGATAAAATATGATTTGACAATTGCACCATAAAATAGACATAACATTTATGAGTTCAGGCCAGGTGATACAAAAATCGCAATTAGATAAACACAAGATAGAACAGCAAAGGGACAAGGCAGCCACTGTCCCATTCGCCTCTGCTTCGCCTAGCGAAGGCTCAGCGAAGGCTCGCTGCAGGCTCGCTTAACGATGAGCTAGCGAGCGGCCACGGGTTTGGAGTTTGACAGCAGCACGACTTCCGAAAACCTGCACTCTTATGGCATTCGATCACAGGCATAGCATAGACAATTATACAGGATGTTCATACTTAGATTCACATACGAAATCGAATTACATACCAATACTTTAATCGGAATGCATCATGTATGTAAAGAATATCAATTGGAAACGTAAAACAGCGATGATACGCAAACCTGTGTGCAATGGCGATATTGAAAGGGACTGGTTGCTTGGAAGCCGGATTGAGTTGGGCGGCGGTAGCTTCGGAGCGGAGAAGCGGCCTTCAGGGTTTCCGTCTTCCGAATTCTCTGGATCAGCAGGGTTTCTGTGTTTCTCCCTCTGGGTCTGTGTCTCTGTCCTTTTCGTGGCTGAGGAGCTGGTATTTATAGTAGTAGTGGTGGTGGCCTAATGGGCTTAAAATGAGGTCCAAAACTTCAGATTTTCGCAAGCTTCGCTAGGCGAAGGAATTGCTCGCCTAGCGAGCAAGCTAGTTCTGGGCTTTTTCCTGGATCTGATGCTTCGCTGGGCGAGTGTCATGATGAAATGTTCGCTAGGCGAAGGGACTGCTCGCCTAGCGAGCAAGCTATTTTGGGCCGCCTTTGGATTGGGCCTGTTGTGAGCTGGGCTTTTGTCCATTTGATGTCAGTGCCTTGCAGAACAAGTCGGGGGGTCTTGAGGAATACTTTGTAATATCGACGGGCAAATTTTGGGGTATGACAGTTGCCCCTGTTCAATATTCTTGAACCGAGAGAGTAGAATGGTATGTGCCGTTCGTGGTCTGGAGGTGAAAGATTATTGAACATTAGAATGCCCCAAAAATTTGCGCTTGTCAATCAAGAGCTAGTCTTGATGGAGATGGGCTTAGAGATGCCATCCAGGAAGTTTGATGACGAGCTTCCGATTGGGTCGTACGTTAGACGATGTCTGAAGACATGGATGCCATACCGGGTCATACGCTAGACCGTATAGTGAATCATCCATCATGCTGTTGACTTCGCTGGGGAGTCAGAGTATGCTATATACTGTTGGGGATGAGGGATCAGAATGGATCATACACCAGACCGTATCTGAATACCAGAGTGGGCCGTTCGTTAGGCGGATGACTTTGCCGAGGATGAAAAATCAGAACGGATCGTACGCTAGATCGTCTCTGAGCTTAAGATCCGAATGGGTCTTATGACAGGCTGTATTTGAGTCGCAGGATGAGCCGTTCGTTAGGCTGTGTCTGATGATGAAAGGGGGTAGTCGTACGCTAGACTACAATTCAGAAATGTACCTGTCCGAAGGTAGCATCTGAGTAGCAGAATGAGCCGTCCGTTAGGCTGAATCTGCTTTAAAGGGAGTAGTCGTATACTAGACTACCATTCAGAAATGTACCTGTCCGAAGGTAGCATCTGAGTAACAGAATGAGCCGTCCGTTAGGCTGAATCTGCTTAAAAGGGAGTAGTCGTATACTAGACTACCATTCAGAAATGTACCTGTCCGAAGGTAGCATCTGAGTAAGGGAGTAGCCGTATACTAGACTACCATTCAGAAATGTACCTGTCCGAAGGTAGCATCTGAGGAGGGAGTAGCCGTATACTAGACTACCATTCAGAAATGTACCTGTCCGAAGGTAGCATCTGAGTAAGGGAGTAGCCGTATACTAGACTACCATTCAGAAATGTACCTGTCCGAAGGTAGCATCTAAGGAGGGAGTAGCCGTATACTAGACTACCATTCAGAAATGTACCTGTCCGAAGGTAGCATCTGAGTAAGGGAGTAGCCGTATACTAGACTACCATTCAGAAATGTACCTGTCCGAAGGTAGCATCTGAGGAGGGAGTAGCCGTATACTAGACTACCATTCAGAAATGTACCTGTCCGAAGGTAGCATCTGAGTAAGGGAGTAGCCGTATACTAGACTACCATTCAGAAATGTACCTGTCCGAAGGTAGCATCTGAGGAGGGAGTAGCCGTATACTAGACTACCATTCAGAAATGTACCTGTCCGAAGGTAGCATCTGAGTAAGGGAGTAGCCGTATACTAGACTACCATTCAGAAATGTACCTGTCCGAAGGTAGCATCTGAGGAGGGAGTAGCCGTATACTAGACTACCATTCAGAAATGTACCTGTCCGAAGGTAGCATCTGAGTAAGGGAGTAGCCGTATACTAGACTACCATTCAGAAATGTACCTGTCCGAAGGTAGCATCTGAGGAGGGAGTAGCCGTATACTAGACTACCATTCAGAAATGTACCTGTCCGAAGGTAGCATCTGAGTAAGGGAGTAGCCGTATACTAGACTACCATTCAGAAATGTACCTGTCCGAAGGTAGCATCTGAGTAAAGGAGTAGCCGTATACTAGACTACCATTCAGAAATGTACCTGTCCGAAGGTAGCATCTGAGTAAGGGAGTAGCCGTATACTAGACTACCATTCAGAAATGTACCTGTCCGAATGTAGCATCTGAGTAAAGGAGTAGCCGTATATTAGACTACCCTTCAGAAATGTACCTGTCCGAAGGTAGCATCTGAGCAGATGAAGGTCTAACTGGGTCGTACATTAGACTGTATCTGAGCAGCATCTGGTCTAACTTGGTCGTACCTTAGACTGTCACTGAATAGAATCTGACTTGAAGGTCTAACTTGGTCGTACATTAGACTGTCACTGAATAGAATCTGAGGATTTGAAGGTCTAACTTGGTCGTACATTAGACTGTATTTGCAGAATCTGACTTGAGGGTCTAACTTGGTCGTACATTAGACGGTATCTGAGCAGAATCCGAGGACTTGACGGTCTAACTTGGTCGCACATTAGACTGTCACTGAGCAGAATCTGGTCTAACTTGGTCGTACATTAGACTATATCTGGGCAGAATCCGAGGACTTGACGGTCTAACTTGGTCGCACATTAGACTGTCTTTGCAGAATCTGACTTGAAGGTCTAACTTGGTCGTACATTAGACTATCTTTGCAGAATCTGACTTGAAGGTCTAACTTGGTCGTACATTAGACTGTATCTGGGCAGAATCCGAGGACTTGACGGTCTAACTTGGTCGCACATTAGACTGTCACTGAGCAGAATCTGGTCTAACTTGGTCGTACATTAGACTATATCTGGGCAGAATCCGAGGACTTGACGGTCTAACTTGGTCGCACATTAGACTGTCTTTGCAGAATCTGACTTGAAGGTCTAACTTGGTCGTACATTAGACTATCTTTGCAGAATCTGACTTGAAGGTCTAACTTGGTCGTACATTAGACTGTCTTTGAGTGGTATTTGAAGATTTGAAGGTCTAACTTGGTCGTACATTAGACTGTCTTTGAGTTATTGAAGGTCAGAATGGATCGCACGCTAGATCGTATCTGAGTTGAAGGAGTCATGTGTTGAGATGAATCAGGATGGACCGTATGCTAGGCAGTACCTGAGAAGTGAAGGTCCAACTGGGTCGTACATTAGATCGTGTTGGGATAGTTGAAGATCAGAATGGATCATCCGTTAGATCGTATCTGAGTGGAAGGAGTCATATGTTGGGCTGAATCAGAAAGAACCGTACGGTAGGCCATATCTGATAGTATTTGTGTATGCTGTATTTGCAATGAATATTTGGGATGGGCTTATAGATGCCATCGTTAGGAGGATGTCAGAATGAATGTCGACATGGAGCAGATCTGAAAGATGTATCTGAAGAAGAAAGTAGTCGTACGCTAGACTACACCTCGGAATATACCGTACGCTAGGCAGTATCTGAGGGATATAGTTGCATCTTGAACGTAATTGATAAAGATGTCTGTCTGAATGGACCTTTGTTTTGACTATGTCAGGAGGATAATTGACCTGAAAAATAAAGTTAGCTTCATGCCATGTCATGATGCATGAGATGCAAATGTTGTATGCATGCGTATGCTGTGAAATGATGTAATGAGTGAATTATGCGTCTGGAATAAATGAGAGCATTGTATACATGTATATGTTATGAAATGATGTAATGTATATGATGCGGAACGAAAATTGTATGTAGGTATGTGATGTGAAGTGATGTAATGAATGCACTATGTGTCTGAAACGTTCTTCCAGGGGACTCTACTGGGGAAATAAATCTCAGTCTTCTGGTCGGAGATATTTGTATTGATGACCCTTCCTTAGCTAGGGGTATTTGACTTCTGTCTGATGGTAGAAGATATTCAACCGAGCCTGGCTGAGGGTAGAAGAGATGACCAGTATGTCTGGTGATGCCGACCTCTGCTGGGCAATAGCTGGTTCTTGTTGGGGAATAGAATTAGCAACGGATTCATTGGGAAGCATGATTAGACCTTCTCCTCGATCCTGAAGTCGTGTAGTAATTGCTATTACTATTCTAGGCATGTATTTTTGGTAAACATTGATCATATTCAAATGCATATATCAATTCAAGTTAAATCAATGGATGTTTACGCAAACAAAACAGAGAAAGTAAAACAAAAGCATCTTTTTGGAAATGAAATTGTACTGATTTTGAAAGAGGGCCTATGAACAGGCAATTTGTGTACAAGGAGACAGAAATCCTGGTAAGAGGAAATTGTCAGGCAAACAAAGAGAAAGCTATGCAGAAAAAGTCCTATCGATTCTAATTCCACCACGGTCATTATGTCTTCAAGCATCTCATCTCCTGCTGTCGGATAGAAGTGATTGGCTTGTTCAGTCCCTTGAACTTGGTTGAAGCAGACAGAGAGCGGGGCATAGTCATACGCTTTAATCCCTAATTTTTGCCTGGACCGCCTTTTCAGGTTTTCAGTCCACCGGGATACCCTTTTTTGCCCAAGCCGCCTTTTCAGGTTTTCGACTTGCCGGGTGTACGTTTTTATATGTTTATCCCTAATTTTTGCCCGAACCCTTTTGGTTCGCCGGGATGCCCTTACTTTTGCTTAGGTACGTCGACCTAGCGGGTCTCTTTTATGCGTAGTATTTTTTGACCATGTCTGCGTTCACGGGATGCGGAACATCTTCGCCATCCATTGTAGCAAGCATCATGGCTCCACCAGAGAATACCTTCTTAACTACAAATGGCCCTTCGTATGTGGGAGTCCATTTGCCCCTGGGATCACCTTGTGGTAGAATGATATGCTTGATAACTAAGTCGCCGATTCGGTACACTCGTCTCTTGACCTTTTTGTTGAATGCCTGGATCATGCGCTTCTGATATATCTGCCTATGACAAACAGCCGCGAGTCTCTTCAATCAAATTTATCTGATCGAGTCGAGTCTGTATCCGTTCATCTTCATCTAAGCCCGCCTCTTTCACGATTCTTAGAGAGGGAATCTGAACTTCCACTGGTAAGATGGCTTCCATTTCATAGACTAAAGAGAACGGAGTTGCCCTTGTCGAAGTGCGCACTGAAGTGCGATAACCGTGGAGAGCGAATGGTAACATCTCATGCCAGTCTTTGTACGTTACTGTCATCTTTTGTATGATCTTCTTGATACTCTTATTAGCAGCCTCCATGGCATCGTTCATTTTTGGTCGATACGGAGAAGAGTTATGGTGTTTTATTTTGAACTGCGTGCAGAGTTCAGTAATCATCTTGTTGTTCAAATTAGTACCATTGTCAGTGATAACTCTTTCAGGAGACAGCAGGTTTCTCAAATAGGTATTTGATAGAATCCATCTTAGAAGTCAATAAAGTGGTATGATTCAACATATACTGTCTTAGTCGGCGAGCAGTCCAAGCCAAAGCGCAGCAAGCTTTCTCGAGCTGTGAGTATCTTGTTTCACAGTCGGTACCTTTTGCTAAGGCAGTGTATGACATGCTCTTTTCGACCAGACTCGTCATGTTGCCCCAACACACACCTCATTGAATTTTCTAACATGGTCAAATACATAGTTAGAGGTCTTCCTTCAACTGGTGGTATCAGGATGGGAGGTTCTTGGAGATACTTCTTGATTTTGTCATTCATCATTTCATTCCATACCCTCTCTCGATTTTTCTTTTTTAGTAATTTGAAGATGGTTTGCAGGTAGCAGTCAAGTGTGGAATGAATCGGGCAATGTAATTCAAGGGTCCCAAGAAACCTCTGACTTCTCTCTTGTCTATTTCAGTACCCAGATTTACAATTTCAATTGATTCCTCATGCGGCTGTATGGTCTTTTCTTCTTGTAGTACCAGTCTGGCAAGTTCTCCAGGGATTTCACAATCTTCCTCACTTCCATCCTCGGCTTGGTAGATCGGATTTTCAAAGTCATAATGAACAGTAGCAGAGTCATTACCAACAGGATCCAGAGTGGATATGGATCGACAAATTGTTACGTGAGTGTGTGCAAGAAAACATAGCTTATTTGAAAAATGACAGGAAAGATAAAGAGCGCAATATTTGAATGCAAAAGGTCCATTAATTTATTGAATATGAATATGCTTATGAAAATGACAAAACCCTTGAAAAATTAGCTATTGTGCCCCGGGCATAGACACAATGCTTTTGAAATACTAAAATAGCAATAACAATTACTCCCGACTAAGGGAAATCGGGATAGTGTCTTCAGCCTTCCAATTATTGAGTCTGTCACCAATTGTTGGGTAGACCCAGCTATCCAGGTCGCAATCGCTGTCAGCATCCTCTATAGCATTAAGAGTTTTGTCATGATTAGGCAGAGGAGCAATGATGACATTAGGAGTCTCAGGCGGATCCAATTCAAATTCTCCGGCGTCGATCATATCCTAAATTTTATTCTTCAACGACCAACAATCGTTCGTATTATGCCCGGGGCTATCGGAGTGATACGCACACCTGGCATCGGGATTATACCTAGGAGAAGTAGTGTTGGGTTTTGCAGGAGGATCTCTGAGGGTAATTAAATTTGCTTTTAGCATACCCTGCAGTGCTTGTGCTAAAGTCATATTGATCTTCGTAAACTGCCTCCTTCCCGGGTTAATGTGCCTCACAGATTTCTTGTCTTTTTTCTTCTCGAGCAAGAGAGCCTTCAGTTCTTCCTGCCCCTTGGATAAGTTCAAGATCATCTTCTGGAGTTGAGCATTCTGAGCATGGAGATCTTTGACAGTTTGCCCGAGGTCCATTTTTCTGCTTGCATGAAAACCGTGAGAACATTGATCCCTTTAGAACACCTGTTATGCAATGTTATGCTATGCAATGTATGAAATGTTTTCAAGGACTTTTGGAATTTAACTTTGCATAAACTACCAAAAAAAGAAACTTTTTTTTTTTCACAAAATAGAGCAAAGTTAAATCCCTAAGTCCTCGAAATGGTTAGTTCAATGCCATGATGTTATGATGTTATGATGTTATGATGTTAAGTAAACAACAAGCACAAGCAAGTCACACAACCATCATTCCTAGGTTTTAAGGCTTGCATGAGTTCCATAGGTAAGTACCCTCCCCACTGAAGTTTAGTTGGTTCAACCTGTCCTAGAATAGTAACCGGGTTCTAAAAGGATCTCAGATCATCGACCTTCCTTTAAGTCCACTTCAGTGCAACACCAAGTGGTTGACCGAAGCTTCCCTAAAGTCCAATCTCAAAGAGTGTAGTATCGAGTCTCAACCAACCCCAGTCGGAACCGAAGTCAGTTATCTCACTACTTTCTAATGGCTAGGATGAGTCAATTAGGGTTCTAAAGGTCTGGTTAATGCTTTGATGACACCACGCGGAAGCCAAATTTTTCCTCAAGTAACATGAGGAACATCAGGACAACCAAAGTGTCACATTAACCGTAGCCATCATTTTAACCATTCTAGTATACGCCGGATAGTCGCGATGATCTATTGCTACTTACCTAAGGTACACTAGATCCGGGTGTAGGATCTTTCACTCAAGAATACCCTTAAAAGAAGGAACAATTTGAAAACATAAATGATTTTTTAAGGTGACCTCTCTTTGTAGTCCCCAGCAGAGTCGCCAGTTCCGTCATACGGTGAACTGGACTTTTTGTGTTTTTTTTAATCGCAATGTCGCGGTTAGCAAGAGTCGCCACCGACTTTTCTTTTATCCAATAAGGAAAGGTGGAAAAGAACAGGAAAGACCTTAATTTAGATTCTTAGGTTCGGGAGGTACATTATACAAAGGGAAGGTGTTAGCACCCTTTGTATCCACGGTTATCCATGGGCTCTTAATTGCTCAATCATTTATGTTTTTCTAGTTTGAAAAAGTGTTTGAGAAATGTATAGGAAATGTTTTGAAAAGGAGAATTTAACTTTGTAATGATTCTTGTATGAATGTATACAAAGTGGTTATCTCATTTAGTTTTGAAAATAGCTTAGAAAAATAGTTTGGAAATGTGTGAATTGTGAAAAGTATTTTAGGTTATGAATGAGCAATTAAGGGTTATACCTGTCCGAGGTCTTTCCGGGCATTTCCTATCCTTATGAGGGTAAAACTGTCCTTACTATTGAGAAGCAAGTAGTTTTATCCTTTGGATGTAAAAGGGTCATCGTAGGGTCATCGATTGGTCATTGAAGGCAACAGTTGTGAGGATACCTTAGCATTCGAAGGGACTATCATCATTTAACCGTAGGCTACACCGAAGGGTCATCGAGGGACAAAATCGTATTTCCGAAGGCAACATCCGAGGGACCATGATTTATTTTATGATGATTTAACCGAAGGGTCTTTGCTAAGGGTATCCCCATATTCGCGGGACATGACCATATTACGTAATCGGGGGTAATAAAGAGAGGTCCGGTATGGTTTATTTAAAGTCCATATTTTAAGTTCATTAGGTAATTATGATGATTCCGCATTAAATCTATACATTAAAATCAATACATTAAGAATCAATACATTAAAATTGATTAGGCAATCAATATGAATTTTCACGTTAAAGTGAAGTAATTTAGGATCCATCTCCACGAAGGTCTCCCACACGTAAAGTGGAGTACCTAGCCGGCCGCTTCATTGGGGATATGGAAGCTCTTACACCATTCAACACACGGGTTAGAGCATTAAGATAAAATATGATTTGACAATTGCACCATAAAATAGACATAACAGTTATGAGTTCAGGCCAGGTGATACAAAAATCGCAATTAGATAAACACAAGATAGAACAGCAAAGGGACAAGGCAGCCACTGTCCCATTCGCCTCTGCTTCGCCTAGCGAAGGCTCAGCGAAGGCTCGCTGCAGGCTCGCTTAGCGATGAGCTAGCGAGCGGCCACAGGTTTGGAGTTTGACAGCAGCATGACTTCCGAAAACCTGCACTCTTATGGCATTCGATCACAGGCATAGCATAGACAATTATACAGGATGTTCATACTTATATTCACATACGAAATCGAATTACATACCAATACTTTAATCGGAATGCATCATGTATGTAAAGAATATCAATTGGAAACGTAAAACAGCGATGATACGCAAACCTGTGTGCAATGGCGATATTGAAAGGGACTGGTTGCTTGGAAGCCGGATTGAGTTGGGCGGCGGTAGCTTCGGAGCGGAGAAGCGGCCTTCAGGGTTTCCGTCTTCCGAATTCTCTGGATCAGCAGGGTTTCTGTGTTTCTCCCTCTGGGTCTGTGTCTCTGTCCTTTTCGTGGCTGAGGAGCTGGTATTTATAGTAGTAGTGGTGGTGACCTAATGGGCTTAAAATGAGGTCCAAAACTTCAGATTTTCGCAAGCTTCGCTAGGCGAAGGAATTGCTCGCCTAGCGAGCAAGCTAGTTCTGGGCTTTTTCCTGGATCTGATGCTTCGCTGGGCGAGTGTCATGATGAAATGTTCGCTAGGCGAAGGGACTGCTCGCCTAGCGAGCAAGCTATTTTGGGCCGCCTTTGGATTGGGCCTGTTGTGAGCTGGGCTTTTGTCCATTTGATGTCAGTGCCTTGCAGAACAAGTCGGAGGGTCTTGAGGAATACTTTGTAATATCGACGGGCAAATTTTGGGGTATGACACTTAGGGTTTATTTTAATATTATCGGATATTTCATCTAATTTGTTACTAAATCATGAATATGTTTTATTCTCTTAATTGTAGTACTTTGACGAATACAAATCTTACTCAAGAGCTCATTTGGATGAAATGAAGGATGAATTGTGTCAATTCATTATTGATCATAGAATCATATAGGTTGTAGTTGTTGTACATATATATGTATGGAATGTTGTTGTACATGCATGAATATCAATATATTAATGTTGTATATATGGAGGATTAATGTTGTATATAAATGGATTCATGTTGTATATATCAATGGATTAATGGTGTATAACATTGGATTAAAGGATGAAATCAATATGAATTTTACACTTTTGCAGCATGCGAACAGGTTCCCAATTAAATACCCACTGTTTTTCAAACAAATTTTTTTAAAATAACTAACACTTTAGAGGGCGCTTTCTGTAGGAAGCGCCCTCTAAACACTTTACATTGACAACTTTAAAGGGCGCTTTGTCCAGAAAACGCCCTCTAAGGTGGCCCTTTATGGACCACTCCAGAGGGCGCTTTTTTCTGAAAGCGCACTATAATGTGGCCCTTAAAGGGCCACTTTAGAGAGCGCTTTCTCCAGGAAAACAAAGCGCTGTCTTTACCTATGCCAGCGCCACTTTAGAGGGCGCTTAAAAGCGCTGTTATAGGCCAAAATAAGCGCCCTCTTTTCCCTTATTTGGCGTAGTGTAATATGAGATAAGAGCCTATGCCACAACAAAGAGTTTTCACTCACGGTAACAAGGCATTTAGTACCAACCAATGACACATCGTCTAAATTTAGCATATAAGTATTATTGACTCTCAATACCTTAAAAAACAATCATTCTTCTCATTGTGCTCAAATAAACAACAAGTATTAGTGAAAGTAACTTTAAAACCCTTGTCACAAATTTGGCTAATGATAAAAAGGTTGTGTTTAAGACCATCAACAAGCATTACATCGGAGATAGTAGTAGATGAGGAATTACCTACACTACCTTTTCCAATAATAGCTCTTTTGTTGTTATTTACATAAGTGACAAATCCATTTTTCTTTGGCACAAAATCAATGAAAAGTGATATGTTGCCCTTCATATGCCTTGAACATCCACTATTAAGATACCATACTTTTGGTAGATTCAAGACGTTCAACCTGTAAAATTAAACAAAGGAAATAGGTACCCAATTTTCATTGGGTACTTCGAGGTGAGTGACATCAAGGTTTCATTTAGGAAACAATTGAGAGAATCCTTTAGGAACTAACATCTTCCTAAATTTTCACTTTTCAATGGTATGACCCTATTTGCAACAATAATGACAAGATATATTACGATGAGTTATGCTTTTATCATTCAAATCCTTTTTGAAGTTTTTATGCTTTTTGTATGAATGATTCAAAGATCTTTCATACTTAGAATGATCAATAGAAAATTCACTTTTAGGTTGTAAAGCTTTCTCTAACTTAACTTGAAGAACATTTATCTCTTTTTGCCAATTATGACAAGATTCACAACCAAACCTAGAAGGTTCTTCACACATATTCTTGTCACTTTGAATATCTATCATAGATATCTTAATAACTTCCAACTTCCTTTTAAATTATAATACTTTAGCTTCTAATTGCAAAAATATATTTTCATGTGAAGCTAATTTCTTAAAAGCATGTAATGCTTCTCTATGAAGATTTTTAAAAGCGTCTTGCAATTGAGAATAAGATAAATCACTAGTAAGCTCAAGTTTAGAAGGACTTACTTGTTTCTTCCTCCTTCCATTATCCATAAGACAAACTCGGTCTGATTCTACACTTAAAGTGGAGATTTCATTGCTTGAGGAATCACTTGCACTCTCACAAGCCACATAAACTCTTCTAGATTTACTAGGCTTTTTATGATGCCCTTTTTATTTGTCTTTCTTAATCACGAGACATTTCAGTCTATAGTGACCAATTTCACCATAATTATAACAAGAGATTCTAAACTTACCTTTCCTACTCTCACCATTTTTTGAAGACTTGGACTCCCTTCTAAATTTTGCTAAATTACCTTCGGAGTGCTTGACCTTGTTCTTCTGAATATACCTTTGGTATCTATTGACAAATAGCCCAACATCATCATCATCAAAGATCTTGTCATCCCTTTCTTCATACTCACTAGGCTCATTCTTTAAGGACTTGAAACTATAAGTCTTTAGAGAAATGAACTTCTTCTCTTCCACCTTATCTTTACCTTTCTCTTTCTTCATGATCTTTTCATATTATTTTTCATGTTTTCCCAAGAAAG
Organism: Lathyrus oleraceus; assembly: GCF_024323335.1. Taxonomy (NCBI): domain Eukaryota; kingdom Viridiplantae; phylum Streptophyta; class Magnoliopsida; order Fabales; family Fabaceae; genus Lathyrus; species Lathyrus oleraceus. The sequence continues at coordinate 458,098,581 of NC_066579.1, forward strand.
TGAGTTCTTGATCATGTTTTTCCAATTTACCAAACAAAATAGTAAGATCAAGTGCTTTAAGATCATTCGCCTCTTTGATAACGATGACCTTGGGTTGCCATTTCATATTAAGACATCTTAAAAATTTGTTAGTAGCAACAACATTGGAGATAATATTAGCTATAACACTCAATCTATTAATAAGATGCGTGGATCTCTTTTTCATGTCAGCAATGGTTTCACCATGCTTCATACGAAAGAGTTCAAACTCTTGGTTCAAAGTGTTGATCCTAGCTTGTTTGACTTCATTAGTTCCCTAATGGGAAACTTCTAATGTGTCCCACATAGCTTTGGCAGTTTCACAATGAGAGACACGGTAATACTCATCTAATACGACTATGATAATATTTATGCTTTCCAATCATGAGACTACAACTTCTTATCATTATCATTCCATTGATTTTTCGGTTTTGGTACGATGACGCCTTCACCATTGATCATTGTAATTTGATTAAGACCATTGGCGATGACATCCCATACACCCCTACCAACGGAGTTGATATGGATCGCATACAAGATTTCCAATAGCCATGATTTTCACCGGTGAAAATAGGTGCTTTATTATACGCCCCTTTAAGTTCAGTAGCAATTATCTAATAAGCAAATCTTAAGATCGGAAACAACTGAAGCTCCTGATACGACTTGTTAGACGATAGGCCTAGATCTACAAGGGGTGGGGGTGGGGGCGAGGGTGAATATATCCCAAGTTAGTATTGAAAATTTGATTTAGAAAATTTTCGGCGCGGAAGCAAGTTTCAAATATTTCCGAATCCAAAATCGTCTAACCAAAAGTACTATTGAAAAGCCCAGATATACATAATAGTACCAACAGAATGATAACAATCCATAATCTAATCAACAATTATTAAGAAAAACTAATTGAATAATCTACAATAGTAAAAGTCTATCTCCAATGATATCCACACACAAAAAACAAAGTCAAACAATTTGTCGAACACTTGGTGTGCGAAAAATAAAGTTTGGAATTTTATATGGTGTTTGTTGTTCTAAAAAATCCAATCACAACCAAATGGTTAATGATCAATACAACAAAAACAAGATTCAAAATGTAATTAAAATTGTGATCAAAACTATGTTGATCCGGTGATCAAAGCAATCGATAATTTACAAATCAAAAAATAAAAGAGATAGAGAGAGGGAGAGTACGCGTGGATTTATTTAGGCAGTTCCCAAATCGACCTTGTTATGGGTACGTCTGCCCTCAAATCGAATTTGAATTAAGATATTAATATAATAAATCTTACTTTGTAAATGTATGAATACAAGAGATGAGAAATTAAATCCCACAAACCCTAAGTTTGTTCTTGACTCTAGCACCTCCAAAAATCTTGATCAAAGATTGATCAAGTCACCAATAATGTCGCTTCAATTCAACAACAATGTCGCTTCAATTCACCTGTTGTTGCTACTTACTTGCACGACCTCCCTGTCTCAAGGCTTTCACCCGACTGAATTAATCCCAAGTGCACACTTGTTGAACCCAAGATTTGTCAACACGATCCACTGTTTCACGCTACTCCCTTGTCGATACACCTAATGTCAAGGCTTTCACTCGATCGGATCCAAAATGCATAATCTTGTCAAAAACCTTCAAACCTTAAAGATCTTGAAGAAAAATCCGAAACCAGTTTTCTTATTTGAATCCTTCAAATATTGATTATCGGTACAACAAACCTAATTGGATATTATCAATCATAATCTAGATGACACCCAATCAAAAAATGATTATATGTAGCTTAATTGTGTGTATGCATAAATTGATTTGAAGATGATGAGATGCTTTGAAATCCTGGATTCATGTAGGTTTTACTCACTCTAGAAACCTTACTAGAGAATGATGAATGTATGAAGTATTTATACGCATGGGTGATTTAGGGCAAAAGGAAATGCAAAGAAGGATATAAAAATATGAATTTTTGAAGAAAAGTATCAGATAGGTCGACCTATACAGGTTATGTGCCAACCTGTTCGATGCATAGGTCGACCTGTCCAAGGTCACGTGTTGACCTATGACAGTTATGTACTCCCTATATGTCGACCTGAAGACTCAACACATGAAACAAAGGCCATACGCTTTAATACAACAACATATGTGTCGACCTATATACTTAATGTGTCGACCTATAGCCAATAATTTTTTTCCATAGGTCTACTTGTAGTTCTATGTGTTAACCTATATCCAAAAAGTTTTTTCCATAGGTCGACCTATAGTTCTATGTGTCGACCTGTACTGCTATTTTTCATAAACATTGGCTTTTCATGCATGTTTGTTGCATGCGACCTTTTCCACATTGTTTCCAAATACTTGTATGCTTCCTAATGCTAAGATGTACATATAGGAGATTCAGAGGATACCGTCAAATATCATTTATTCTAAAGTATCCTAGTTTTGACATCATACAAAACACATCTAACGGAAGTTGCACTCACAACATCGATGTTCAATGAGTGGTTGCCAGAACTACTGCAAGCCAATTGACATTGAAAGATATATCCATGTTGGAGATGGAAAGTCGGTGGAGGTTGAAGTTATAAAGAATTTTAGATTATTATTGTCTACTGGATTTTATTTGGATCTGAAATACACCTTTGTGGTACCATCATTGAGATGTAATTTAATTTCGATTTCTTATTTGGACAAATCATGTTATTTATGTTCATTTGGAAACAATGAATTCATGTTATCTTTCAATTCAAATATTGTTGGAAATGATTCACTTATGGGTCATGATAATCTATATTTGCTGGACACAGTAGCTACCTATGGAGAATCCTTAAATATGGAATCACGTGGTACTAAGCATAAAATTGATAATAACAATTCAGGAGCATTATAACACAAACGCCTAGGCCACATCTCTAAAATTTGAGTTAAGCGACTAGTGTCAGATGAAATTTTGGATTCTGTTGACTTCACAAACTTTGATGTTTTTATTGAATGCGTTAAAGGTAAACAAACCAAAACAACAAATTTTGGTGCATATAGAACTACGAATATCTTATAATTGATACATACAGACATTTGTGGACCATTTCTTATAGCTTCTTGGAATGGTCAATAATATTTTATATCATTCTTAGACGATTATTCTAGATATGCATACATATTTCTTATACATGAAAAGTCCCAATCATTGGACGTGTTTAAATCATTTAAGGAAGAAGTTGAGAATCAACTCAACAAAAGAATTAAGAGTGTCAAATCTGACCTTAGCGGTGAATATTATGGAAGATATGACGGTTTAGGTGAACAACGTTTAAGGCCTTTTGCCAAATACCTAGAGGAGTATGGTATCGTCCCACAGTACACCATGCTAGAGTCACCTAGCATGAATAGTGTAGATGAAAGACGAAACTGGACTTCTAAGGATATGGTAAGGAGTATGATTTGTCATTCTACCTTATCAGATTCACTCTAGGGAGAGACACTAAAGACTACAACTTACATTCTGAATAGAGTACCAAAGAATGCAACTTCTAAAACACCTTATGAGATTTGGAATGGGCGAAAGCCTAGTTTAATCCATTTTCACAAATGAGGATGTCTAGTTGAGACAAGACCGTATAGGCCAAATGAAAAGAAACTGGACTCCTGAATAGTGAGCAACTACTTTATTGGTTATTCTTAAAGATCTAGGGCCTATGAATTTTATGATCCCAAATTAAACTCAATTTTTCAGAAGGGAACAACCATATTCTTTAAAGATATTGAATTTGGGGGGAAGAATAAAGTTAAAGACTTTGTTTTAGAGGAAGAATCAATAACAATTCTATAACTGATTCATACAACTGCTTTTGATCAAGCAAGTATTGAACCTTCATAAGACATTGTTGAATTTCCTCCAACTCAAGATGGTTTGGTAGTTTACGAAGAACAAACTCAAGATCCTCAAGAACAAGTGTTACAAGTACAAATACCTTTGCGGAGATCCACTAGAGAAAGGGTAAATTCTATTTTTGATGATTACATAGTCTTTCTCTAAGAACATGAGGAAAATAATGGTTTGATGGAAGCTAATCCAATCAACTTCCTCCAAGCCATGCATGATTCTAATTCGTAAAAGTGGATTGAAGCAATGAAATATGAGTATTAGTCCATGCAGGACAATAAGGTTTGGGAACTTGTCTCGTTACTAGAAGGTGTGAAACCGATTGGTTGCAAATGGATTTTTATGACCAAGCGAGATTCTAATGGTAATGCAGAGAGGTATAAGGCTCATCTTGTGGCTAAGGACTATACCTAAAAGAAATGGATTAACTTTGAAGAGACTTTCTCTCCTATTTTGTTGAAATAATCTTTTAGGACAATCATGACTCCTGTTGCATATTATGATTTAGAACTCCACCAAATGGATGTCAATACGACTTTTCTAGATGACAACATTGATTAAGCAATCTATATGGTGAAACTAGAAAATTTTATCCCATAAGACTCAAAGAATATGGTTTGCAAATTGACAAAATCCATTTATGGACTAAAGTAAGCGTCTCGTCAGTGGTACCACGAGTTTTATGAAGTAATTCAATCTTTTGGTTTTGAGGTGAATGTTGTTAAGGATTGTGTGTATCACAAATTTAGTGGGAGCAAACACTTGTTCTTAATCCTGCATGTTGATGACATACTATTTGCCACTAATGATATATGTATGATGTACGAAACCAAAAAAATTCAATCAAGAAAATTTGAAACGAAAGATCTTGGTGATGCATCCTTTGTATTAGGAATTCAAATACACCGAAATCAATCTTGAGGTATTATAGGGTTGTCACAAAGAAGCTACATTGATAAGGTACTTAAAAGGTTTCACATGTAGAATTGTAAACTAGAGGATACTCTAGTTGCTAAGGGAGACAAATCTAGTCTCAGTTAGTGCCGAAAAGGAAATTTAGAAATTCAAGAAATGAAAAAGATTCCTCATGCTTCAACTGTAGGGAGTCTGATGTATGCCTAAGTATGTACGCGTCCAAATATTGCATTCATAATTGGGATGTTAGGCAAACATATGAGCAATCCAGGAATGAGTCATTGGAAAACAGCTAAAAGGGTCACGAGGTATTTAAAGAAAACAAAAGAATATATGCTCACATATATGAGGTTAGACCAATTGGAGATCACTTGATATTCTGACTCTGATTTTGTTGGATGATAATATAACAAAAGATACACTTTGGGTTATATCTACATGATGGATGATGGTGTAGTTTTTTGGCGTACTGCCAAACAAACTCTTATTGCTTCATCCACTATGGCAATGAAATTTATAGTATGTTTTGAGACACCTAACCATGAGATTTGACTGAGGAACTTTGTCACTGGGCTGCAAATTGTAAAAGGAATTAAAAGACCATTTAAGTTATACTATGACAATAAATTAACGTCCTATATTCTAACAATAATAAGAGCTCAACCAAGTCAAAACATATTGACATCAAGTTTCTAGCTGTTAAGGAAAAAATACAAAGTGCATAGATTTCCATATAACATTTAGGGACGAACTCCATGATAGCAGACCCTCTTACAGAAGGTCTTCCACCCACGGTCTTCCATGGACACGTTGCTCACATGGATGTTTTATAGTTTGAAGAATATTTGATTTAGTGGGAGTTAGTCATTTGTGAATTTTGTGTTATATGTTTAGTATTATGTATGCATACTCTGGTTTTGGATATTTTTTTTTATGCTGTCAGTTAATCACAACCACTGATATATTTGAAATATTTGACTTTTATTTTAAATATTTAAAAAATAATACAAACGGATGATTGTGATGCATTGACCGATATTCATGTACACAAATTCACATTGTCGTCGGTATATAAAAATGAAGCTCTATTTGCAAATAAAACCAATCATAGAGGTCACTTTCAATGCGCAGATATTTATACCGACATGGCAAAGGATATTGATACCAATCCCTTTTGTGGGGGCTTTAATCTACTTCATTAATCTTTTCATACTTTAATATAAAACGCAATTAAAAAATTTATTGCTATTTCAATAAGTAAATATAATATTAAATTTATAAAAAAAAGGTAGTATTGCAATTGTTGTTAATATCATACACCCTAATATATGACGCGATAATCTTTTATTTGTAGACGTTACTCTCTAAAACTATTCAAAAACTTTTGACATTATGATTGAGCCAAATTTAAAAGAATCTTGTAGTAGTACTATTAATTGTCAGAAAATATTTTTGAGTGCAAATTCCAATGCAAAAGCGTGTAGCTGACAGGGAGTCACGTGCCTGCGTGGGAAACAGCGACGATTTGAAGCGCGTGAGAGATCTAACGGAACGGAACTCTCCTCTAGTAGTATAAATAAAAGAAAAAAAAAATCTTGCGCAAGTCTCTCTTATTGCCCCATTTCACTGTGCCCGATTCTCGTGCAACTGTTTTCATCTCTCTCATTTCTCAATTCCGCATCTCATTCTTCCATTTCATTTCATCTTCTGTAAGTTTCTTTCAGATCTATCATCATCTTCGTTTTTTCTCTTTCAATTATGCTCTAACTCGTATGCATTTTCGCTATTTATCAATCATCTTCGTGATTCTTAATTTTGCTTCTCATTTCTACGCTGCAAATCGTTAGGTTATATTGATAGAAACTGCTCTCGTTTTGGTTATACTTTGGAGATATTGCATATTTACATTCACTCAATTGTATAGTGGCTTATTTCACACCGATTAAGAAAATGTAATCAATGAAAGAGAAAATAGTAGTTTTAACAAATTATGCTTGTTTATTATTGGTGAATTCGAACTATCATAAATGCATTGAGAGAATAATAAATTGAGAGTATTAATTAGATATCATAATGGGACACTTATTTTAGTTCAGAGGGAGTATAGTTGTATGTATTTAATGGCAATTTATGATCGGTTCTGTTATGGTGAAAGTTGATTTTGAACTATCTGATTTTGTATCTTGTTCTACAATTTCTAGCTGCAATTAGAATTTGATTTAAAGGAAATTTATGTTTGGTTCCACTCGAAGTTAGTTGAATAATAAATTTGAGTGTGAAAATCGATTTGAGAATCATAAGCTATAATTTCCAGCTATAGAATTAGTTTTTAGAGAGGAAATTAATTCAATTTTAGAGGAACCCGATATTTTGAAATCAATTCTACAAAGGTGGAACCAAACATATGCGTAGATCTTGTATGCAGTGGTTTTTACTGTTTAGGTGCTATTGTTTTGGATTGTTTCCTTTTGTATTATTAGATAGAAGTATTAGTCACACTAGTTATTTACTTGCATGAAGAGACTTAAATTAAAGTTTCTAAGAGTTATGCATTTTTGTATGCTGTTTTTTTTTTAAATCGATGGATAGGGATGGTGCTTTGGGATTCATTAGTATTTTAAAAAAAAAATTGGATTTTGGTTCCTGTTTTTATGGTTTACTTACCTTGGTTTTATAATTCAAAATTTGTCAGGTGTTCCTCTGTTGTGGTTAACGAAAATGGTTGGAAGTGTTGATGTTTTGGTTGATGATTTGAGCATTAACAGACCAGTTGATTTATTGCCTGATGATTTTGATGTATCCGCCATTATCAAAGATCCCGTGCCTCCTGTAGTTGCAGACATTATTGGCAAGGTGGAGGCTCAGTTTAATGCAGGAAATGAGAAAAGAGAAATAGTTTTGGGAAGAAATATTCATACCTCGTGTCTTGAAGTCACGGAGCCAGAAGATGATGATGACATTACTGGGGATCGTGATGCTCATATGGCAAGTGTGTTGGCCAGATACAGAAAATCTTTAACTGAAAGGACAAAGTATCATTTAGGTTTGACAATATTTGCTCCTTTCATCCTTTTACTTTGCTGATTGCATCTATGTTATTGTTGTATCTGGGGCATTTTAGGTGCCGGGTCTGGCTATAGAAGAAAATAGTGTTTATTAATAGAAATCTTTTTTAAAACTTAAGTATCCGAGAGACTTGGACTCTCCCTCTAATCAAATCCTTTCGCAAAACACCTGCCTATATTGGATGATTCCAATGTTTTCTCTATTTTTTTTTCTTGATTGGATGATCGTAACAGCCTTGAGTCATAGTCCTCCTTTAGTTCCCATTCATCTTAAACGCAAACCCAGTTTGCTAACGGGTATCAACTAAGTTATACAAATCATTGTGCTGATTTTGATTTTCCCCCTAGGATTTAGCAGCTTCATTCGTACTCAAGATTTGGTACTATGACTTGACAGTTGGCATATAGAAAACTCAACTAGCTCCATCTTGACATCAACCTGGCAGCCACAAACTGGCACTAACTTTTACTTATGCTTTAGCTCACCTACTTCCATTAAATTTCTGATGGAAGGCCTGTGTTGACCATGTATTTTTAGTCAAAAGCAAGAACTTTCCCTAAAGTTCCTGGGTTTTTATTTGAATACGTTCTTAACTTTGTGGGACACATTACAAATACAATGTAAAACAAAAACTAACAAAGAATACAATGTCAGTTTTTGGGTTGTTATAAAAACAAGCTACACCCCGCTATATGGTAGTCCATAACAACATAAATTTTCAGTTCAACTTCAGCTGTCAACTTGTCAGTCCATAGAAACATTAAATTTTGAGTTCAACTTCAGCTGTCAACATGTCAGTCCATAAAATCATAAAATTTTGTGTTCAACTTCAACAGTCAACTTGTCATCGGTATGATCACGAAATGAATTCCCCTCTGAACCATCTCTACAGTACTGAATTTTTAGTGTTTTCTGGAATCTGGACTTACCTGATTGTTACTGTAAAACCTTTGATGTTCATGCTTGTGTCCTCTAAATTTTCATTAGAATAGAATCTTTAAGATAAATCGATGCACTTGAAGGAGGTTTTGATGAAAGGACATCACTCACAATCCTAAGATTTTTTATTTGTTGAAGATATTTGCACAAAAATTTATTGTTATTTCTTCAGTTCATGGACCAATGTCCAATTTGGTGGGATATTCCATTCGCATATATTGGGATTAAAATTTTTATTTTTAGTTAAGGAAGGAAGCTCGATTGTGTCTGCAGGAAATTGCATCTTAGGTTTTAGATAAGCTCAACAAACTACTTTCTATTCGTAAGGGCAGTTAGAGTTAACAATTGTTAATTAGAATTCCGACAAAATTAGAAAGAAATAGGATATAAAGAGGTAGGAAGAGAAGGCAAAGGGTCATTTTGTATGGTTGGAGATTGGTCTTAGAGGGAGAGATACCCGGGTAGTCATTGATCTAGGGCTAAGCAAGATCTCATCGATAAATCATCTTGTTGTTTTCATTATTTCTCGAACCTTTATTTTTATAATCCATTATTTTTCAAACCATGATCCAGAAAATATCAGATTGTTTGTGCTTTAATTACCAAGTATTATGGCTTATTTTGGATGTGAGTATCACCCAATTTTACTCTGAAAAAGAAAGTAAATGCAGATTTGATGTTTTCCATGTTGACTCCAAAAAAAGCATTTGAATGTTTTTTTTTTCCTTACAGACTTCACTCGAGTGTCCTGTTCTGTTATCTAATGTTCAAAATAAATTTGCAACTGCTTCTGTGCTATTCCAATTTCACTGGTTATTACCCTAATACACAAAAAAAAACACATTTGAAGGTCGAGCATGTGAGTAAGTAGATGGGTAACAATACAACTATAAAACATTCAATCGCCTAGATCCATGGAACTCTTTCTCTTAAGATAATTTCGTATACTTGAAGAATGTTAAGATACCTATAGAGGGGGGAAATCTTTGTAATCTTGACTTGTATTTTAGGAACTTATCATTTAAAGAATCTATAACAATGCATTTAAATTATTTTTAATTCCATTTTGTAAAGTAATTTAAATTTGTATATACTTTTGTGACTTTTAAAGCTCACCTCTTTGACTAGTCTCTGTAGTTAATTACGCCTAGCCTCTCATTTGATATATGAAAAATCTATTGCAGGCTACCCCTATAATTTGGATTTTGATTACGGTGCACTCTCTCAACTTCAGCACTTTTCCATAAACAACCTTGGAGATCCATTCATTGAAAGCAATTATGGTGTCCACTCCCGGCAGTTTGAAGTTGGTGTTTTGGATTGGTTTGCCAGATTGTGGGAACTGGAGAAAAATGAGTATTGGGGCTATATAACAAACTGTGGCACAGAAGGCAATCTTCATGGAATCCTAGTTGGGTTAGTTTCAGCTAAATTTATGTGCTTCAACATTTTGAAAGTTTGTAAAGAACATGAAATATGGTTTAAATGAATTTGGCAGGAGAGAGGTGTTACCAGATGGGATTTTGTATGCCTCGCGGGAGTCACATTATTCAATTTTTAAAGCTGCTCGTATGTACCGAATGGAATGTGTGAAGATTGAGACTCTTAATTCAGGCGAGATTGATTGTGATGATTTCAAGGCCAAACTTCTTTGTCACCAGGACAAGCCAGCAATTATAAATGTGAACATAGGTCTCTCTCTCTCATAGTCCTATGCCTCCCCTTATCTTCCTTTTGTTAATTTTGGCTCATAGAACTGAAACTTTGCAGGTACAACTGTGAAAGGAGCCGTGGATGATCTTGATCTGGTTATACAGAAACTTGAAGAAGCTGGATTTTCACACGACAGGTTCTACATTCACGTTGATGGTGCATTGTTTGGTCTCATGATGCCTTTTGTGAAACGAGTAAGTGCTAATGGTTACTATAAATAAATCATATAATCTGTGAGATATAACATCAAAACTTCCATTTCTTATCTCCACATATTCTGATAGAGAATGTTGCTGTGTTATTGTCATTTGTTTTGGTCGTTTGCATATTTCATAACGAGCTGCATTTATGTTATGCTCTTCCCTGCACACCTTATCTATCTTATGACGGCTCATTTGTGTTGCTCATTTCTGCATTTTCAGTCTAGCAAAATTTTCTAGGTATTATCCCAATTATTATATGATCAAGCTTTCTTCATATATGATAGTCGAGATTTGCTTTTCTAATGTTTATTGATTAACCAAATTTATGTAAATATAAGCCTTACCATCATTGACTATTTACATTCAGTAGAAACTGCTCCTGTTATTTCAATTTCAGTCTGGGAATATTGTATTTATTCTGACCTGATTATATTTAAAAATGGACAAGATTAAGTTTCTTGTTTATCTGTCAACTCATCCATGTTGGACCATGTGTGATTGTTTGGTTGCGTGGTTGAGAAAGTGATAGCTATTCCCGTGATTATGTGAGTTGTGCCATATTCTTTGTTGTTTTGTGTAACATTAATAATTAAAATTGTGCTTATCTCAGGCTCCAAAAGTAACTTTTAAGAAGCCTATTGGAAGTGTCAGTGTTTCTGGCCACAAATTTGTGGGGTGCCCCATGCCTTGTGGGGTGCAGATAACAAGATTGGAGCATATCAATGCTCTTTCCAGAAATGTGGAATACCTTGCGTCTAGGGACGCCACAATCATGGGTAGTCGAAATGGCCACGCTCCCATATTCCTTTGGTATACCTTGAACCGGAAAGGATACAGAGGCTTCCAGAAAGAAGTACAGAAATGCTTGCGAAATGCATTCTACTTCAAAGACCGCCTTATCGATGCTGGGATCGGTGCAATGCTTAACGAGCTTAGCAGCACAGTTGTATTTGAACGGCCACACGATGAGGAATTTATCCGCAAATGGCAGTTAGCATGCAAGGGGAACATCGCTCATGTGGTGGTGATGCCAAATGTCACTATTCAGAAACTTGATGAATTTCTAAACGAGCTTGTGCAGAAGCGTGTTGCTTGGTTTGAAGAGGGGAAGTATCAGCCTTATTGTATTGCATCAGATGTAGGTGAAAACAGTTGCCTATGTGCTCTGCATAAGTAATTGTAGCATCTAATACAGTCTAGAGTTTACTATGGTAGTTGCTTTTTGGTATTTTTGTGTGATGTATTTTTATAAGCACTTTGATGCACTTATATAACATGTAGAATCGTTTTTGCTTTCCTATTTACTTGGCTTATATTATTACTTAGTATAATTTTTGGTCAAAGGCCATTTACTTAGCCTACTATAGTTACCAATCCAAGGTAGCTAAATTAAATATGAATGATGATTTAGTTTTAGTTCAGTTTTCAGTTAGCTTTCTTAGGGTTGTTTAGTTTTGTAATTGTTAGTTTGTTGCGTAGATGTGTTAGTTTTGGGACTTCTCTACTGTAATCACCATATCAGTTCTCACTTGTGGTATTGCTTCTATTTGGAAAAATATAAAGATCAGGATAAGGCAAATTTACCGAGATAATCCACTTTTTCGAAGAAATTCCCAAAATAATCCAGTTTTCAAAAAATTTCTCAATCTACCCCACATTTAGGAGGAGGCGCCAATTGGATTGGCGACCCCTCTTAAAAATTGCAAGGAGGCGCCAATTGGATTGGCTAGGGCACCTGCCCTAGCCAATCCAATTGGCGCCTATGTGTAATTTTTAAGAGGGGACTCCAATCCAATTGGCGCCTCCCTTAAAAAAGCCTCAAATGAAAAATCTTCCAACATGAAAGTTGTAGATCTTTTCAAGACAATGAATTTGGATATAAATTTTGCATCATTTGGATTTTTTATGAGAAAGTTATGGGTAGTTGAAGTTGGACTTCTTAGTTTTTTAACTATTATCTGACCGATAATGTTTTGTATTATTGCATGTGTTTCTTTTAGGAATATGAATTTTTGTCCAACATAACATTTGAAGTAGACATCTTAAATTTTCCAATGCACTTGGTCCCACCTCAAAATAATTAAAAATGAGTGAGTTAGGTCTTTGCGAACTTGACCCAAAATTAGGGTTTATGTCAAAACAAGTGTATGTGAATTTTGCCAAAAGGGACCAACTTCAAGCCCTTCAGTTTGAATGATAAAAGTCTCAAATGACAAAACCTTCAACATAAAAGTTGTAGATCTTTTCAAGATAATGAATTTGGACTAAAGTTTTGCATCATTTGCAATTTTTATGAGAAAGGTATGGGCACCTGAACTTGGACTCTTTGACATTTTATCTGTTATCGACCTATAATGTTTTGTATTATTGCATGTGTTTGTGTTAGAGTTATGAATTTTTATCCAACATAACAAGTGAAGTAGACATCTTAAATTTTCCAATGCACTTGGTCCCACCTCAAAATAATTAAAAATGAGTGAGGTAGGTCCTTGCAAACTTGACCCAAAATTAGGGTTTATGTCAAAACATGTGTATGTGAATTTTGCCAAAAGGGACCAAATTCAAGCCCTTCAACATAACAATAACAAGTCCTTGAATTAGGGTTTCTGACCTATAAATTTTTGTATTATGATATGTGTTTATTTTAGAATTATGAAAGAAACCTAATGTTTGGAGTTTACACAAAGATAAATTTGACATAATACGAATTGATATTAATAAAATTTGGATTTTACACAAACAATCCTAATGGTGATGACCGGGATCACCTAACCGACCTCCGGTCCCACATCCCCTAGCTACCCTAACCCTTGGCCCTAACCCACGTTGACGATTCTGCACCCGTGTTTGTTCATCTGATGGTCCAGGAGCGTCATTACCTCCTACAGGAGAAGATCCGTTGAGGTATTCAGCCAACTCAGCATAGTCTTCAGTATTCAATGATGGTGTACCGGCGTAGCTGAGCTCATGACCCATGCCAGAGAAGTTGGGGTGTGGTTGACTCATGGATGGGCGACCGGGACGGTTGAAGGGAGACATGGGTGACAATGATGGGTCTAGGAACGGTTGGAAAGGTTGTTGGGGTGTTTGGAAAGGGTATGGTTGTGGGATGTTTTGGTATTGTGATGTTTGGGGTTCTTGGCTACGGTAGGAGGAGGGGCGGTTAGTGTTTTGGCTAAGGCGACTTTGGTAGGGTGATGGTGTGGGTGCGAAGCGATGTTCGGTCGAAGGTTGATGGTCCATTTGTTGGTGGTGGTATAGGGGATGTTCTTGGTTTTGGGGTTGGGTGAATGGCATGTTTTGGTTGTATGTTTGTGTGTTTGTGGAACGGAAAGTTTGTCGGATAGGTGGTTGTGAGTAACCGGGCTAAGAATGTTGTTGGGGGTTAGCTGTTGATCCTTCTTGTGTGTAACTTATCTGGCGTGGGTCGTAGAGGTACATATCATCGGCGATGAATTGAAATCCAACTGATCTATACCAATCCATATAAGTACGACTTGGTTTTACCTCATTTGGCATGACTGCGTCAGTTAAGACATGGTCATGACGGTGCTTCCACTTGCGACACTCTGATCTTGCGAAGGTTTGCCAAGGGTTGTAGTTCCATTTGTCGTTCACTTTACGCATATGCCATTCTCCTAGGCTAGCTGGGGGATCTGGGATATTCTGGACCATACCAAACTGCAGCTTCACACGATCGGTGTTGTGCAGCTCCACTGTTGTGAACCGTATTATCGGTGTGCATGTTGTCCATACGGCTGCGTCTTCAGGGTTGATCTGATGCTCATGATCCATATTAAGGTATGGACGCCAAATGAACTGAAATGTTAAAGACGATAGGATTTAAATGAATGTAGAAAAAGTCAACATAATATGAAGGAATAATGAAATTATGTTGTTTACGTCTGCCGGTCGAAGGTGATCCAACAAGTTGCGATATTGAGTAATACAGTGTCTCGGACATCTGCTGTAATTCATACCGCGTGCCGACCATCTACACCAAAAAGTTAAAATAAATTAGTTATGGGTAATAAACTGTAAGGAAGGAAGTAAAGATATAGCAATTTAAACAACTTACTTTTTTGCATATGGAAAAGTGAAGGGGTTGTTATTGACCGGTGCTAGAGACGGTAGTCTTGACCATCCCCATGCTTGTAGCAAAACAGCACATCCAGAAAATGTAGAAGTATCTTTGTGGGAGTTTTTGCACAACGAACTATAAAGATAGGCTAGACATGCGGATCCCCAACTATAACTACCTATTCTATCTATATGTCTAAGTAAAGGTAAGTACATAATATGCATGCTAGAACCACTACCTTCGGAAAATAAAAAGGATCCTAGTAACAACATAATGTAACACCTAGTTTTGATGATTCGAGCATCTTCGGTAGAATGCTCATCTAAATAAAAACTATTATAATATGACTTTAGGCGTGAAAGTAGTATACCTTGTCCCCTAGCATTATCATCTAACAAATCAGTGTTTAAAAGCTCCATGCAAATTAAATTTGCATAGTTGGTCTTACCATTAACAGCTTTGCCTTCAATTCGTAGTCCTAAAAGCATGTAGACGTCTTCTAACGTCACGGTACACTCACCGTTTGGAAACCAAAATGTGTGTGTCTCTGGCCTCCATCTTTCGCATAAGGCTAGAATGAACTTGTTATCTATAGACCAAGACATAATTTTGCTAATGTGACCAAAACCGGCGAGTTCAACATAAGGTTGAATCATCGGGTCCATTGGGACAAATTCGTGGACTCGAGTTCGAAACCTTGAGACATCCTATAATAGAAATAATGTAACACTTCACTAAGTCGATATTTCAAAATAAAATGGGGTTGGTGGAGATGAAACATAAAAAATAAGTATAAGAAAAAACTTACGTATGTCGCGATGTTTGCAACTGTTCCTCTGTGTGCTTCGCCCATTGTGAGTAAAGACATATTGTTGGGGAGTTGGTGTAGATGAAAATAGAAGATTTTGTTGAAGATGAAATTGTAAAAGAAGTAATGTAGATGAAGTAGTGAGAAATATAGATGAAGTAGTGAGAATGTTAGTGTGGAAGAATTGTTGAAGGAGTGGATGAATTTATAGGCAAATGGAGGAGTGCATAAAAAATGTGTTTGCATGGTGTCTCCACCTCATTTGGCGACCATGTACAATATTAAAGAGGGGGCACCATTCAAATTGGCGACACCATAGGGTACATGCATGCAAGGCTAGTTCTGAATGCTTGGTTTCGAGGACTGACTCCATGGGGGCGCCATTCAAATTGGCGACCATGTTGAAGCCTTAAAGGTAGGCGCCAAACCAATTGGCGCCACCTTCTGCATGTCTGACACGTGGCATTGTTGTCTCCTGCATGCTGAACAACTCACTTATGGATGGCTTGCATGATTGACACATCATCTCTGACCATCTTAGGTGTCCGACACGTGTCTGTCTTGTCTCCTGCATGCTGATGACTACCTTCTTGATAGCTTGCCTGGTTGACACATCAAGTCACACTGTCTTGCAGGATTGACACATCATCTCAGACACTTGGCTATCTAGTATCCTGCATGCTGAATACTCACTTCTGTCTTGGCTAGCTAGCATGATTGACACATCATCTCTGACCATCTTAGGTGTCCGACACGTGTCTGTCTTGTCTCCTGCATGCTGATGACTACCTTCTTGATAGCTTGCCTGGTCGACACATCAAGTCACACTGTCTTGCAGGATTGACACATCATCTCAGACACTTGGCTATCTAGTATCCTGCATGCTGAATACTCACTTCTGTCTTGACTAGCTAGCATGATTGACACATCATCTCTGACCATCTTAGGTGTCCGACACGTGTCTGTCTTGTCTCCTGCATGCTGATGACTACCTTCTTGATAGCTTGCCTGGTTGACACATCAAGTCACACTGTCTTGCAGGATTGACACATCATCTCAGACACGTGGCTCTCTAGTATCCTGCATGCTGAATACTCACTTCTGTCTTGACTAGCTAGCATGCTTGACACATCAACTCACACTGTCTTGCATGACAGACACATCAACTCATGACTAGCTAGCATGCTTGACACATCAACTCACACTGTATTGCATGACAGACACCTCATCTCTGAAATTACTTGCATGCTTGACACAGTATCTCAGAGTAGCTTCAATGTGAGACACTGATACCATCTATTTAAGTGTCTTACTATCACATTCATCTGCACTTGCAAAATACTTTTCATCTCCAAAATACTTTTCATCTTCACTCACATTCATCTGCACTTGCAAAATACTTTTTATCTCCAAAATGTCATCTTCATCATTATACAGTATCAACGTTCACTGCAACGGTGAAACTTTTGAGTCTGAGCTTCATGGTTTTTGTTTTAGAAACACTGATACCATTAAAGTGACAATGAAGAGAAATGCAACCTTTTTGCATTTTAAAAAAAGAATACAATCCTTTATAGCATCAGGTATTGTGTCAAAGATGACATATCAGAATCCTATATTTTTTGAGAATGGTCAATGCAAGTTTTTCCCCCTAAAGATACGAGACGATGAAGATGTTGAAAGCATGTTTCTTAGTCATGAACATTCAGGCATGGATTGTATCGAGTTGTACATTACTATACAACCATGTATACCGTCTCAACAGTCTCAACTAACCGATCAGGATCCAGCTGGTGAAGATGCTGCAGATGATGCACAATGGTCAGATGAACTCAACCCAGAAGCCGAAGTAGAGGTCGACGTTGTTGATGAAGAAGAAGAGGAGACTGAGGTACAGGTTGATCACATCCTGAACAACGACGATGAAGATGAGGCTCAACCACCACCAATACCTCCTACTCATGCCTACAATCCTCCTCAACATATGACAAATATGGATCTTCACGACGATGAAACGTCCGACAGTGTCTTCTATAATCCGTATCCGAGACCAGTAGGCGAATTAAAGGTGGGAGACATGTTTCGTACCAAAGAGGAATGTGTCTTGGCAATAAAAAAATACCATATGAACAACTTTGCTGACTTTACAGTGAAACGCACTGACTCTAGAAGGTATGTTATCGAATGTCGTAACATGCTTTGTAAGTTTTGTTTGGCTGTGTAACACCCTTCTAAATACCCCAAAATATTTAATTAAAATAATAACATATCAATCAGAGTAATTATGCCCCGAAGGGTGTCACACAATCATTTCACAACATTTATCAAAATATCCTGTCATGCTCATTTATTAAATCAAATAAGACTCTTTTGCATAATTCGCAGCGGATATGAAATAACAACATTCAAATCAGGTACTACATTACATGTAGGGTTGTTTAACAACCAAAAGAAAACATAGTAAACATCCCATCCCGATGTTACATCTACCAGAGCATGACTCGCTAAGAACTACACTAGACTCCCAGGACTAGCTTCTATTCAATCACTGCTCGTTACCTGAAAACATAGTTGTAAGGGTGAGTTCCTCAATCAATATAATGAATATTATAAAACATCATGTTATGTTAAGTGATTTAACACACTTCATTACCCTAATCAAAACACACATTCAGGAACAGCCATATCAACTCAACATCTTACATTATAACAACACAACCATACCAACACAAACACACGTGTAATATTGGAATACATCCATTCATATTACACGCCATACATATATTATGCAATGAGACTCCATGCATGCGGTACCGACTATTTTGTGAACATATAGTTCAACCTCACCGTCCAAATCCAGGCACGGCTACCAAGCTCACTAGTCCCACTCATTTGAGACATAGTGACTCACTCACTAATTCCTCACCATAGGAATTAGCTACCACCCCAAATGGGCCATGCTATGCACGCTACTCACCTAGCATGCAAACATCAACAATAATCAAAATGATTTACTCACTAATTCCTCACCATGGGAATTAGCTACCACCCCAAATGGGCCACAATATGCATGCTAATCACCTAGCAATGCAACAACAACAACAACACAAGAATAGACGTATGCTCACACTCTAAGCCATAAAACAGTCTATTCGCAAATGCATACATTCACATCATCATGTATACCATCGCATATCATCAACAAAAGCATATCATATCATGCCACATAATTAATCATAGTATTAGCACACTCTACTAATACCTATACTATTCCAACCAACGGAAAATGATCCCTACGACATCACACCTCAGCTAAGTACATCACTCAGCCTACACAACCAAAAACTGCACAACAACAGTTCAGAAAAACCACAAGTCTGCCCATACGCGTATCGCCTATGCCCATACGCGTATGGCGCATTTCCTCGCCCATCCCATACGCGTATCGCCCACACCCATACGCGTATGCTACGCGTACCACATCCTCATACGCGTACCAACAGAGACGTTTTCACGTTCAAAACATCCTCTTTCTCACTCATACGCGTATAGCATACACCATACGCGTACCACTCCAGGGATTACGCGTATCACACGCGTATGGCGCGTACCAGCGCCAAACCCCCCATTATCAAGCCACCCCATACGCGTATTGCCTAGGGCCATACGCGTATGACCAGAATACAGTTTTCCAGATCTGCTATGGGTTTTCTCTGCTACGAGATCCTTCCGATCCAACCTCTCACAGTCCAATTTTTCATACACGTTCGTTCGTTTCATCAATTACAACTCAGATACATTCAACTTATCAAATCGTTACCCTCACTATATCTAATTCCTACAATTTCATCAATTCTCATCCAATTTCGTTCATCAATATACTCACAAGTTCATCACATATATCATTCAATCCGAGGCAATTTCAATGGTTTCTCACTACCCATCACATACTATCCCATAATACCCGTTAATCGATGATAAACCCCCCTTACCTGAGTAAATCCGGCAGTCTCTGAGCTCCAAGCTTTCCCTTCCTTCAACCTTCGTTCTTTTGCTTTTTGCCCTTTCTGCCTCTTTTCCCTTTTCACGTGAAAAATAACTTTTTACCAAAAATGGGATTTTTCTAACTTCCAACTTATATATTTTTCCAATAATTATTATCCCAATAATAATAATAAATCCAAAAATAATAATAAAAATTTCCACTTATTTAATTAAATTAATAAATAAATTATTAACTCAATTTAAATAATTATTTTATTATTATCGGGGTGTTACAACTCTCCCCCACTAAAAGAGTTTTCGTCCTCGAAAACATACCTCAAGCGAACAACTCAGGATAAGACTCCTTCATCTGACTCTCAAGTTCCCAAGTCACATTGCCACCTGCTGGTCCTCCCCAAGCTACCTTCACCAAGGCAATCTCTTTACCCCGCAACTGCTTCAACTCTCGATCCTCGATCCTCATAGGTGATGTTTCAACAGTCAGGTTATCTCTCACCTGTACATCATCTACTTGGACTACATGCGACGGATCATGAATGTACCTCCTCAACTGAGACACATGAAAAACCTCATGCAAATTCGCAAGCGACGGCGGTAAAGCGATACGATAGGCTACCTCCCCTATCCTCTCCAAAATCTGATAAGGACCAATAAATCGAGGTGTCAATTTCTTCGACTTCAAAGCTCGACCAACACCAGTTATCGGAGTAACACGAAGAAACACATGATCTCCCTCTTGGAACTCAAGTGACTTCCTCCTCTTATCATGATAACTCTTCTGACGACTCTGAGCAATTCTCATCTTCTCCTGAATCATCTTAATCTTTTCTGTAGTCTGTTGAACAATCTCCGGTCCAACCACCGCACTCTCACCGGACTCATACCAACATAAAGGTGTCCGACATCTCCTACCATACAAAGCTTCAAACGGTGCCATACCAATGCTCGAATGAAAACTATTGTTGTAGGTAAACTCAATCAAAGGCAAATAACAATCCCAAGCACCTCCTTTTTCCAAAACACAAGCTCTCAAAAGGTCCTCTAATGACTGAATCGTCCTCTCAGTCTGACCATCAGTCTGCGGATGATATGCAGAACTCAATCTCAGCTTAGTTCCCAAAGCCTTCTGCAAACCTTCCCAGAACTTCGATGTAAATCTAGGATCTCTGTCTGAAACAATACTCGACGGAATACCATGCAAACTTACAATCTTCTCAATATACAACTCGGCTAATCTCTCTAACGGATAATCCATTCTGATCGGAATGAAATGAGCCGATTTCGTCAATCTATCAACAATCACCCAAATGGCTTCAAAATTCTTACTCGTCCTCGGTAAACCAGAAACAAAATCCATACTGATACTGTCCCACTTCCACTCTGGAATAGCCAACGGTTGCATTAGCCCAGACGGCTTCTGATGCTCAATCTTTGACTTCTGGCAAGTCAAACAGGAGTAAACAAAACTCGCAATTTCTCTTTTCATTCCTGGCCACCAAAATAACTTTTTCAAATCATGATACATCTTCGTAGCTCCAGGATGAATACTCAAGCCACTACGATGTCCTTCTTCAAGAATACTCTTCTTAAGTTCGGTAACATCCGGAATACACACCCGATTACCAAATCTCAAAACACCATTCTCATCAACTCTGAATTCACCGCCTTGACCTTGATTCACTAGAGTCAACTTATCAACCAAAAGCATATCAGATTTCTGACCCCCTCTAATCTCATCCAGAATACTACTCGTTAACTTCAACATTCCCAATTTAACACTATTGTGAGTACTCTCACACACCAAACTCAAGTCTCTAAACTGCTCAATCAAATCCAATTCCTTAACCATTAACATAGACATATGCAGTGATTTCCGACTCAATGCATCAGCTACTACATTTGCTTTACCCGGATGGTAATTCAAACCAAAATCATAATCCTTCAGAAATTCTAACCATCTCCTCTGTCTCATATTCAGCTCTTTCTGGTCAAACAAATACTTTAAACTTTTATGGTCACTGAAAACCTCAAATCTTGACCCGTACAAATAATGTCTCCATAACTTCAGAACAAATACCACAGCTGCCAACTCTAAATCGTGCGTCGGATAGTTCCTCTCATGAACCCTCAGCTGTCTCGAAGCATAAGCTATGACCTGCTTATTCTGCATCAGCACACCACCCAAACCCAACAATGAAGCATCACAGAAAACCTCAAATGATTCCGACGAACTCGGTAATATCAAAATAGGAGCAGTAGTCAACCTTCTCTTTAACTCTTGGAAACCTTCTTCGCACTTTGAGTCCCAAACAAACGCTTGTCCCTTTCTAGTCAACATCGTCAACGGTAACGCCAACTTAGAAAATCCCTCAATGAACTTCCTATAATAACCAGCCAAACCAAGAAAACTTCGAATCTCAACAACAGACTTCGGAGCTTCCCACCTAGATACCGCTTCTATCTTAGAAGGATCAACAGCAACACCACCTCTTGAAATCACATGCCCAAGAAAACTAACCTCTTCTAACCAAAATTCACACTTAGACAATTTAGCAAATAACTTCTTTTCTCGGAGAACTTCTAAAACCACTCTCAAATGCCTAGCATGCTCTTCTTCAGATTTCGAATACACCAAAATGTCATCAATAAACACCACAACAAACTGGTCTAGGTACGGATGGAAAATCCTATTCATATACTCCATGAATACACCAGGCGCATTAGTCACACCAAAAGGCATCACAGAATACTCATAATGTCCATACCTTGTTCTGAAAGCAGTCTTCTGAATATCCTCAGTTTTCACACGTATCTGATGATATCCCGATCTCAAATCTATTTTGCTGAACACACTTGCACCAACCAACTGATCCATCAAATCATCAATCCTCGGCAAAGGATACCGATTCTTGATCGTTACTTTATTCAGTTGCCTGTAGTCCACACACAACCTCATAGTACCTTCTTTCTTCTTAACCAATAACACTGGAGCACCCCACGGTGACACACTCGGACGAATAAATTTCTTATCCAACAAATCTTCCAACTGACTCTTCAATTCAGTTAACTCAACAGCGGACATACGGTACGGAGCCATCGATATCGGTCTAGTACCAGGTACCAAATCAATCGAGAACTCAACTTCACGCTCTGGCGGCAATTCATTCACCTCTTCCGGAAACACATCAGGAAAATCACACACCACAGCTAGATCACCAATCACCAGTTTATCTTTAGCCTCCAGAGTCGCTAACAGCATAAACAACTCTGCCCCATCTGCTACTTCCTCATTCACCTGCCTCGCTGATAGAAACAAACTCTTTCCTCCTTCAATCTCAGGAAAAATCACAGTCTTATCAAAACAGTTAATAGAAACTCGGTTAAACACCAACCAGTTCATTCCCAAGATAACATCAATCTGCACTAGTGGAAGACACACAAGGTCTATCCCAAAGTCTCTACCAAAAATACTCAAAGGACAATTCAAACAAACTGACGTAGTAGTCACTGAACCCTTCGCGGGAGTATCAATCACCATACTACCATGCATCTCAGATATCTCTAACTTAAGTTTCACAGCACAATCCAAAGATATAAAAGAATGAGTAGCACCTGTGTCAATAATAGCTACAAGAGGAAAGCCATTAATATAACACGTACCTCGGATCAAACGATCATCTGCAGAAGTCTCAGAACCTGATAAAGCAAAGACCTTGCCTCCTGACTGATTCTCTTTCTTCGGCTTAGGACACTGTGGACTGATATGACCCAACTCTCCACAGTTGAAACAAGTCACAATCTTCAACCGGCAGTCTGCAGCCAAGTGACCACCTTTTCCACACTTGAAACACTTCTTCTCAGCACTGGTACACTCATGGACACGATGTCCAGCCTGACCACATCTGTAACACTTAGCAGGAGCACTAGAGTCTCCCCCACTAGGCCTCTTCATCCCACTCTGCCTCTGGAAACCTTTGCCAGCTGCATACGGTTTCCCACGATCAATCTGATTCTTACCTTTCCTATCAACCCTCTGCTGATAGCTCTCTGCTCTGGCCTTGGAATCCTGTTCAAAAATCCTGCAACAGTCAACCAAGTCAGAAAACACTCTGATCCGCTGATATCCAATAGCCTGTTTGATCTCGGGACGCAACCCGTTCTCAAACTTCACACATTTCAAAAATTCTCCAGCAGCCTCATTATAGGGAGTGTAATACTTCGACAACTCTGTGAACTTAGCAGCATACTCAGTAACAAACCTGTTACCCTGCTTCAATTCCAAAAACTCTATCTCTTTCTTTCCTCTGACATCCTCTGGAAAATACCTCCTCAGGAATCTCTCCCTGAACACAGCCCAAGAGATCTCAGCATTACCAGCAGTTTCTAACTCAGTGCGGGTAGCAACCCACCAATCATCAGCTTCCTCTGACAGCATATGCGTACCGAACCTGACCTTCTGGTTATCGGCACACTCAGTCACTCTGAAGATTCTCTCGATCTCCTTCAACCACTTCTGAGCACCATCTGGATCGTATGCTCCCTTGAACATTGGAGGATTATTCTTCTGGAATTCACTCAGTTGACGAGCAGCTCCCATTCCCACAACATTCGGATTCCCTCCAAGTACTCCAGCTAGCATACCCAGAGCCTCAGCAATTGCAGCATCATCTCTACCTCTTCCAGCCATCTCTATTCTGAAACCCAAACAACTAAAACAATAAGTACTGATAGGTTACACAACACCTATACCGTACAGGGGAACAGAATAATTACGACTCGACTCGACCGACTATGCTCTGATACCACTAATGTAACACCCTTCTAAATACCCCAAAATATTTAATTAAAATAATAACATATCAATCAGAGTAATTATGCCCCGAAGGGTGTCACACAATCATTTCACAACATTTATCAAAATATCCTGTCATGCTCATTTATTAAATCAAATAAGACTCTTTTGCATAATTCGCAGCGGATATGAAATAACAACATTCAAATCAGGTACTACATTACATGTAGGGTTGTTCAACAACCAAAAAAAAACATAGTAAACATCCCATCCCGATGTTACATCTACCAGAGCATGACTCGCTAAGAACTACACTAGACTCCCAGGACTAGCTTCTATTCAATCACTGCTCGTTACCTGAAAACATAGTTGTAAGGGTGAGTTCCTCAATCAATATAATGAATATTATAAAACATCATGTTATGTTAAGTGATTTAACACACTTCATTACCCTAATCAAAACACACATTCAGGAACAGCCATATCAACTCAACATCTTACATTATAACAACACAACCATACCAACACAAACACACGTGTAATATTGGAATACATCCATTCATATTACACGCCATACATATATTATGCAATGAGACTCCATGCATGCGGTACCGACTATTTTATGAACATATAGTTCAACCTCACCGTCCAAATCCAGGCACGGCTACCAAGCTCACTAGTCCCACTCATTTGAGACATAGTGACTCACTCACTAATTCCTCACCATGGGAATTAGCTACCACCCCAAATGGGCCATGCTATGCACGCTACTCACCTAGCATGCAAACATCAACAATAATCAAAATGATTTACTCACTAATTCCTCACCATGGGAATTAGCTACCACCCCAAATGGGCCACAATATGCATGCTAATCACCTAGCAATGCAACAACAACAACAACACAAGAATAGACGTATGCTCACACTCTAAGCCATAAAACAGTCTATTCGCAAATGCATACATTCACATCATCATGTATACCATCGCATATCATCAACAAAAGCATATCATATCATGCCACATAATTAATCATAGTATTAGCACACTCTACTAATACCTATACTATTCCAACCAACGGAAAATGATCCCTACGACATCACACCTCAGCTAAGTACATCACTCAGCCTACACAACCAAAAACTGCACAACAACAGTTCAGAAAAACCACAAGTCTGCCCATACGCGTATCGCCTATGCCCATACGCGTATGGCGCATTTCCTCGCCCATCCCATACGCGTATCGCCCACACCCATACGCGTATGCTACGCGTACCACATCCTCATACGCGTACCAACAGAGACGTTTTCACGTTCAAAACATCCTCTTTCTCACTCATACGCGTATAGCATACACCATACGCGTACCACTCCAGGGATTACGCGTATCACACGCGTATGGCGCGTACCAGCGCCAAACCCCCCATTATCAAGCCACCCCATACGCGTATTGCCTAGGGCCATACGCGTATGACCAGAATACAGTTTTCCAGATCTGCTATGGGTTTTCTCTGCTACGAGATCCTTCCGATCCAACCTCTCACAGTCCAATTTTTCATACACGTTCGTTCGTTTCATCAATTACAACTCAGATACATTCAACTTATCAAATCGTTACCCTCACTATATCTAATTCCTACAATTTCATCAATTCTCATCCAATTTCGTTCAT
Organism: Lathyrus oleraceus; assembly: GCF_024323335.1. Taxonomy (NCBI): domain Eukaryota; kingdom Viridiplantae; phylum Streptophyta; class Magnoliopsida; order Fabales; family Fabaceae; genus Lathyrus; species Lathyrus oleraceus. Next base: position 458,124,665 of record NC_066579.1, read on the forward strand.
CAATATACTCACAAGTTCATCACATATATCATTCAATCCGAGGCAATTTCAATGGTTTCTCACTACCCATCACATACTATCCCATAATACCCGTTAATCGATGATAAACCCCCCTTACCTGAGTAAATCCGGCAGTCTCTGAGCTCCAAGCTTTCCCTTCCTTCAACCTTCGTTCTTTTGCTTTTTGCCCTTTCTGCCTCTTTTCCCTTTTCACGTGAAAAATAACTTTTTACCAAAAATGGGATTTTTCTAACTTCCAACTTATATATTTTTCCAATAATTATTATCCCAATAATAATAATAAATCCAAAAATAATAATAAAAATTTCCACTTATTTAATTAAATTAATAAATAAATTATTAACTCAATTTAAATAATTATTTTATTATTATCGGGGTGTTACAGGCTGCATCTTACAAGAAGAAAAATGACTCTTGGGAGATCGCCTCAATAGACCCACCACACAGTTGCGTTGCAACTAACGTTGAACAAGATCACCGTAAACTGAGCACAGCTTTGATATGTCAAGACATTCTGCCATTGGTAAATAAAGACCTATCAGTGAAGGTGAGTATAATTATATCCCATATCTGAACAACATATAATTATAATCCATCTTACAAGAAAGCATGGATTGCGAGGACAAAGGCTGTTGAGCAGGTTTTCGGCAACTGGGAGGACTCATTCAAGGAATTACCACGATTTTTATGGGCACTAAAAACTTATGTCCCAGGAACTGTGGCAATTCTAGAGACAGTGCCAACAATGATGCCAGACAGAACCTGTGCTACAGGTAATAGAATATTTCACCGTCTTTTTTGGGCATTTGACCCGTGCATCAAAGGTTTCGCTTTCTGCAAACCTCTCCTGCAAATTGATGGCACTTGGTTATACGGAAAATACAAGGGTACTTTGCTCATGGCAGTTGCATAAGACGGTAACAACAATGTATTTCCCATTGCCTTTGCTCTTGTTGAAGGTGAAACGGCTGGTGGATGGGGTTTCTTTCTTCGACATCTCAGAACGCATGTCGCTCCACAAGCCAATCTATGTTTGATTTCTGATAGACATGCTGCCATCGAAAGTGCCTACAACAACCATGACAACGGATGGCATGATCCTCCTTCTACACATGTCTACTGTATCAGACACATTGCACAAAACTTCATGCGTGCTATAAAAGATAAGAATCTTCGCAAGAAGGTGGTGAATGCTGGGTATGCTTTAACTCAACCGTCTTTTCAATATTATCGTGATGAGATTCGTCTGTCTAATGAAGACGCGGGGAGATGGATAAATAACATCCCAGTAGAGCAGTGGACAAGAGCATTTGACGGTGGTTGTCGATGGGGCCACATGACAACAAACATTGTGGAATGCATGAACGGGGTTTTTAAAGGGATTCGAAATCTGCCGATAACCGCCTTGGTAAGATCAACCTATTATAGGTTGGCTTCTATGTTCGCAACCAGAGGTGAAAGATGGAGTGCAGTGTTAATGTCCGGACAAGTATTCAGTGAGTGTTGCATGAAGGTCATGAAAGAGGAGAGCATCAAAGCTACGACACACGCTGTAACAGTGTTTGACCGTCATAGACAAAATTTCAGCGTCCAGGAAACAATGGGCAACAACGAGGGGAGACCAAATTTAGCCTACGCTGTTAGACTACACAAAAGTTGGTGCGATTGTGGAAAATTTCAGGCCTTCCGCATACCTTGCTCCCATGTCATTGCAGCATGCGCTTATACTCGTCAAGACACTTACACCCATTTATCTGATGTGTACAAGGCCAACACCATCATGAATGTATATAGTCAAAGCTTTTCAGTACTACCAATGGAGGATTACTGGCCTCCATATGAAGGAGATATTGTTTGGCACAATGAAGAGATGCGTAGAAAGAAGAAAGGAAGGCCAAACAGCACACGTATCAGAACAAAGATGGATTCCACAGATAAAATGATAAGATTATGTAGTCTTTGTCGTCAACCAGGACACAACAAAAACAACTGTCCCAATCAAGGAGCATCATCTAGATCTTAAGATTTTTGTAACATTTTATGTAGATCTTAAGCTTTTTGTAACATTTTATCTAGATCTTAAACTTTTTGTAACATTGTATTTCTATAACAATCAATCATTATATATCATTAAGTTCTTGTTACAACGAGTTTCATAACAAACAACAGTACAAAACATCTGAAAACATAAATAATTCTAACTGATTACAACAATCAAATTAATGTCGTCTGGACCGAACATCATTTCCCTAGCATCCTTATCAGTCTTCATTCACACCCAACCAAAGATACTGTCAAGTCTCTCAATACTTCTGATTTTTTCCCCTTCTGGTATTTTCCCGTCTAACCATCGAACCAGCTCCCTCTTCAGTTGATCTAACGTGGTGATGTTCCAAAACAGCATCAGCAATTGAGGTTTGTCTCTCGCATAAATCACCTTACCGTATCGGCGACGAACACCAAACATGATAGCCAAATGATTATATGAGTTGTGGAACAATAGGTCACACAACGCATCTATTTATAAGACAAAAAAGGCATTTTATGAGGGACTCGCCAATTGAGTTGGCGCCTCCTTTTAAAACCTACACATAGGCGCCAATTGGATTGGCTAAGGCACCTGCCCTAACCAATCCAATTGGCGCCTCCATTCAAGTTTTAACAACAGTCGCCATATGAACAACTTTCATGTTCATCAAAAATTCATTTGAAACTTGGAAGCTCATCATTCATTTCAAAACATTATAGGTCATTTTGACAGAAACCCTAATTTTGGGTCAACTTCGCAGGGACCTAACTCACTCATTTTTAATTATTTTGAGGTGGGACCAAGTGCATTGGAAAATTTAAGATGTCTACTTCAAATGTTATGTTGGACAAAATTTCATAACTCTAAAATAAACACATGAAATAATGCAAGACATTATAGGTCAGATTACAGTTGAAAAACTCAGAAGTCCAACTTCAATTGCCCATAACTTTCTTATAAAAAATCCAAATGATGCAAAATTTATATCCAAATTCATTTCTTGAAAAGATCTACAACTTTCATGTTGGAAGTTTTTTCATTTGAGGCTTTTTTAAGGGAGGCGCCAATTGGATTGGCGCCTCCTTGTAATTTTTAAGAGGGGTCGCCAATCCAATTGGCGCCTCCTCCTAAAAGTGGGGTAGATTGGGAATTTTCCTGAAAAGTGGGTTATTTTGGGAATTTTTTCGAAAAAGTGGGTTATCTCGATAAATTTGTCTCAAGATAAGGTTATCAAATTTCTCAAGGGATACCGATGTTAACACCATATCACCCCTTCAGTTAATAACTATTCATGTTTTATCATTGTTAATTCTATTACTATGAAATTTTCTACTGGTCACACTATTACTTCTAATATATTTTGAAATATGTGGCTATCACAATATACTACTTTGTGTAATGTATTGTATCTTCTTACTTTTTTTTTAATGTCAAACTCATTTATGTAACAAGTTAATTGATTCCTTGTTGTTATCTTCCTTTTTGTACCGACAAGTGCTTGATTTTGTAGGATACCATTAAGAATGTGACTGGTATACCTTCTATTATATATTTTTTTGGCTTAGTGTTCCCTCCATAACTTAACCTAAAACCTTCGCTCAGGATTGTAAGCGTGATTGTTTGACTACTTCTATGAATAATGAATCGCAGACTCTTAATTCTACTAGTACTTGATCCATTGTTGACCTACCTCTTGATCAGTCTCCCATTAGTTGCAAATGTTAATTTAATTTCATGTCATTTTTGAGTCGGATCATTAATGTATCATTTAACATTTATCCTTTATAATAAAACTTTTAAAAGTATACCATAGATTGAAATTGTTGCAAGAAATTAAAACATAATAAATATAATCTTCCTAAATGAAACCCTAGAAGGTGTTGTCTTCCCTTCATTCCCAACGTTACAAAATAAAAAATGCAAAAAAAAAGAAGCCTAGCTTCATCGCCAAATCAGCGTCACTCGTGTTCTTCTGCAAACAAATCTCATGTTCCTTCGTTATGGAACAACAAAAGAAGTTAAATTAGTATGCATGGTTGATTCTCTTATTTTAATTTCGCATTCTGCCCTGCTAATGCTAGTGGTCCACTTGAGTTAGGTATGATGTTCAACAAAAAGGATGTGATAAGAGAGGAATTCAAAGATCATGCAATGAAAATAAGAAGAATACTTCATAAATAAAAATGATATTAATATGATAGATTTTAAATGTATGCATGGTTTCAAGTTTAACGTGAGGATGTATGAAAGAACTACAAATCAGTTTTGACAAATTCCGAGTTTCCTTGATGATCACACGTATCATACAACATCACAAAAAGTTCCTTCCAACATCTGAAAGGTCTCTTGATGGGGCATAATATTTTGTTACCTTCACGAGGATCACTCCAGAAAAGTTTGTACATACTCTTACGCATTCTCCAAACATTAAGTTTGTGGGGTTGATAGCTAAAGCCATTGATAATTGAGGTTTAAATAAAATTGTCACCGCAACCAAGTTTACAATGTCAAAATAAGGGAAATGAATTTAATCCAAGAAGCTGACAACAACCGATTCTCTCACTTTAGAAGTTATGCTAGTTGTTGGGAAATGACCTTCATAATTTCCCTTATCCGTGAACTCAAAAATAGGCACTAGCGGAAACATAAAATATAAGTGTAATGACACATAAATAATTTTAGCGTGAAAAATCCTTTCAATGTTGAGTAAGGAAAAAATCACGGGACCCTTAGGTCTTTTAAACTTTCACTATAATGATAATAGGAATACAACAACTCCACTCTTAAGTAGATCTTACTACAATGCATCTCTCAATTTGTACGGAACGTTCACAAATTGTCTCACTATTTCTCTCACAAAAAAACTCTCTATGAGGATCACTTTTCTTTCTTGAGCAAGACTCTCTTTCTATCTTGCTTCTTGTTCTTCTTCTCTTGTGTGTTGTATTGAATATTTGCTCATGGTTCTATTTATAGGAGAAGCAATCCAAAGGTGCCTTACATTCACGAGGACGTTTGTCTTTTGTCTTCCATGCAAAGCATGCACCATAACATGTGTTCCTCATGCACTACATCCTGTGTACACCATACACCTTCCTACTTGTCATCCCGTGCAACCTTCTATTTTGTGGAATGTATGTCGGCCATGTGGCAATGGCTGGATCCCACATTCCCCCTCTCCAGTCATATAGGAATGACCTTGATTAGTTTGGGGTTGCTTCCAATCCAAAAACTTATTTACAAAACTCTATCTTCTCTTTCGATAGATATTTTGTCATCATATCTTCCCCATTCTTATTGGCGTGATTTTTCTCTACTTTCAACCGTTTACTCTCAAACACATCACAAATCCAATGATACCTTACATCAACATGTTTTGACCTTGAATGGTATGTCGAGTTCTTGCTGAGATGAATTGTGCCCTGACTATTGCGATCGATAACATAATTTTCTCGATTATGGCCTAACTCTTGCACGAGCTTCTTCATCCATATGATCTCCTTACAACCTTCATTGATTGTGATGTATTCAACTTCCTTGGTACTCAAAGCAATTCACTTTTGTAATCGTGATTTCCATTAGACAACCCCCTATGCAAAAGTAATCAAATACCCGAAAGTAGATTTTCTTGAATCTACATCTCCTTCCATATCTACATCTATACACCCAATGAGTAATTTCTTTTCATTGCCAAAGCACAAACAATGTTTGCCAGTTTATCTTAAATACCTTAATATCCATTTCACAACATTCTAATGCTCATTTCTTAAATTTGACAAGAATCTACTCACAACTCATACAATATAAGAAATGTCTGGTATTATGCAAACTATTGCATACGTAAGGCTACCCATAGCTGAAGAATAAGACACCTTGCTCATTTCTTATTTTTCTTCTTCATTGCATGAACATTGTGTCTTACTGAGTTTCAGGTGACCAGGTAGTGGGACATGCCCATGTTTAGCATTATACATGTTGAACATGTCAAGGACTTTTTTGATATAACTTTTTTTTGACACCCACAACATTATTTTGGGATGATCTCGAATAATCTTCATTCCAAGAATCTTTTTTACTGCACCCAAATCTTTCACGGCGAAGGATTTGCTCAATGCCTTCTTTAGATCAACTATCTTTATCCTGTCTTTCCCAACAATGAGCATATTGTCCATATACAACGAAAGTATGATGACTTCACCATTATCAACTTTATTCACAAACACACAGTGATATGCAGATGTCTTTTCAAATTTATGTTGGATCATGAAGAGTTCAAAATTCTTGTACCATTGCCTTAGAGCTTGCTTCAACCCATATAGACTTTTCTTCAAGTGATACACAAGGTGTTCTTTTCATGGTTATGCAAATTCTTTGAATTGCTTCATGTATATTTCTTCCTCTAAGTCTCCATGTAAGAATGTTGTTTTACCATAAAGTTGCTATATCTCGAATTCTAGTGTTGTATCTAGTCCAAGAATTGCTCTTACATATGTAATATTCACTATTGGTGAGAATATATCTTCAAAGCCCATGCCTTTCTTCTGATGGCACCCCTTCACAACAATCCGTTCTTTGTATATAGGGTCTGGGTTGTTCTCTTCAAACTTGATTTTGAACACCCACTTGTTTTTCAAATCCCTTATTCCCTTTGGTAATTTCACCGAGTCATACGTCTGGTTCTCCTTCAATAACTATAGTTCTTCTTGCATGGCTTGCATCCATCTGTCCTTGTCACCCGTCTCAATGGCTTTCATGAAGCTTTGAGGTTCTCCTTCATTAGTGAAAGTGACATACTCACATGAGGAATATCTTCTTGATGGTTGTCTTACTTACACGGATCTTCCCACTTGAGGTTCTTGGTCCCTCTAATCAGTCTCTATCATTTTCTCTCCCTGTATTTCCTGACCTTATTCTGTTTGGTCAGGTTTCTCCATATGACGGGGGTTATGTTGTATGATCAGGTTCAATATCTCGATGAGGAATCTCCTCCCCTGAGTTTTGTACCACAATGGTATTTGGATTCTTAGATTGAAAATCATGGATTGTCCGATCTTCATAAAATACCACATCTCTGCTTCGAACAATCTTCTTGTTTGACGAATCCCATAATCTGAAGCCAAGTTCATATCTTAGTGAACTAAGGTATATGATCTCCTTCATTTTAGCATCGAGGTTTACATAATCAGAGCACTAAAAATCACTAATGAATGATAAAGAGATAACTAAAGAAAACGAAGAGTAGCTCCAACAAACCATCTTCCACATACCGCAACAACTTCTAACCTGAGTATCTGCAAGATATCTATGATGGACAACATGAAGCAAAAGGGTGAGAAACAACATTCAATATGAATAGTGTAAAGAATGCGAAGGTAGAGAACCATACAACACAACACACAATCAACATCACCAAAATCTCACACCCATTCATAACAACATGCACACACACACACACGCATGTACGCACACACACACACACACACACACACACACACGCACGCACACATACGCGCACACACACACACACATACGCGCATGCACACACACGCACGCACGCACGCACGCACACACGCGCACACATGCACACACACACACACACACATATATATATATATATATATATATATATATATATATATATATATATATATATATATATATATATATATATATATATATATATATATATATATATATATATATATATATATATATATATATATGAAATGCGACTCACGGCACTACGTGACACTTATGCATGTGGTGCAATTATGGATAACACATGTCCATCTTGCTCCTGAATTCCCACCATAGGACTTGAGCACACCAAATTGCTACTATCACCATGAGTAACGCTTCACCAATTATCATATGGACACAGTTACTCGCTCCTAAATCCACCCCATCGGACCAGAGCACACTAAAATTGGACCGAGTATGTACACAATGATGCATGACTACCAACAACATGTAATATCACAAAAATTATCACCAAACAACAACACCACAACAAATGCATATTCACATAACATTCCAACATGTTAAATCATTTTAACATCAATTAATTATCAAGTAAACACAACGATTCACACAATTGTCCATAAATTCAACAACATATATTTACACATAAATCAAATAGGTCAAATCATCGTATTGGGCACCATCAAACAACAACCAATAGTCACTGGAATCGGAAAATGGACTGGAAAATCGACACAAAACAACAACTATGCACTGCCACTCTTGCTAAGAGAAACCTTGCTCGTTGAGCGACATATCGCTCGCTAGGCGAGACTCACAAAAACCCAGAACCCTCACCCTGTCACTCTCGCTTCAGCGAACACAATAACTCGCTAAACAAAGACACCCTCACCAAGTGAGATTGTTCAGACCTGCAAAAATACAAAACACGATTTGCCACTACAGAACCTCCAAAATTCACCAAATTCAGTCCCAAACATCCCGAATGTCCAGAAAATTATATCACATGTTATTACACTACTAGGAAATGTTTACATCATTTAATCCATTCAATTTCATCAATTCATGTTTATGATCATGCTTTCAACTACTCCAATAATGACATAAACACATAGGAACTAAAACATAATAAAATACATGTAATTCAACATACGAAAACTGAATAATAACATTTTAATTCACCAATTTTCAGAATCACAATTCATTAACAACAATCTATGAACAATTCAAACGACCCATAAAGAGAGAAGGGACCTCTCCTATCTACCCTTCATTCTATACACTCATATTAAAGTCACTTCTCCCTCTTACCTTAGGTTCCTTGCAAAATTCAGAATTGACCAAGATTGCTCTTCCTTCTTCAAGCCCTAGCCGTGTTCTTCTCACCTTTTCTCCAACTCACATTTTTCACGTACGGTAAACTTCTCCCAATTTTTACACTTCCCTTTTTATAATTAAAAGCTTACTCCATTTAGGTATTTCCCTTACTACCCTCAATTTATTCTCCAATTCTCCTCATTGCCCCTTATTTCTCTACTCATATTTTCTCTCTAATTTTAATTATTAAATAATTTCTAACATAAAGCCACCAATTTCTATTTTTATTCCTAATATTAAATATAATTAATTAAAAATACTAATATTCTAGTCATTGATAATTATTCTACCAAACACTCATATTCTCACCACACCCTACCAATACCATTACACCCAATAACACATATAATCACATAATTTAGTTTAATTAAAACTCATAATAACTAAATAAATACATAAATAATTCAATTAAATCAAATAATCGAATTTGGAGTGTTACATTTACAACTTGATCTTTCTTCTTCAATGGATACAACCACACCTCTTTGGAGTGACCTTCAATGAAGGTAACAACATATTGTATGCCACCAAGAGATCTTTCAGATGTGGAGCAAACATATGAGTGAACAAGATCTAGGATTTTATTCCGTCTTCTTGCAACATCTGATCTTTGAAAAGATGCTCAGTGTTGTTTGCATGCTAAACAATCTTCATAGGATTCAAGTGGCTGTCCCTTGATATTTGAAAGATGATCTTTAGCAAGAATCTCTAAACCTTTCTCGCACACGTGTCCAAGTCGTTTGTGCCACAATTATTTGGCTACGTCTTGAGAAACATTAGTCTCTCCCTTGTTTATATTTCCCTACATGATGTATATGGAGCCTTCCTTTTTGCCACGAGCAACTGTCATGCTCCCTTTGCTAAGCTTCCAACTACTACCGCCAAACTGGTTTATCATCCCCATATCACCCAACCTTCCTACTGAGATAAGGTTTAGACGCATTTCTGGTACATGTCTTACTTCTTTAAACACAAGCTTATTGCCATTCTTCGTTATCAGTGTCACTTCACCAATACCAACAATCTTGCTTATGGTGTGGTTTCCCATCTTCACTGTACCAAAATATCATTTTTTTTCTATGATGAAAATAATTTTTCATGGGGTGTAACATGGAAAGATGCTCATGTGTCAACTATCCAAGTGCAGTCATCAAATGCAACATTTATATATTTTTCATCTCTAATGAGGAAAATATTTCCGCCGTTCGAGGATACTGCAGTTGTTCTTCCATCTTCTTTATTCGTCTTTGGGTTTATCGAATCTGGATGGAATGTTCCAACCTGTTGATCTCTCTTCAATAATCTGCACTCAGGTATTTTGTGGCTCGGTTTGCCACAATAATAACAACTTAGTATTGTGCGAGACTTGGATCTAGCTTGTCATCTCCCATGACCTCCTCTTTCAAGATTCTTACTCCTTTCTCTATTATCAATAATGTTGGTTTCAAATTGGTTGGTGAAGCCTCTTTCCCTCTATCTTGACTCATCATTTAGCATGGAATCTATAACAGAATCCGTGACAAGCTTTCCATATGAAGCATAATTACTAAGAGTGACGACTAGAGTGTCCCAATTCTCATGTTGAGAACTTAGGATTATAAGAATTTGAAACTCATCATCAATCTTCATGTAAGCTTTCATTAGTTGATTCACAATACCTTTATTGGTATTCAAATGCTCGATCATGTTTTGGTCGTCTGAGTACTCCAATTTCACCAGTTGTCTGACAAGGTGGGCTTTGTTTCTTAACATCTTCTTTTGAATCAAGGATTCAAGTTTGGTCCATAACTCATACACATTAGTATAAGTTAACACATGCTTGAATAAACTCTTATCTCTATATTTTTTTATCATGGCAACTTTCTTCCAATTTTGGAGCCCCGACTCTTTTGCGTGACACATTGAGACCTTCCACTTTGAACCAAGTATACTTTTAGGTGGCATGAACAAAAAATACATCCTTAACTAGACTCACTTTCTAAGATAAACGAACAAAACTCCTTACGAAAAAAAAATTGAGAACAAAGTATAATATTTCATATATTTGGTTAGTTTTTAAAGTGGAGGACTTTACTAATAATCAACTAGAAGAAAGTTGAGAACTAGAATTGTTAATGGTCCAAAGTATTAGACTAAAAGTGTAATATTTCCACTCTCATGGATTGAGAGTGTTCAAAATCATTTTTGGTCCTATCTTATTTGCTAACTAAAATAATAATAAAATACACTGATGGCTTAGTAATTCCGTATGGAGGACTCACTCCTCTCCTTTGTTTATTTGCTTTCTAATTTAAGCTATTTTCAAAATTGTCAAGTCAGTTTACAAATCAAAACTTGATTCTACTTCATTAGATCATAATTAATGAACATGCCAATTAGCTTAATTTAATCTCAATTATTAAAGGGTGGATTAGTGCCAGAACAGACCATTACTTTAATGGTTGGTTTCACTTAATTTAGCTAAAGCTGTGGTGGGTGTGATTCAATCCAACTAACTTTTTTGATTATATTTCCTCAACACAATTGTGATTGAATTTGAAAGATATTTTTGGTTAAAATTAAAATTAGTAGCGAGGTGGGTAGCCGACAATGATTGATCAGTTTATACGCACTAGCTATAGCTAAAAGTTGCTTTAAAAAAGAAAACACTAAAAACTAATGACTTTATTGTGAGCTAACTAAACAAGAATATTGGTTCCTTGTCAACCACCAAACAAGAATATTGTGAGCTAACTGAAATGATTATTATAACTAAATATACTATCTATATATACACAAAAGAATTGGTATGATGAAATATTCACAATATTCAACCATTTATAAATTCTTAAAGTGGCTCTGAATTTTTTTAAATATTGGAGCTTAATAGGAGTATTTGATATGGACTTTCAACATCTCCCACTTTTCTATTCTATATGTGTACTCAATATATTAGGGGGAAGAAAGTCATATTTTGTTCAACATAAAAATAGAGGCTATGCTACTAGGAATATAAGTTAGTCATAATGCATCTTTCTCTTCTTGAATAAGTATAAGTTTGTATAAGTTCTACATTGAAATTATAAATAATAAGAAAGATTTGAGTTATTGTTTGTTACAGTGGTCGTTATTTTTTATGCGATGGAGAGTGACATATTTTCCTCTTTAAATAGGGAGATGGTTGATAACCATGTGCGTGTGGAACAACATGTAATGCGGATAGCCATTAAATTAGTTTGACTGTTAGCATGACGTTCCTCATGAAAGGTTACTTGCGACGCGAATGAAAATGGGTAGACATGCTTTGCATTTAGCACCTTTGTCATTTCGTAATTGGGCCTTCGCCTTTCGGGCCTTGCGGTCGGTTCAAAACAATTGCCCGCAAATCTTTGTCTCTACTTTGCAGGATGAGAGTTTGTGATGTGCATCATTACTCGGACATGATATTCGTGGACGTGGAAGTCCTAAATGAAATGTTGTTGTTCTCGAAAATGGATGCATTAAATGTCTCTCTTGGAAAGTCAAAACGTAATGCTAGGAGTAACTTGTGTAATGCTCCAAATTCAATTAACTAATTTAATTGAATTATTTAGAATTTTATTTGATTAATTAGTGTTTCAAATTATTTGTTGTGTGGTTGTGGAGGTAAGTATCCTTGACATAGAGGTATATAGAGAGTAAAAGTTTGGTATAGTTGCTTAGAATTAATTAAAATTTTAATTAATTATTAGAATAAATAGTATTTTATTTGAATGAACTAAATAAAATAGTAAAATAAGACTTTTGGGCCATTGTGAGAATTGGAGAAAATATGTGGTAAGAGTAGATGAGCTATTAATGAGTTGGGCAAAAACGGTAATTTAGAAACACTATATATTCTAAAGTTGGGAAAGGAGTTTGATTTTTAGAGAAATATGACAATATGTAAAACAAGAGACAAAGAGGAACCAATAGTTTTTGAGAAGGAGAGATTGGGAAGAGGGACTCATAAAAGCTATTCAATTCACTATCATTGCTAGAAGTCTAAGATAAGGGGGAGAAATGACTACCAATCTAGGTTCATTGCATGACAAGTAGAGATGAGAGATCCTTTACTCTCTTTAGGGCAATTGGGATGTGATTAATTCTGAATGGCTATGATGTTTTGATGTTAATGGTTGTTTTAATGATGAATTTCGTGTGCATATATGTGTACTATTTTCTATTTTGAGATATTGATGTTTTCCACCATATTTGAGGGTTTTGAAGGTTTTGTGGTAAATATGATTTTGAGGAATTGATGGATTAAATGTGCTAAACCTTGAAAATAATATGCTATGGATGAATATATGTCATATATGTATTATTTTTGGTTGATTTTGATGGCTAAGGGTGAAAGAATGAGAGTTTGCTTTGATCTCCATTGATACAAACATGTTTTTGACATCTTGAATGTTCATGATATCCATGATAGTCATCGCGCTCAAGTTTATGACGAGTGTCATACCATGACGCCCATGGTAGTCATGGACCTGTAACTTGCGTAATTTGGTTGTTTGCTTGTATTAGAGTGCATAATCTGATTTTTTGACTTTTGTTGGCTGGTTGGCTACTGTTAGCCACAATTTGATATTGCTGTGATGTGATTTGATGGTCAAACATATTTAATCAAAGTTATGAAATGATGGATGAGTGATGAGAATGTTTTGAATGTTGCTGAACATGTTGTTATGACGAGTTCTGCATATTTTATGACGATTTTGTGATGATTGATTGTTGTGTATGATGAATGATACAGTGTATAAATGGTGAGATGAGTTGTGCATATTTTATGACAATTTCGTGATGTGGTGTATAAATGGTGATTTGTTGGCTGGTGAGACGTGCCTTTGAACCGAAACAACGACTTAGTAACTAAATCCCCAAACCAAAGCTTTTAACGAGTTTATCTTCTAACCCAAATAAATAATTTGTAATTGGATAAATTATTCAACCAAGATAGAAATAATTTTTCTTTGGTGAATCTACAATACTACCCTTCCAGAATTACACAAAATTGCTCACTTGTAAAAGATCTTTCTAGAAAGCACTACGGTTAAATTTAGAAGTGAGAGAAAATGAGAAAATATTTTTAGAGAGAGTGAGGTGTGAGATATGAGTGCTCACGATTCTAGATAAATGCGAATTGATTGGGTATAGTCAATCGATTGGCCAATAAAAAGATTGTCTAAAACTTTTCTAACAGTTTCCAATTTAACTGGAACGACTTCAAATCATTTTTAGATATACTTCTTTGAGAAAAATATGTTTTAAAACTTATTTTATTGTGTGTGATTAGCCATATAACTTTATGATAAAGCCCTTATGCTTTTTCAATATACTATTCACTCAGATGTATTAAGGCAAGCTTTGACACACTTTAAGACTTATCATATGCTTCAATCTTATAGACACTTGCTTGAGATTTACTTGGTGATGAAGCTTAAGGATCAAACTCTTCAAACCCTACTCAGTATGCTTGCATCTTTAACTACTTTATGGTTGACTTTAATTGTTATCATCAAGGACTAGTTGTCATCATCAAAAACATGTTCTTCTTCAAGAGAACTTCTTTGATCACTAACCTACAAAATATGGTTCCACAACTGCGACATTTAAAATTGTTAGATACCAAAAGGGGAGAGGGTGCCCCAGTTATTTGCCTTTTTAGGATTTCTTTATTTGTATGTTTACGTTGATACCATAGGGTTTTGATTGCTTTAATCATACGCCAATGACGTTTGTGATATCACCCCAGAGTCTTTACAATAGGGCTTCAATCTCTTTGGACGTACATTGTACTCATCGTTACCTTTCATAATCACAAAGGAAATATATAGTATAGTGAAAAAAATAATTCCTTCTTTCTTATATCAAACAGTTATACTACATCATGATCATTTTGTTTTTACAAGAAGGATTTGAATTTAACATAACCAAGTGTCACAACCTTTGCTTGTTGGCCATGGGATTCGTGGCGATTGTTATTGGATTTGTCAGGATCAACAACTTTTGCTTGTCCGACCGAGGTGACATGATTTACTCGCATGAGGTTGGATGCTCATGTCTCTCAGCTTCCTGATTAAGGAGGCCACATGGATCTTCATGGCTTTAGCTTCACCTTCTTTCTGGCCCTACTGCAAGGCCTTATAAATCCTTTTTTCTTCAAAATAGTTGAGATTGTTTGTCTTCAGCTCATCATGCACATTGTGGTAATTTAGCTTAAGGTGAATTGGGGAAGCGGCCACGTCCAATGTTGTAAGCAATGACTAGGAGTTGGGAATCAATGGCCCTAGTATCCCTTCTTTCCCTCAAGGTGACCATAAGTTATTTGTACCACCACCGACGAGTTACTTCGATGTTGAAACACTTCGTAGGGCCACAACTTATGCTTATTTAACTCCATCTTCTCTAAGAGACCGAGTATATAATATCGCAAGAGCTGTCACCATCAATCAATATCCTAGAGACATCTAAGTTGGAGATTTCAACCGTTATGACCAGAGGAAAGATATCGTTAAGGATCCCCCGACCTTCTCACTATCACAGAATTTGAGGATCAAACTTTCTAGATTTGTGGCCGAAGTGCTTCCTTCCTTCTTGCTGACAGTCATCAGCTTAACAATCTTTCTCTTTATTTTTCTATTTGAGGCAATGCTTACCCTCAGGTAACCTCCCGTGACGCTTCCTCTTATGTACTTCTCCTTCCCCGCTACTCACTTATTTTCCTTTTTCCCGATTACAACTTCTACAGTTTTCTTTGGGGGAATGTTTCCTCTTGGGGGTGTCTTCTTGGCTCATTTTGTCATCCAAAGTATAATAAAACAATTTCCCCTTCTTGATTATTCTTTCATATTCATCCTTTAGCTAGATGCAATTGTTGGTGTTGTAATCATGACTCTTGTGGAAACGATTGTATTTGGACTCGTCAGTCTGTGCAGACTCCCTAACTGTATATGTGTTCCTTATTTTTGCCTCCTTAAACTTTGTGTTGGCACACTCCTTTAAGATCATTTCCCATGAAGTATTTAAGGGGTATATGCGTCAAACCTCGAGCCGGTATGTTTTCATCCTCTTCTTTGGACTTCCTGAATTCCTTCTTAGATAGCTAAATATATCCCGCATTCCGTAAAACCTGGCTTCCTCTGTGAGCTAGAAGTTTTTCTTCCTAGTAAATGGGTATAATTTATATATTTATATTATGATCTAAGTACGAAGGATGATACCATATTTTATTTAATCAACTTTTATAATTTCTATGCTCCCCACTATATCACATCAATTTTCTCCAATGAAAAGAAAATGAAAGGGTTCATCTTCTATGAAACTCACTTAAATACCCTCGTTGGAGATGCCGTGTGAGGTATTTTTGTATTTTGTATTGAAAAATAAGTAGATAGGAGATTGAATAAGACCACAGTGGCAAAACTTTTGATACAATGTTTACAGTCTCAAAAAATTAGAGATTACATACCTGCAAGGTTAGTACTTCAATGTCCAAGTTAGTATATGAGATATGTGGAATTGTTGCAAGTGTGAGTAAGTGAATACCCAGGTGTGACTTAGAGTTAATTTTATATAAGTGACACAATTACAAGTGTTCTCGGTTGATCTGACATGGAGTGTGAAAGACCATTGGATAAAGATCAATAGTTGAAATGAGGAAGGAGACCATGCTCGTGTATGATTCTAAAAAATGGAGGTCCATATTTACGTTAGCCAGCAAAACACTTTGGCTAGATTAAGCGTATGAATTGGGTCGGTCTTATTGAGCATTTGGCAAGCCCATAATATTTGTCCCCCGAGTTCTTTCTATTAGTATGAAATGAGGAGTGTTAATGTAGAAGTCTTTAATACTGGTCCAATCATAAGTTCTACTGAGGGAGAAGATCCTTTAATACCGTGCCTCTAGTAAGATAGGGAATTTTGTTGTGGTGTTGAGTGGGGGTAAATGGCATTGGGAACATGCAGATTTAATGCCATCGTATGAAAGAGGTGTTGCTTCGGAGAAGAATTCCAAGTGCTCTCACATGCATAGGGTAAAGAGGTGACGTGCATATTGTAGCACCTCAAATTTGCACCTATCATTATGCATACATTTTCATATTAGGTCATAGCATATCATGGTCCATTGCATAGCATTGCATTGCCTCTTTTGCCTCAAGTGCAAGCCAATCAAGAAATTAGGTCAAACTGATCAGGAGATCAGTCAACCAAGCAAGCAAGCACGATTCTCAAGGAGCCAAGGCCTTGGGGTTGGTCCAACAAGTTCACATGACTTGGAGGTCCATTTGAAGTATTTTGGTCAAGGATTGAAGGCTCAGAGGTCATCAGTTCATACACAGACAGTCAAAAAACCCTAGAAAGTCAACAGTCAGTCAAGGCAGTGGATGGTGACCATTCTTGTGGAATTTGGGCACCATGATCAATAATTAAGAGTTCATACAACTTGGGACATCATTTGAAGTCAAGTTCTCAAGGAATTAGGGTTTGGAAGTCATCAGTCAATGCACAATCAGTCGGAAACCCTAAAAGTCAACTGTTGGTCAACTGTCCATTTAATCAGTGATTTGATGATTGGAATTGGTTTGTGAGAGTTCATTCATGTCCAAATAGTCATCATATATCATGCCAAACACCATCATGGAAGAATTTGAAGCCAGATCAAAAATTTCCAAAAATGGAAACTGGGCCTGTAACTGAAACTTACCAAAAATGGAAAGTTTTGATCCTCAAACTTACATCATGATACAAGCTTCAAATGAATTTTTGCCCAACATGAAAGTTGAAGATCTTGTTCTCCCATTTCCAAAAAGTCCAAGAACTCTTAATTCCCATGTGTGGTTGGCAAGTTATGATCGAATCGATTTCAGAAAATCTTGAACTTCAGAAGGCCATATCTCTCAAACCGTTTGGCCAATTTTGGTGGGGTTTTTTCCTACAAGTCACATTTGATCCCCTCTTTCCAAAAATATAAATTTCATGTGCCAAAACTTCACCAATCAAAATGGCATTTTTTGACTTGTCTCATTTAAATTCAAGTTTGACCAAGGGTTGACTTTTTGATATAATCATTTTTTTTTACCACTTGGCCATCCAAATATGTTTAGAAACCAGATTTTGGTCATGTCACAAGGTCATTTTATGCAGTACATACAGCCCATGCTAGTTGGCTTGGAATTTGGAAAGAAAGTACACTTTTTCAACTCTATCACACATATCCATGGGCTGTGATCTGTACTTTTGATAGCAGATTTCTATCACCATTTTCTGTCATTGTAAACACTACTAGCAGCCATCAATTGCAGCCTCTAACCACAGAAAATCCTCACTCTCTCTCATTTTTTGGCATTAGGACCAAATTGCAAGTTCTGTTCAAAAACAACAAGAAACATCAAAAACAAAAGATCTTAACTTCATTTTTCTGTCAAAAATGAAACCAAGAGCAGCAAAAGCCAACATCCAACACAGAAATCCTTTCATTCTCTAAAAAACTTCATTCTTGCATTTTCAAACTCTGTCCAAAAAAAAGTTCCAGAGAACTCAACCTGGCTTTGCTTGATACACTAATATTCCATCATTTTCTGTCATTAACAAAACCTGCTAGCAACCATCCAACAGCAGAAACATACTTCATTCATTTTCTCAAACTCCAACTTTGGTGCATTTTATGATTTTCTGTCCAAACTTCCAAAAGGACCTGAGCTTGGCCATGGACTATTTCACCAACATAGCAGTTTTAGACACCATTTTCTGTCATACATTGAAACCTCAGTAGCAGCTGAAACCACACAGAAACTTCATTCTCTCCTCTCTTGCAATTTTGCATTTTTGCCCGATTTGGAAAAATCACCAAAAACCACAAAGGACCTTCGCTTCTGTCATCACTTGGACCATCTTGTGAAGCTTTTTGAACCATTATTTACCAACTGGAACACCTTTGTAAGCACTGCATCTTCAAGCTACCAACAATGGTGAAAAGAGATTTAAAGAGTTCCATGCACTTTTGAGCTAAACCACTTCAAGATTCCATCATTGTAGAGCCTAGAGAGGATCTGTTTCAAGGAAGATCATCTAAATAAGCCCTGCTCCATCGAATTCCTTCAAACAAGTGAGTTTTTCGATGGCTTTGCTTCTTAAAATAATGCTATGCCATGTGTAGTTTTAATGTTGCTGAGCATTATGAAACTTGTATCATGCTAAATGATTCACCATGCAGTGAGAAAATCGAACTTCATTGTTTATGTTCAAATGTATTTTCCCTCGATTTGGTTTGGTCATGTTGAATTGGAGAAAATGGATGTTATATTATGCTTGTATTTGTGTTGCTGAAGCTTTTGGTATGCTTATTATAGTTTTCTGGAAGTTTTGTTCATGATGGATTGTTGATGATGATACCCTGTTCATAGTTTTAAACCTGCCCAGAATTTGCTCGGTTGTTTGTTTGTTTTGATGTTACTGGGATGCTGTATGAACATCTTTATTTTAGTTGCCATGTTGTGTGAATGAGTCTACTTGAAATTTGTTCTTGATTGATGCTTGAAAGATGAAGCTGATATTGCATTGTTTCATAAAACCCTAAAGGTGCATTTTAAACCCAGAAAACTCGATGATGATTGGCTGTTGTTGCTTGTTTTACTGTTTCATTGAAGGCCAACCAATCAGGTTATTTCGTGTGGCCATTCAAAACGCGGGCGTTTTGATTAGTAATGCCCTGAATTACAATTATGCCATGCTGACTTCCTTGTTTGACCACCAGTTCATGTCATTTGTTCATGCTTACTCCAATTTATTCCTCATCTTGCACAATTCATTTCTCTTTCAATTTTCATCCAAAAATCATGAGATTTTTTCCATAATGTTCATGAATGTGTCTAGTATTTAATTGTGATTTTTAATTAATTTTTCATTGGCTGGATTTTAATTGATAATTGGTTTCCTAACATGTATGCCAAATTGATACATTGTGCCATTCCTTTTGTGAAATACTTATGTTGTATCCAATGCCCTTGAAACTTTTTGTGGTAAAACTAGACATGCTCACCTTTATTTTGGTATAAAGTTTGTGGATTTCCCATTTGTGGTTTGCTGGATACAAATTTTTGAAGTTATGTGTTACATTTGTTGCTACATGAATGATGTGCATTTTCCCAATTTTTTTTCACATGCTTCCCTATATCCAAATGACCCCAAATTTTGCATGAATCATATGTCATATGTCTAGCTGATGAGTGAATTTTCTTGGAATTAATTGTGCTGTTTTCCATTTGATTGTGAATTTTCTTCCCTGCCTAGTCCATGGTTGACTTTTTGTGCTACATGTTGCCAAATCATTTGGGAAATCCTCATACCATATTGTATGATCATGAAATTTCATATGTGATAACTAGACATCTCAAGCTTTGCATTGGTGTTAATCTCATTCATTTCTCATCTGTTTTCAATTTGATATGATTTTTTGAAGTTGACCCATGTTTGTTGACCTTCATTGTGCTTACTTGAAATTATGTTGACTTCATGATTTTCATAGACTGCTTTCCACTTGTCCAAATGAGATGAAATTTGACATGCTTACCATGCTATGTGTTAGAATTGATCATGATTTATTTGGTGATTTTTGGAAATGTTTAGGATTGCTTTTGAGTTAAGTCTTGCTGTTGACTTCTATGAGCTTCTGTTTACCATGTTTTGACCTAACTTGTTCATGAAATGATGATGATGATTGATATGGATGTGAAACCAATTGGTTTTGTTTCTTAAATGTTTGAACATGATTTTGGGATGCTTGCCCTTTGCTGTTTTGACTTTTTCATCCTCTTTTGACCCTAGGCTTGACCTAGTGGTCCTGTTACTCACTTTTGAGCTTGTGTTTTCAGGTTGACCAACAAATGACCAATGAAACCACTTCTTTTTTGGTTGAGCTTGCCTAAATGTCATTGTCTAACATGTTTTGTTTTGTAAGTGGCTTGGCTCACATGCCTTAAGCCTTATGCCTTGCACATTCGCTTGCTTGTGTTGACTGGTTGACATCTGTTTCATTTTGATTTAACTTTGACTTGTATACTAACTGTGCTTGACTGATTTCAGGTACTTTAGTTGCCTTTAGTTCCTTGTGAACTTTTGCTTTGCTTTGCTTGTATAAGCAATTTGCATTGAGGTATGTCTCTTTTACTTCATGTAGTCTGGAAGACCTGGCCTGTTACTGGGCCAGGCAACTGTCTGAAGTCCTCCTTAAGAGGCAATGTTTGTGACTGTTTAATTTTGTCCTTGCATAGAGTCAAAGACCTCCTAAGTGAAGAGGCAATTGGTGGAAGGTAGGGATATGCAATCTATCCCCCACTATTCAGTGTGTCTTCTGTTTTGCTCACACCACTGTGTTGATGCATTATAGATAAAAACCCAAGATCTTGTACAATTGTACAGTTGAGTCAGTATCAAATGTGTAGAAGGGTTCCCACTTTCTGAACCCACACATTCTTGTCTTAAGCTCTCCCAGGCCAGGGATAAGAGCTATGAAGTCTTACCTTCACTCACCTTTCATCTGCTTCACCTTAGTCCCTCAATGGCAAGGTTAAGAGCAACATTCATCCCATTCCAGAGGTTTGTTTGTTGAGGTTGATATGACCCCTCGACTAAAACCTAACCCTTGTTTGAGCCACTTGCTTGTGTATAGTGTGTGCTATCTGTGCTTGTAGGATTATTTGACTTGCTTCCTGTGCAAGTTAGGATTGTTTGACTTGCTTCCTGTGCAAGTTAGAATTGTTTGACTTGCTTCCTGTGCAAGTTAGGATTGTTTGACTTGCTTCCTGTGCAAGTTAGGGTTAGTTTAGACTTGCCTCCTGTGCAAGTTAGGTTTTGCTTGGCTTGCTTCCTGTGCAAGTCAAGTGTGTGTGTGGCTTGCTTCCTGTGCAAGTCATGTCTAGGATAGGCTGGCTCCCTGTGCCAATTAGCTAGAAACCTTAACTTAGGGATGATTTTGCATGATAACATCTAGGCTCGAGTCGTAGTCTCCCTAGTTGTGTCTCCCTCTGTTATCTGGTTAGGCTAGTCCTTTATCCCTCTGTAGGGGAACTACATCGCCCTGATCTTCATACCAGATGAAGTATGTAGGCAGGAGATTGAGCTGATCTCTCCGGGCGCCCTTTTTCTTTTTTGTGTGTGTTGTTTGACAGTTGCTAGGCTCGAGTGCCTGACTCCTTAGCAATTTGTTGTCTGTCTGTTTGAGTGTGTGCTTGACAGTTATAGGCTCGAGTCCCCGACTCCCTATTAACTTGTTGTGTTGTTGTGTGCTTGGAAGCCGATGTAAGTCCATCGAGTGGCATTTGGGTTCCAGTGTGCGTGTGTTTTGGTTTGGATGCTGATGTAAGTCCAGTGATTGGCATTCAGGCTCCACGTTTGCCTCCTTGTGTGTGTTTTGGTTCGGATGCTGATGTAAGTCCAGTGATTGGCATTCATGCTCCATGTTTGCCTTTGCCTTTGTTTGTTTGTGTGCGTGTCAGCCGAGCTACGAATGCTCTGATTCTTCTCTCGTCCGAGAAGATACGTATGCATAGGATGCGATATCCTAGCGAGCATGTGTCGTTTCCCCAGTCCGAACTACTTCGACTCTGATGTCTATGCCTGATAGACTAAGTAGGCCCAGGATGCGATATCCTGCCGAGTCAGTTTCAGTCGGTTTCTTTTGTCTCTTTTAGCCAGTGTGTGTGAGTGTGAGCAGCATTTTAGCAACCAATATTCCTTCCTTTTGTGCGTGGATCCCGTAGAGTACTACGGATGCGTAGGGGTGCTAATACCTTCCCTTCGCATAACCGACTCCCGAACCCATTCTCTTTGGTCGCGAGACCATGTTCTTTCCAGGTTTACTTCGAGCGTTTCCTTTCCCTCTTTTGGGATAAATAACGCACGGTGGCGGCTCTGTTGTTCTTCTTTTCCCGCCGGTTTTTCGCGTGATGCGACAGCTGGCGACTCTGCTGGGGATATAGAGAAGTTGACCTCTGCTGGTCCATCTTCCCTGAGCGAGTCTCTCCTAGCGCTCTCTAGGATTAGGGTTTTGGTTGCTTTCTGCTTGTTGTATTTTATTGCATTCATTGTATATATGTACATTTATTGTTTGCATTGATTGTGTGCATTGATGTTTGCATTCATATTCATTATTCATTTCTGGCTGGCTGTCTGTTTTTCTCTGTGTGGGGGGGGAGTCAGTTGAGGTAAAAGGTCCAATACCCAGACCATGAGTGAAAATCTAGGATGATTAGGAATAGAGTGATTCATGGGAAGCGGGTGGTATGGCGCCACTTAGCGGAACATTGATATCACGAGCAGTTCAGACCCTGGTGGGATACTGTCGTTACATACTTCGGGTGTGTATATGATAGTATTTCTGCGAAAGGTTATTTATGCTGCGTTTCTCTCAGCTTTACCCTGGCCTAGACTACACCCGTGAGTGGGGAAGGGTTATTTCATTACAGGTACCGTTGGTGACTCGGTTCTGTTGGTGACTTTGTGTTCAGACAGTGTTCAGTTAACCTTAAGTGGGACTTATGTTCCGATTTTGACTGAAGCTTCGACCTAGTATCAGAGTTTGCACAACCAGCCAGTCCAGTCTGCATCATGTGCATCATAGCATATTTATTTTTCAAAAGAAACGCATTGAAAAAAAATCAAAAAATCATCAAAAAAAAAAAAAAAAAAAAAAAAAACTAATCTCTGCATGCATATCATTTCTCAGGTACATTCCAGAGTCTGTCTACTGATAGAGATGACAACGGTCCCCGAGCCGAAGCGGAAGACATGTTCCTACAGTTTCCACCGTGAGCCGTTGACTCCGCTAGTTGAGTTGGGTAGCCTCGTGATAGATGACCGACTGAAGAATTTTGTTGGGCGGTACGGAGATATCTTGACAGTATTGAAGACAGTAGTAGATCCAGTGCCTCTGCAGACACTACTTCAGTTTTATGACCCAGAGCTCAGGTGCTTCACTTTCCAGGATTATCAGCTTGCACCCACTCTCGAAGAGTATTCTATCCTATTGAGTATCCCTATTCAGCATCAGACTCCCTTCTTGGACGTCCCAAAGGAGGTCGACTTCAGATTGATTGCCAGAGCTCTCCGGTTGAGTGTTGAGGAAGTTGGTGAGAATTGGAAGCCCTGTGGAGAGGTTGTAGGTCTGCCATTGAAGTTCCTGTTGAGAGTAGCCAGAGTTGAAGCAGAAAAGGGGAATTGGGAAGTTTTTCACGCACAGCTAGCTGCCATGATCTATGGGATCATCCTATTTCCCAGTATGCCAAATTTCATTGACTTCACTGCTATCAGCATTTTCATCAGAGGGAATCCAATCCCTACTCTTCTAGCAGATACTTACTATGCCATTCACAGCAGGCATGGTAAGGGAGGAGCCATCAGGTGCTGCCTGCCTCTTCTGTTCAAATGGTTCATGTCTCTTCTGCCAGCCAGTGGACCATTTGTGGATACCCAGAGCACTCTGAAGTGGACTCAGAGGGTCATGTCGCTCACTTCCTATGACATCAGGTGGCAGTCGTACCGGATGGATGTGAAGGATGTCATCATAAGTTGTGGTGAATTCCGGAGCGTGCCACTCATAGGGACCAAAGGTTGCATCAACTACAATCCAGTTCTTTCTCTTCGCCAGCTAGGGTTTGTTATGAGTGAAAGACCGCTCGAAGCTGAGATGGCCGAGAGTTTTTGTTTTGAGAAGAAGGATGACCCTGCTAAGTTGGAGCAGATAGGGAAAGCCTGGAAAGATGTGGGAGTGAAGGATGGATCCGTCTTAGGGAAGAAGTTTGCCATTGCAATGCCCGATTACACCGATTGGGTAAAGAAGAGAGTGGAAACTTTGCTGCTACCCTATGATAGGATGGAGCCGTTGCAAGAGCAACCACCTTTGGTACTTGCTGATAGTGTGCCTGCTGAACACTATAAGCAAGCCCTAATGGAGAGTCGTCGTCTGAGGGAGAAGGAGCAAGACACCCAGATGGAGTTGTACAAAACCAAAGCTGATAGGTTGAACTTGGCTCATCAACTCAGGGAAGTGCAAGGAGAAGATGCTAGCAGAGCAAGGAGCAAGAAGAGATCTTACAAGGAGATGGAATCCATGTTGGATGCAGAGCATAGGGAGTCTTTGAGGTTGCAGAGGGTTGAGGCCAGCTATCAGAAGAAGATCAGAGATTTGGAGAAGCAACTCAGAGATAAAGACATCCAGTTGAAGAAGGAAGTAGACTTGAGACAGGCATCAGAGAACCACCTTGGAGGAGAAGTGGTAGAGCTTAGACGGCAGTTGAAGGAGAAGATTACCCCTCTACCAGAATGTTCAGAATGCACACTGTTGATAGACCAGTGCCATTACCTGAAGACCCTCATTCCGGAAGACCGTCTGTCTTAGTTTGTGTCTCTGATTGTATTTTGTTGAGAATCACCTCCAGGCTTGTTGGATGGGATTCATTTGCGTGTAAGACATCTCT
Source organism: Lathyrus oleraceus (assembly GCF_024323335.1). Taxonomy (NCBI): domain Eukaryota; kingdom Viridiplantae; phylum Streptophyta; class Magnoliopsida; order Fabales; family Fabaceae; genus Lathyrus; species Lathyrus oleraceus. The sequence continues at coordinate 458,150,048 of NC_066579.1, forward strand.
TAGATCTTTTGTTAAGAATCACCTCCAGGCTTGTTGGATGGGATTCTTTTCCTTTGTACGTTGTTTATTCAGATATTCTGTTGACATTGGTTGTATGCCTTTTTACCCTTATGTATATATAAGGATGTCAGCATTTCCTTGTATCTGTTTGTTCTCTTGTTGCTGCAGGTTGCCATCTTTTCAGGATGGGTCAGGCTCTTTGAATGCCTGAGAAATGAGCATATCATGTGCATCATACGCATCATTAGCATCATACTCATATCATTTTGCATAACAGGTGTTCTTGGTCGTGACTTCTCACTCTTGGTTCCTGTTCAGGCAGGATAGCTGATCAACGTCCGCACCGCTACTCAACAAGACTGAATCAACAGAGAAGTATGGATCAATTTCAAGCGGAGTTGGCTGAGATGAAGGCTAGCATGGCCCAGTTTATGAATATGATGCAAGGGGTTGCGCAAGGGCAAGAAGAACTTCGAGCTATGGTTCAGAGACAAGAGGCTGCAAATCCACCGATCAACCATGCTCCGCCAGAGGGAGGTCCGGTCAATGATAACAATGTTGCTGCTGCTGTACCCGTCAACAACTATGCCGTAGGTGATGAGTTGGGGGGAATTCGAATCAACGGTCAACCTATTGTTCCAGATGCCGCTAATGCCAGAGTAGTCCGTGCTCCGGCCCGTAATCCTGTTCCGATTGTTGACAGACAAGAGGATATGTTCTCTCTGCTCAGTGAAGACGAAGACGTTCTGGGAAGGGTTAACGAGAGAGACCGTAAGGTTGAAGCTCTTGCTGAGAAGATCCGTGCTATGGAATGTCAGAATTCTCTCGGTTTTGATGTTACTAATATGGGGTTGGTTGAAGGTTTGAGAATCCCTCACAAGTTCAAAGCACCGTCCTTCGATAAATACAACGGTACTTCTTGCCCTCGCACCCATGTGCAGGCTTATTATCGAAAGATCTCTGCGTATACCGATGATGAAAAGATGTGGATGTATTTTTTCCAAGATAGTCTATCTGGGGCTTCTTTGGACTGGTACATGGAATTGAAGAGAGATTCGATCCGATGCTGGAGGGATCTGGGTGAGGCCTTTTTGAGGCAATACAAACACAACATGGACATGGCACCGAGCCGGACTCAGCTGCAGAGTCTTTGTCAGAAATCCAATGAGAGCTTCAAGGAGTACGCTCAGAGGTGGCGTGAACTGGCTGCTAGAGTTCAACCCCCTATGCTGGAGAGGGAGTTGACAGATATGTTTATCGGTACTCTTCAGGGTGTGTTTATGGACCGGATGGGGAGCTGCCCATTCGGTAGTTTTTCTGATGTTGTCATTTGTGGAGAGAGGACTGAGAGCTTGATTAAAACTGGGAAGATCCAGGATGCTGGTTCCTCTTCCTCTAAGAAGCCATTTGCTGGGGCACCTCGTCGAAGAGAGGGTGAAACTAATGCTGTTCAACACCGCAGAGATCAGAACATAAGTGAATACCGTCAAGCTGCTGCTGTAACCATTCCGGCACCTCAACCTCGTCAGCAACAACAACAAAGAGTTCAACAACCGCAACAACAACAACAACAGCAACGTCCGTATCAGCCCAGACAAAGGATGCCTGATCGACGTTTTGATTCGATACCCATGTCGTACGCCGAACTGCTGCCCGAATTACTCAGGTTGGGGATGGTTGAGTTGCGTACAATGGCTCCGCCTACAGTATTGCCTCCTGGATACGACGCCAACGTCCGTTGTGACTTTCACTCTGGAGCACCAGGACATCATACTGAGAAGTGTCGGGCTCTCCAGCATAAAGTCCAAGATTTGATCGATGCCAAGGCGATCAACTTCGCACCAGTGCCTAATGTCGTAAACAACCCTATGCCTCAGCATGGTGGGCCTAGAGTGAACAATATTGAGGGGAAGGAAGCTGAAGATCTGGTTGTTAATGTTGATGATGTTCAGACTTCTCTGCTAGTTGTGAAGGGCCGTCTGCTGAATGCGGGTGTCTACTCAGGCTGTGATGAGAATTGTTTGGGCTGTGCAGAATCTGAGAATGGTTGCGACCAGTTAAGGGCCGGTATCCAGGGTATGATGGATGAGGGTTGTTTGCAATTCAGTAAGGCTGTAAAAGATCGTGGAACAGTGTCAACTATCACCATTTACTTTAAACCGTCTGAAGAACGTGGACAAAGGGTCGTCAGTGCACCTGCAGCAAATGGTACCCCAGTTACCATTCCTGTGCCTGTAACCATCAGTGTTCCAACTACTATCGTGGCGTCTGAAAGAAGGGTTGTTGAGAATAGTAGAGCCGTGCCGTGGAAGTATGATAATGCTCACCGCAGTTACAGAAGGGCAGAAAGTCAGACGAGACCAGTGAATCAAACTCCAGTAACAATTGGTTTACCGAATAGAGTTCCTGCAACTGTTGGTCCGGCTGTGGATAATGTAGGGGGTCCAGGAGGTTTTACCAGAAGCGGTCGTCTGTTCGCACCGCAGCCTTTGAGGGACAATAATGCTGAGGCTCTCGCCAGAGCAAAGGGTAAGCAAGCTGTGGTTGAGGAAGAGCCTGTTCAGAAGGAAGCACCCGAGGGGTCATTTGAGAAGGACGTGGAGGAGTTTATGAAAATAATCAAGAAGAGTGACTACAAGATTGTAGATCAGTTGAATCAAACTCCGTCCAAGATTTCTATACTTTCACTGTTGTTGTGCTCTGAGGCACACCGTAATGCCTTGCTGAAGATGTTGAATTTGGCTTACGTGCCTCAGGAGATTTCTGTCAATCAACTGGAGGGTGTGATGGCCAATGTGAGCACCAGACATGGTGTAGGTTTCACCAACCTGGACTTACCACCTGAAGGGCGAAACCATAACAAAGCCTTGCACATCACCATGGAGTGCAAGGGGGCAGTGTTGTCTCACGTATTGGTAGACACCGGGTCGTCGCTGAACGTGTTGCCTAAGCAGATTCTGAGGAAGATTGATGCGGAGGGGTTTGTGCTTAATCCCAGTGACCTGATTGTTCGTGCTTTCGACGGCTCCAAACGTTCTGTGTGTGGAGAAGTTACTTTGCCTGTGAAGATAGGTCCGGAGGTATTCGATATCATCTTCTATGTTATGGACATCCAGCCCGCCTATAGTTGTTTGTTGGGGCGTCCATGGATTCATGCAGCAGGGGCAGTCTCGTCAACTCTCCATCAAAAGCTCAAGTATGTCTGGAATGGTCAGATTGTGACTGTGTGTGGTGAAGAAGAGATTCTGGTGAGTCATCTGTCCTCGTTCAAATATGTTGAGGTGGATGGCGAGATCCACGAAACCTTATGCCAGGCGTTTGAGACTGTGGCTCTTGAGAAAGTGGCGTACGCTGAGCAGAGGAAGCCAGGTGCTTCAATCACTTCTTACAAGCAGGCTAAGGAGGTTGTTGATTCTGGCAAAGCTGAAGGCTGGGGCAAGATGGTGGACTTGCCTGTTAAAGAAGACAAATTTGGCGTTGGTTATGAGCCTTTCCGAGCAGAGCAGAATGGTCAAGCGGGTCCGAGTACCTTTACCAGCGCTGGGCTGATGAATCATGGTGACGTCTCCGCAACCGGTATTGAAGACTGTGACAGCGATTGTGATTTGGACAACTGGGTTCGCCCGTGTGCACCAGGGGGGTCTATCAACAACTGGACGGCTGAAGAAGTGGTTCAAGTTACTCTTCTGACAGAGTAATTTTCTGTTGTTTTGTCATTTTGCATGAAAATCCTACGTTCTGCCCAAGGCGTAGTGATTCATTTTTGTAGGGCCTCATCATGTTTTAATGATTATCATTAATGAAGGACATTTTTTGAAATCAAACTTTGTGATCCCTGTCTTTCTATTTTTGTTTTCATTTTTCTTTTTCAAAACGATAAAATGGCAATGTTTTTGTTTTTGTGACTTCTTGAACTCTTTTTCTAAAAACAAAGCATTAAACATGCAGAAGCGATCTTATGGCATTCACTATGAACAGTTCTGTTATGGCTCAGTATGATTTCGACAATCCCATCTACCAAGCTGAAGAGGAGAGTGAGGAAGACTGTGAACTCCCTGCAGAATTGGTCAGATTGCTGAAGCAGGAGGAAAGGGTCATCCAACCTCATCAGGAGGAGTTGGAGGTTGTTAATTTGGGTACTGAGGACGCCAAAAGAGAAATCAAGGTTGGGGCTGCTTTAGAGGACTCTGTCAAGAGGAGGCTGATTGAGATGCTGAGAGAATATGTGGAGGTATTCGCCTGGTCATACCAAGATATGCCTGGTTTAGATACAGATATTGTGATGCACCGATTACCTCTTAGAGAAGGATGTCCTTCGGTCAAGCAGAAGCTTCGTAGAACGAGTCCTGACATGGCAACTAAGATCAAGGAAGAGGTTCAGAAGCAGTGGGATGCAGGTTTTCTGGCTGTTACAAGTTATCCACCGTGGGTGGCCAACATCGTTCCTGTGCCGAAGAAGGATGGAAAAGTCAGAATGTGTGTCGATTACCGGGATTTGAACAGAGCGAGTCCGAAAGATGATTTCCCATTACCTCACATTGATGTATTGGTTGATAATACGGCTCAATCCTCGGTATTCTCTTTCATGGATGGTTTCTCCGGATACAATCAGATCAAGATGGCGCCAGAGGACATGGAAAAGACGACATTCATTACACCTTGGGGCACGTTCTGTTATAAGGTGATGCCATTTGGGCTAAAGAATGCTGGTGCTACCTATCAGAGGGCAATGACGACTCTTTTTCACGACATGATGCACAAAGAAATTGAAGTGTACGTAGATGATATGATTGCGAAGTCGCAGACAGAAGAGGAGCACCTGGTTAATTTGCAGAAGTTGTTTGACCGGTTGAGAAAGTTCAAGCTGAGGTTGAATCCGAATAAGTGTACGTTTGGGGTGAGATCAGGGAAGCTTCTAGGCTTCATTGTCAGTGAGAAAGGGATTGAGGTTGATCCAGCGAAAGTCAAAGCTATTCAAGAGATGCCTGAACCGAAAACGGAGAAGCAAGTCCGTGGGTTTTTAGGGAGGTTGAACTACATTGCAAGGTTCATATCTCATCTAACGGCCACATGTGAACCAATTTTCAAACTGCTCAGAAAGAATCAGGCGGTCAAGTGGAATGATGATTGTCAGAAAGCTTTTGACAAGATTAAAGAGTATTTACAGGAACCTCCAATCCTTATACCTCCAGTTCCAGGGAGACCTCTGATAATGTACCTGTCAGTGACTGAGAATTCGATGGGGTGTGTATTGGGACAGCATGACGAGTCTGGTCGAAAAGAGCATGCCATATACTACCTTAGCAAAAAGTTTACCGACTGTGAAACAAGATATTCACTGCTCGAGAAAACTTGCTGTGCTTTGGCCTGGGCTGCTCGCCGACTAAGACAGTATATGTTGAACCATACTACCTTGTTGATTTCTAAGATGGATCCAGTGAAGTACATCTTTGAGAAGCCGGCTCTTACCGGACGCGTCGCCCGTTGGCAGATGATTCTAACAGAATATGACATTCAGTACACGTCACAGAAGGCCATCAAGGGTAGTATTCTGTCAGACTACCTTGCCGAACAACCGATTGAAGATTATCAGCCTATGATATTTGAATTCCCTGATGAAGACATCATGTATCTTAAGATGAAAGATTGCGAAGAGCCTCTTGTCGAGGAAGGACCGGACCCGGATGACAAATGGACACTGATGTTTGATGGGGCTGTGAATATGAATGGTAATGGTGTTGGGGCAGTATTAATCAATCCCAAAGGTGCTCATATACCTTTTTCTGCCAGACTAACGTTTGACGTCACCAACAACGAAGCTGAGTATGAGGCTTGTATCATGGGGATAGAAGAAGCCATTGATCTGAGGATCAAAACACTTGACATATTTGGAGATTCAGCTCTAGTGATCAACCAGGTCAATGGAGATTGGAATACGAATCAGCCGCATTTGATTCCGTATAGAGATTACACCAGAAGAATACTGACGTTCTTCAAGAAGGTGAAGTTGTATCATGTCCCCCGGGATGAGAATCAAATGGCTGATGCCTTGGCTACTTTGTCATCTATGATCAAAGTTCATTGGTGGAATCATGTGCCACATGTTGCGGTGAATCGACTTGAGAGGCCTGCGTATGTGTTTGCAGCCGAGTCTGTTGTGATTGATGAGAAGCCGTGGTATTATGACATCAAGAACTTCCTCAAGACTCAGGAATATCCCGAAGGTGCGTCGAAGAATGACAAGAAAACCCTGAGAAGGCTAGCTGGGAGCTTTTATTTGAATCAGGATGATGTGTTGTATAAGAGAAACTTTGACATGGTCTTGCTCAGATGCGTGGACAGACCCGAGGCGGACATGTTAATGCAGGAAGTTCATGAAGGTTCCTTTGGTACTCATGCCGGCGGACATGCAATGGCTAAGAAACTGTTGAGAGCGGGTTATTACTGGATGACTATGGAATCCGATTGTTTCAAGTATGCTCGGAAGTGCCATAAGTGTCAAATCTATGCTGATAAGGTGCATGTACCACCAAGCCCTCTGAATGTCATGAATTCGCCTTGGCCGTTTGCCATGTGGGGCATTGATATGATTGGGAAGATTGAGCCTACTGCTTCGAATGGACATCGCTTCATTTTGGTAACGATTGACTATTTCACCAAATGGGTGGAAGCAGCTTCCTATGCTAACGTTACCAAACAAGTGGTTACCCGGTTCATCAAGAAAGAAATCATATGTCGTTATGGAGTTCCTGAGAGAATCATCACTGACAACGGTTCGAATCTCAATAACAAGATGATGAAAGAGCTTTGTAAAGATTTCAAGATTGAACATCACAATTCTTCTCCTTACAGACCGAAGATGAATGGTGCCGTAGAAGCGGCAAACAAGAATATCAAGAAGATTGTGCAGAAGATGGTCGTTACGTACAAGGATTGGCATGAGATGCTGCCTTTCGCTTTGCACGGGTACCGTACCTCAGTACGTACGTCGACCGGGGCAACCCCTTACTCCCTTGTGTATGGTATGGAAGCTGTCTTACCTGTTGAAGTGGAGATTCCTTCTCTAAGAGTTTTATTGGATGTCAAGCTGGACGAAGCCGAGTGGATTCGAACAAGGTTTAATGAGTTGAGCCTTATAGAGGAGAGACGGCTAGCAGCTGTATGCCATGGACAGCTGTATCAGCGAAGGATGAAGCGAGCCTTTGATCAGAAGGTGCGTCCTCGAAGCTATCAGATCGGTGATCTAGTTTTGAAGAGGATCCTCCCTCCCGGTACAGATAACAGGGGCAAGTGGACTCCTAATTATGAAGGTCCGTATGTTGTGAAGAAGGTCTTCTCCGGTGGAGCCTTGATGCTTACAACTATGGATGGTGAAGATTTTCCGTCTCCTGTTAACTCAGATATAGTCAAAAAATACTTCGCATAAATTGACCCGCTGGACAAAAAGAAAAAAGAGTCCAGGCAAAAAATGGGCATCCCGGCGAACCAAAAAACAGAAAGAAAAGGTTCGGGCAAAAATTAGGGATAAAATGAAAAGAATTTGTACACCCGGTAAGTCGAAAACCCGCAAGGGCGGCTTAGGCAAAAATGGGTATCCCGGTGGATTGAAAACCCGAAAGGGCGATCCAGGCAAAAGTTAGGGATTAAAGCGAAGACTACAGTCTGAGTTATCTGTACTTCATCAAGCTTTGTCGTCTGCCATCTCGAAAGATGTGATCCGTCCAGTCATTCTTCTCAGAAAGCAGGGAGTTGGGAGGAAAACTGATGATCTGTGAATTATAACAGAATTGGGAAATAGTGGACGCCGTGTTCTCATTGCCATTAGGATAGATTTTTCCTTTTGTGCGCAATTACCTCTTTCTAGGAATTGCTTCCCGATGTATTTGCCTCTTCAGGCACATTTTCAATCAATAAAAGTCGTTATTCAGATAAATGGCTCTTTTGTTTTTATTTTTACTGTTTTGTTTGCAAAATGTCCGAATTTTTGATAAGCGTTGCATATAAGAACATGAAGGCCACACAATAATGTGCAGAAAGATAAAACATTTGAAAATCATTTTGAATGTTGAGGACACTTGAGCGTATCTTGTCCATGTATCCCCTGGGGGCATTTTGTTGGGCTGTTTTTCAGATGGGCATCTGTAAGGACGTTTCCTCAGCAGATTTTTTCCCCAAGCAAGTTCGGAAGCTATCAGAGCTATGTTCCCCTGCAGAGACGTCTGTGGATAGTGCTTCCTATTTCCCAACAGATCTAAGGATTGCCTATTCCCAGCAGGCCTGTATTTGCCGATTTCCTCCCCGAGTGAGGCAGGTTCATTGAATTTATCTCCAACATTTATCCCATCCGTGGACTGAAGGATATCCCCAGCGGAGTTTACCTTTTCCCAGCAGCAGTGCTATGCTTCAACATGAGTGCGAAGTCGCTTTACCATTCCCCCAAGAGGAGTCTCCCCACAGAGTTGGAGTACCTGATCATTTCGGCTCCCTAGCCGGGGTTCATTTGCATTTTGCATGTAGTAATCATTGCATCCTCAAAATAGCGTAGCATTTCCATTCATAAATGGAGCATTACGCCGTGGAAAAATCAAACATATGCATTCATGTGTTAACTTCACCAGACCGTATCCCCGGCAGAGGCGGATCATTTCATTCAACATCAGCACAACAAGTCTGCTACAGTTGCTCTTGACAGCATTCAGGATTGATATCCCCACAAAGGTTTATTACCTCACCCGTTGGTGACAGAAAGTTTGTTTCTCTCCAGAGAGACCCCCAGCAAGTGGTCAACCTTGCCTTGACATATCTGAGAAGTCGTTCTTGTGATACCAGTAAGTGTCATGTCAGCACCCGCGTGTGTTTCATTTTTGGTGTCGGTAAACACCATTGTTTCGGTGTCTGTAAACATCGGGTATTCTCCCCAGTCATCAGTAAATGTCTGGTCATCATTGTTTGGTGTCGGTAAACACCATTGTTTCGGTGTCGGTAAACATCGAATATTCACCCCAGTCATCAGTAAATGTCTGGTCATTTTTGGTGTCGGTAAACACCATTGTTTCGGTGTCTGTAAGCATCGGGTTTTCTCTCCAGTCATCGGTAAATGTCTGGTCATTTTTTGATGTCGGTAAACATCATCTTTCGATGTCGGTAAACCTCATCTTTCGATGTCGGTAAACATCGAGTCTTTTCTGCAGTCGTCGGTAAACGTTTGATAATCCTCAGCTAGAAATCCCCAGTAGAGTCATCTGTAAATGTCCTATCTGGTTTCCAGTTGCAAATATCTGTATCTCCCCAATAAAATTCTCATTCCCAGTCATCGGTAAATGTCTGGTCATTTCTTTGGATGTCGGTAAACATCATCTTTCGATGTCGGTAAACATCGAGTCTCATCCCAGTCATCGGTAAATGTCTGGTCATGTTTGTTGATAAAATTAAAATCCCCAGAAGTCGTCGGTAAACGTCTTGTCTGGTTCCGCCACAGAGATTTTGTTCCTCTCCAAGCAGAGATGCCATCGGTAAATGGCCCGGTTTTCTTCGATATCGGTAAATATCGAATTCCCAGTTGCAGCAGCCGTCGGTAAATGGTCTTGCTAAGCTGACATCGGTAAATGTCAGGATTCTTTGAAGCCACCATCGAAGTTTGTTTTCCCCAGCAGCCATCGGTAAATGGTCTGGCTGAAGTTGATATCGGTAAATATCAAGTTCTAACCATCGGTAAATGGTTTTGCTTTTTCAGAAGTTTGTTTTCCCCAACCGCCATCGGTAAATGGTCGTGCTGAAGTTGATATCGGTAAATATCAAGGTTCCAATTCTTCAACCATCGGTAAATGGTTTCGCCTTTCTGAAGCTGTTATGCAGTTGTCATCGGTAAATGACGTGGTTCTTCTTGTATCATATCCAGCAAAGTGCAAATTCTACGGTTCTTGGTATTCAATCCCTATTTACCCTGAAAGTCTGGCAGCCGTTGCTCTCATCCATTCGGGTTCCCAGTTGATTGAATAGGGGCAGCTGTAGCACCTCAAATTTGCACCTATCATTATGCATACATTTTCATATTAGGTCATAGCATATCATGGTCCATTGCATAGCATTGCATTGCCTCTTTTGCCTCAAGTGCAAGCCAATCAAGAAATTAGGTCAAACTGATCAGGAGATCAGTCAACCAAGCAAGCAAGCACGATTCTCAAGGAGCCAAGGCCTTGGGGTTGGTCCAACAAGTTCACATGACTTGGAGGTCCATTTGAAGTATTTTGGTCAAGGATTGAAGGCTCAGAGGTCATCAGTTCATACACAGACAGTCAAAAAACCCTAGAAAGTCAACAGTCAGTCAAGGCAGTGGATGGTGACCATTCTTGTGGAATTTGGGCACCATGATCAATAATTAAGAGTTCATACAACTTGGGACATCATTTGAAGTCAAGTTCTCAAGGAATTAGGGTTTGGAAGTCATCAGTCAATGCACAATCAGTCGGAAACCCTAAAAGTCAACTGTTGGTCAACTGTCCATTTAATCAGTGATTTGATGATTGGAATTGGTTTGTGAGAGTTCATTCATGTCCAAATAGTCATCATATATCATGCCAAACACCATCATGGAAGAATTTGAAGCCAGATCAAAAATTTCCAAAAATGGAAACTGGGCCTGTAACTGAAACTTACCAAAAATGGAAAGTTTTGATCCTCAAACTTACATCATGATACAAGCTTCAAATGAATTTTTGCCCAACATGAAAGTTGAAGATCTTGTTCTCCCATTTCCAAAAAGTCCAAGAACTCTTAATTCCCATGTGTGGTTGGCAAGTTATGATCGAATCGATTTCAGAAAATCTTGAACTTCAGAAGGCCATATCTCTCAAACCGTTTGGCCAATTTTGGTGGGGTTTTTTCCTACAAGTCACATTTGATCCCCTCTTTCCAAAAATATAAATTTCATGTGCCAAAACTTCACCAATCAAAATGGCATTTTTTGACTTGTCTCATTTAAATTCAAGTTTGACCAAGGGTTGACTTTTTGATATAATCATTTTTTTTTACCACTTGGCCATCCAAATATGTTTAGAAACCAGATTTTGGTCATGTCACAAGGTCATTTTATGCAGTACATACAGCCCATGCTAGTTGGCTTGGAATTTGGAAAGAAAGTACACTTTTTCAACTCTATCACACATATCCATGGGCTGTGATCTGTACTTTTGATAGCAGATTTCTATCACCATTTTCTGTCATTGTAAACACTACTAGCAGCCATCAATTGCAGCCTCTAACCACAGAAAATCCTCACTCTCTCTCATTTTTTGGCATTAGGACCAAATTGCAAGTTCTGTTCAAAAACAACAAGAAACATCAAAAACAAAAGATCTTAACTTCATTTTTCTGTCAAAAATGAAACCAAGAGCAGCAAAAGCCAACATCCAACACAGAAATCCTTTCATTCTCTAAAAAACTTCATTCTTGCATTTTCAAACTCTGTCCAAAAAAAAGTTCCAGAGAACTCAACCTGGCTTTGCTTGATACACTAATATTCCATCATTTTCTGTCATTAACAAAACCTGCTAGCAACCATCCAACAGCAGAAACATACTTCATTCATTTTCTCAAACTCCAACTTTGGTGCATTTTATGATTTTCTGTCCAAACTTCCAAAAGGACCTGAGCTTGGCCATGGACTATTTCACCAACATAGCAGTTTTAGACACCATTTTCTGTCATACATTGAAACCTCAGTAGCAGCTGAAACCACACAGAAACTTCATTCTCTCCTCTCTTGCAATTTTGCATTTTTGCCCGATTTGGAAAAATCACCAAAAACCACAAAGGACCTTCGCTTCTGTCATCACTTGGACCATCTTGTGAAGCTTTTTGAACCATTATTTACCAACTGGAACACCTTTGTAAGCACTGCATCTTCAAGCTACCAACAATGGTGAAAAGAGATTTAAAGAGTTCCATGCACTTTTGAGCTAAACCACTTCAAGATTCCATCATTGTAGAGCCTAGAGAGGATCTGTTTCAAGGAAGATCATCTAAACAAGCCCTGCTCCATCGAATTCCTTCAAACAAGTGAGTTTTTCGATGGCTTTGCTTCTTAAAATAATGCTATGCCATGTGTAGTTTTAATGTTGCTGAGCATTATGAAACTTGTATCATGCTAAATGATTCACCATGCAGTGAGAAAATCGAACTTCATTGTTTATGTTCAAATGTATTTTCCCTCGATTTGGTTTGGTCATGTTGAATTGGAGAAAATGGATGTTATATTATGCTTGTATTTGTGTTGCTGAAGCTTTTGGTATGCTTATTATAGTTTTCTGGAAGTTTTGTTCATGATGGATTGTTGATGATGATACCCTGTTCATAGTTTTAAACCTGCCCAGAATTTGCTCGGTTGTTTGTTTGTTTTGATGTTACTGGGATGCTGTATGAACATCTTTATTTTAGTTGCCATGTTGTGTGAATGAGTCTACTTGAAATTTGTTCTTGATTGATGCTTGAAAGATGAAGCTGATATTGCATTGTTTCATAAAACCCTAAAGGTGCATTTTAAACCCAGAAAACTCGATGATGATTGGCTGTTGTTGCTTGTTTTACTGTTTCATTGAAGGCCAACCAATCAGGTTATTTCGTGTGGCCATTCAAAACGCGGGCGTTTTGATTAGTAATGCCCTGAATTACAATTATGCCATGCTGACTTCCTTGTTTGACCACCAGTTCATGTCATTTGTTCATGCTTACTCCAATTTATTCCTCATCTTGCACAATTCATTTCTCTTTCAATTTTCATCCAAAAATCATGAGATTTTTTCCATAATGTTCATGAATGTGTCTAGTATTTAATTGTGATTTTTAATTAATTTTTCATTGGCTGGATTTTAATTGATAATTGGTTTCCTAACATGTATGCCAAATTGATACATTGTGCCATTCCTTTTGTGAAATACTTATGTTGTATCCAATGCCCTTGAAACTTTTTGTGGTAAAACTAGACATGCTCACCTTTATTTTGGTATAAAGTTTGTGGATTTCCCATTTGTGGTTTGCTGGATACAAATTTTTGAAGTTATGTGTTACATTTGTTGCTACATGAATGATGTGCATTTTCCCAATTTTTTTTCACATGCTTCCCTATATCCAAATGACCCCAAATTTTGCATGAATCATATGTCATATGTCTAGCTGATGAGTGAATTTTCTTGGAATTAATTGTGCTGTTTTCCATTTGATTGTGAATTTTCTTCCCTGCCTAGTCCATGGTTGACTTTTTGTGCTACATGTTGCCAAATCATTTGGGAAATCCTCATACCATATTGTATGATCATGAAATTTCATATGTGATAACTAGACATCTCAAGCTTTGCATTGGTGTTAATCTCATTCATTTCTCATCTGTTTTCAATTTGATATGATTTTTTGAAGTTGACCCATGTTTGTTGACCTTCATTGTGCTTACTTGAAATTATGTTGACTTCATGATTTTCATAGACTGCTTTCCACTTGTCCAAATGAGATGAAATTTGACATGCTTACCATGCTATGTGTTAGAATTGATCATGATTTATTTGGTGATTTTTGGAAATGTTTAGGATTGCTTTTGAGTTAAGTCTTGCTGTTGACTTCTATGAGCTTCTGTTTACCATGTTTTGACCTAACTTGTTCATGAAATGATGATGATGATTGATATGGATGTGAAACCAATTGGTTTTGTTTCTTAAATGTTTGAACATGATTTTGGGATGCTTGCCCTTTGCTGTTTTGACTTTTTCATCCTCTTTTGACCCTAGGCTTGACCTAGTGGTCCTGTTACTCACTTTTGAGCTTGTGTTTTCAGGTTGACCAACAAATGACCAATGAAACAACTTCTTTTTTGGTTGAGCTTGCCTAAATGTCATTGTATAACATGTTTTGTTTTGTAGGTGGCTTGGCTCACATGCCTTAAGCCTTATGCCTTGCACATTCGCTTGCTTGTGTTGACTGGTTGACATCTGTTTCATTTTGATTTAACTTTGACTTGTATACTAACTGTGCTTGACTGATTTCAGGTACTTTAGTTGCCTTTAGTTCCTTGTGAACTTTTGCTTTGCTTTGCTTGTATAAGCAATTTGCATTGAGGTATGTCTCTTTTACTTCATGTAGTCTGGAAGACCTGGCCTGTTACTGGGCCAGGCAACTGTCTGAAGTCCTCCTTAAGAGGCAATGTTTGTGACTGTTTAATTTTGTCCTTGCATAGAGTCAAAGACCTCCTAAGTGAAGAGGCAATTGGTGGAAGGTAGGGATATGCAATCTATCCCCCACTATTCAGTGTGTCTTCTGTTTTGCTCACACCACTGTGTTGATGCATTATAGATAAAAACCCAAGATCTTGTACAATTGTACAGTTGAGTCAGTATCAAATGTGTAGAAGGGTTCCCACTTTCTGAACCCACACATTCTTGTCTTAAGCTCTCCCAGGCCAGGGATAAGAGCTATGAAGTCTTACCTTCACTCACCTTTCATCTGCTTCACCTTAGTCCCTCAATGGCAAGGTTAAGAGCAACATTCATCCCATTCCAGAGGTTTGTTTGTTGAGGTTGATATGACCCCTCGACTAAAACCTAACCCTTGTTTGAGCCACTTGCTTGTGTATAGTGTGTGCTATCTGTGCTTGTAGGATTATTTGACTTGCTTCCTGTGCAAGTTAGGATTGTTTGACTTGCTTCCTGTGCAAGTTAGAATTGTTTGACTTGCTTCCTGTGCAAGTTAGGATTGTTTGACTTGCTTCCTGTGCAAGTTAGGGTTAGTTTAGACTTGCCTCCTGTGCAAGTTAGGTTTTGCTTGGCTTGCTTCCTGTGCAAGTCAAGTGTGTGTGTGGCTTGCTTCCTGTGCAAGTCATGTCTAGGATAGGCTGGCTCCCTGTGCCAATTAGCTAGAAACCTTAACTTAGGGATGATTTTGCATGATAACATCTAGGCTCGAGTCGTAGTCTCCCTAGTTGTGTCTCCCTCTGTTATCTGGTTAGGCTAGTCCTTTATCCCTCTGTAGGGGAACTACATCGCCCTGATCTTCATACCAGATGAAGTATGTAGGCAGGAGATTGAGCTGATCTCTCCGGGCGCCCTTTTTCTTTTTTGTGTGTGTTGTTTGACAGTTGCTAGGCTCGAGTGCCTGACTCCTTAGCAATTTGTTGTCTGTCTGTTTGAGTGTGTGCTTGACAGTTATAGGCTCGAGTCCCCGACTCCCTATTAACTTGTTGTGTTGTTGTGTGCTTGGAAGCCGATGTAAGTCCATCGAGTGGCATTTGGGTTCCAGTGTGCGTGTGTTTTGGTTTGGATGCTGATGTAAGTCCAGTGATTGGCATTCAGGCTCCACGTTTGCCTCCTTGTGTGTGTTTTGGTTCGGATGCTGATGTAAGTCCAGTGATTGGCATTCAGGCTCCATGTTTGCCTTTGCCTTTGTTTGTTTGTGTGCGTGTCAGCCGAGCTACGAATGCTCTGATTCTTCTCTCGTCCGAGAAGATACGTATGCATAGGATGCGATATCCTAGCGAGCATGTGTCGTTTCCCCAGTCCGAACTACTTCGACTCTGATGTCTATGCCTGATAGACTAAGTAGGCCCAGGATGCGATATCCTGCCGAGTCAGTTTCAGTCGGTTTCTTTTGTCTCTTTTAGCCAGTGTGTGTGAGTGTGAGCAGCATTTTAGCAACCAATATTCCTTCCTTTTGTGCGTGGATCCCGTAGAGTACTACGGATGCGTAGGGGTGCTAATACCTTCCCTTCGCATAACCGACTCCCGAACCCATTCTCTTTGGTCGCGAGACCATGTTCTTTCCAGGTTTACTTCGAGCGTTTCCTTTCCCTCTTTTGGGATAAATAACGCACGGTGGCGGCTCTGTTGTTCTTCTTTTCCCGCCGGTTTTTCGCGTGATGCGACACATATGTTTACTTGAGTTCACTTGAGTGTAGTTGTGGATTCAAGATTTAACTTGTATTATGATATTTTATTTTCTACTAAATTTTGGTTCTTGGTCTCGATGTTCTTCGTGGCTATAAATTGGGGACATGAGCCTCATTTAGAAGTATTTCGCTTCTTTAAAGTAACTTTCATGATTCTTCTTCATTCTTGAGAGCTATCACAAAGAGAGTATAAATTGCGAGTTATCTGATATGTTGAGATTAATTATGTTGGGTTGTTTTGTTCAAATCAAGCTGCATTTTTCTCGAGTTCTCTAGAAATTGACATTAAAATATAATGTATTTTCTTTTTTCTTCTTTTGTTCATCTCTATTTTTTTCTAGTTCTTCAAAAATGGCCTAGATAGGAAACACAAATTTAGGTATCTGCATCATATATCTTAGTAGTCATATTGAGACTAGTGACGTTGATTCCTGGATTGGGGTTGAAGTTATTAACCTAAGGGATATGTTGCCTCCTCCTACTATGATAGAAATGCGACAAGTTGGTGTTAGCCTTACTCTTAGTTAAAAATTGATAAATTCCCCAATACCTATGGGGAATATCTTGGAGGAACGAGCAACACAATGTGTCGATCGGAGTTTAAGTCGTTTGTTCAAGCGAGAGACTATTAAGGATGAAGTGAGGTGATGGTTAAAGGAATGATCAAGATGTATTACTTACTGTCGCAACCTGAAAAATGGAATGCGAAAAAAAACAACCGGCGAAGAAAGACAGAAGAGTCACCACCGTGCGTTATTTATCCCAAAGGAGGGAAAGGAAACGCTCGAAGTAAACCTGGAAAAAGGAAAGGACAAGACAGGGTCTCGCAACCAAATCTTGGGTTCGGGAGTCGATTATGCGAAGGGAAAGTATTGACACCCCTACACATCCGTAGTACTCTACGGGATCCACTTTTGTAGTTCTTGTCTAAAGGGTGTGGGTTTATCTAATGTGTTATTTACTAAAAAAAGGGTCAAAAGAAAATGACTCGCACGGATGTCGCATCCACTGCATACGTATCTCATCTGAATATGAGAATCAGAGTCTTCGTAGCTCGGCTACCTAGGGGTTAAGGGTAATTGTGCTCGCTAAGACATCGCGTCTTATGCATACGTATCTCATCTGGAATAAGAATCAGAGCAAGCCGTAGTTCGGCTAACTACGGGGTTATGGATTGGGTTTTGGACGAACGACGTTACTACGCAATCTACCGGATGCTCGACCTTTGGAGACTTACTCGCCTGTAGTAGAAGGAGTTAACGTGTTCTTAGGAGAAGAAAAATCAATGAGTTGGTAGGGTTAGGGATGCTCATGCAAAAAGGCAGTCCTTGACGAAGGAACCGCACTACCTGTGGGGATACGAACACATACAAAACAAACATGTATAAAGTAAATGTGCCAACAAGGCAATTAGAATAAGTCTCCCAAATGGTATCCCACAAGAAAAGTGGAATATCCAGCGAGTTATCCCTGCAAAAGTCATGTGAGCCTTCACAAAAACTCAACAAAAGGGTTAGTGAAACACGATAAGCATTTTTTTCATGGATAACAGTATGGTTTCAGAAACCTCAAACCCTGTGGCATACACTTCAGAAATTAAACGATTAAGCATTCAAGGCATTATTTATACATTCATACATAATTATGAACCTGTAGGCAAAAACCTAATGAAATTCATCCATCATACCTCAAACATTAAGAGTATTCAACTTCAAAGCACAAAGGTAATGGGAATAAGGGCAAACCTGATTGGAGAGATCAGTTGAAATAAAATGGCACGGTTGGATTTGCAAACCAATGTTAGGGTTTGCTTGAGCTGAAAGTGTGTGAGTCAGAATGAACCTTTCAGAGTTGCCTGGAGGTTGCTGCAGATTAATTCTCACTCTCTCTGTCTAGGTTTCTCTCCAGGTTTTGTTCCAAGGAAACCTCAGAGTGTTTTGCTTCTCTTCCTTTTTCTGTCTGTTCTCCCTCTTTTATAACTTGATTTTCATGGCTTTGTGGGCTCAAATGAGAGAGGTCAAAGTCTGAGATTTTTTCTTTTATTTACTTATTTATTTATTTAACTTTTTTTTTTCGTTTTTTTTTTGCATAACACATGGGCTTCGCCTAGCGAGCATGACAACTCATGAACAAACCTTTGCTCCTTCAAGATTAACATTTTGACTGACGAATAGACCCCTGTTGGTAGTAACTCAAGTCTTTCCCTTGTGTTGACTGATCATCTAAATAGAACCCACAAAGTGTCCTGGATGATGTTCAAGCTTCTTGGAGCTAATCCCGATTGACATGATGAAGTGCAATGTATCTAATGTTAAATGACCTAAAAATGAATGCATGAATGAGGAGGGCAAATTTTGGGGTGTTACAGCTGCCCCTATTCAGTCATCAGCTAACCCGAGCAGGATGAAAGCGAACAGCTTATCAGACAAACAGGGTGAGCTGTGATTGAATACCAAAGACAGACCGAAAATTTGCGCTCCGAGAACACCACAAAAATGCTGAAATACACCGCGTTGTTTATTTCTCTTCCGATCCTCTGGCTGAATCTGAATCAGTCTTCTGACTTAATCTGGAGTTTCGATCCTCTGGCTGAATCTATACTCAATTTAGTCCTCTGGTTGGATGTTAATTTTGATCCTCGGGCTGGATACGGTTTCAATCTTCTGGCTAGATCTTCTTCGATCTTCTGGCTAGATCTCCTTTGTTTCGATTCTCTGGCTGAATCTATTTTCTTTGATTCTCTGGCTGAATCTACTTCGATCTTCTGGCTAGATCTGAATTGTTTCGATTCTTTGGCTGAATTTATTTCTGGTCTTCGGGATAGACCTGACTTGTTTCGATTCTCTGGCTGAATCTATTTCCGGTCTTCGGGCTAGACCTGACTTCGATCTTCTGGCTAGATCTTCTTCGATCTTCTGGCTAGATCTGAATTGTTTCGATTCTCTGGCTGAATCTATTTCCGATCTTCGGGCTAGACCTGACTCCGATCTTCTGGCTAGATCTTCTTCGATCTTCTGGCTAGATCTGAATTGTTTTGATTCTCTAGCTGAATCTATTTCGATCTTCTGGCTAGATCTGAATTATTTTGATGATAAATTCCCATCATCAGGATCTCGCATCTGGGGCATGCGTTGGTTGACCCTCTTTCGAAATCTACAGTCTTCATGTTAGATATGCAGCTTCGAGAATATCCCACTTTTGGGCTTCATACATATTCTTCAGGCTAGAACATGTTATAACGACTCTTCTATTAGACTTTGTTTTTTTAATTGCGATCCGCGGGCTGGACCCTCTTGTAAATTGATTTTCTGTTGAACTGTCAATCTACTCCTCTAGCTGGTTTGTTGGGGAAATAACGCTTGTAGGCGATTCTCTGGCTGAATCTTCAAATTGAACCTCAGGCTGGCTCATTGGAAAATGATTCTCAGGCTGAATCTTCGAAATGACCCTCATGCTGGATCACACACACTTGATCCTCTGGCCGGATCTCATGACTCTGGTTGTAAAGCAATTCTTCAGTCTGCTTTGGAGGACCTGTTTATCAGCTTATGTGTATGCTTGATATGATATGCATGCAAATGCAAATGTTATGCATGGTGTAAAAAGAAAAAAAGAAATCTGCTTGGGGAAGCAACTCTGGTAGGGAGCGGATCGCTGTATCAATCCTTGAATGCTCTGTGGGGAACGATCCGTCTGCCGGGACCGGGGAGCCACCGAAAATAAGTCGGCCTTTTTTGAAAAGTTGACCTTGCTGGGGAAGTATCAACTATGGAAACTTTGCTTGGCGAGGCTCTGCGGGGAGAGTCTGTGAGGAAAGCACTTCCTGGGGAAATGTCGTAGGAATCGACCTTTGCCGGGGATATGAACTTGCTAATCGTCCTCAAGCTGGGGATTAGAACAAATCTGTTAGAAATAATCTGCTAGGGGACGAGATGAACACTGGGAACACCACCCTCTTGTCTGTTGGGTATGCGACTACTCCGCTGTTGCTGGGAAGATACAGTCTGGCACTGTCGACTCCGCTGGGGATATACAGTCTGGATACTGTCAACTCTACTGGGGAACCTGCTCTGCAGAGGAGAGGCTTTGTCAACCGCTTGGGGGTGAGGATTCATGACTTGGCATCCGGTTCCTGTGATCTGTAACCAAAAAATACACGTATGCCCCGGGGAATTACTCGGTTTGAATTCACCGTCCGGGATTAAGCACATTCAAAGCAATTTTGACTATTTTCCTGCGCAAGTCATCTGCAAAAGCCACAATTACATTCAGATGCAATATGTTTCCTCAAGAATTCAGACATCTTTTGCAAACAAACTGATAAATGAAAAGTAAAGAGCCTTTTTAACTAAACTATTCGACTTTTGTTGGTTGAAAAATTTGTGCCAGGAATAGGCGAGTACATCAGGAAGCTGATCCATGGAAAGAGGCGATCGCTATAAATTGAACAAGAGAAACTATCCTAATGGCAATGTGGAAACGGGGTCCCACCGAGTTTCGACTCTGATATGGCTCGTATGTCCTCAAGACGCTCTGCTCATCTTGCTTTCTGAAGTGGATGATTAGTCGATCTTTTACCTTCGAAGATTGCCGGATTGAATGAAACGGTGATATAACACGGATGAACTCAGATCGCAGTTATTCGCTTATTCCCTAACTTTTGCATGGACCGCCCTTTTGGGTTTTCAATCCACCGGGATACCCTTTTTTGCCTGAGCCGCCCTTTCGGGCTTTCGACTCACCGGGTGTACATTTTTTTTGATTTTTATATCCCTAATTTTTGCCCAAACCTCTTCATTCTTTTTTTTTGGTTCGTCGGGATGCCCCTTTTTTGCCTGGACTATTCTTTTTACTGTCCAGCGGGTCTATTTTATGCGAAGTATTTTTTAACTGCGTCTGAGTTGACAGGGGACGGGAAGTCTTCGCCATCCATGGTTGTTAGCATCAGAGCTCCGTCAGAGAAAACTCTTTTAACCACGTATGGACCCTCGTTGTTCGGTGTCCATTTGCCCCTGTGATCTGTGTTGGGAGGAAGAATTCTTTTGAGTACCAATTCACCGACTTGATACTCCCGAGGGCGCACTTTCTGATCAAATGCTCTCTTCATCCGTCTCCGATATAGTTGGCCATGGCATATAACTGCTAGTCTCTTTTCCTCAACTAGGCTTAGCTGATTGTATCGAGAACGGACACATTCTGCTTCATCCGGCTTCATTGTTGGTGCAGGGAAACGTTATTCTGGCACAAAATGGAATATGAACCCCCTCCGGTGTGATCAACACTGCACCAACTCCGCGACCATTGACGTTGACCGCCCCATCAAACATCATAATCCATTTGGATTCAGGGTCAGGCCCCTCCTCCGGGAGTGGTTCCTCGCAATCTTTCGATTTGAGAAACATGATGTCCTCATCAGGAAAGTCGAACCTCATAGGTTGGTAATCATCAATCGGTTGTGCGGCAAAATAGTCTGACAAGACACTTCCTCTAATGGGTTTTTGTGAAGTGTATTGGATGTCATACTCTGTCAGCATCATTTGCCACCTAGCAGTCCTGCTGGCTTTTCAAAAATATACTTGACTTGATCCATCTTTGATATCAATAGAGTCGTGTGAGTCAACATATACTGTCTTAGTCGGCGAGCAGTCCATGCCAAAGCGCGGCAAGTTTTCTCGAGCAGTGAGTATCTTTGTTCACAGTCGGTAAACTTTTTGCTAAGGTAGTATATTGCATGCTCTTTTCGACCTGACTCGTCATGCTGACCGAGCACACAACCCATTGACCTTTCTAACACAATCAAGTACATGATCAACGGTCTTTTCCGCTCGGCCTGTAGACTGACCCCGATCTTGATCTCTTTCTTGTCGTCTTCGGTACCAATGTTGATGGTCTCAACCACCTCCTAATAAGGTGTGATAGCTCGGTCCTCCTGTTTCAACAACCTGGCTAACTCCTCAGGCAATTCACAATCTTCCTCAACCCCTTATTCGACTTGATAGATAGGATTGTCGAAGTCATACTTGGCCATAGCAGTGTCGTTAGCAGTGAGATCCGGGGGATCAGTTTTACGGGGTGTTTTTTGGAAAGAAAAACGAAAAAGAAACATGAAAAAGAAACATTGCCGTTTTTGTAAAAGTAAAAATAATTGAAAGAAAGAGAACACAAAATTGTTTGCAAAAGCTGTCCTTTATTGATGATGAAAATAATTGCGAAATGTAACTAAATGGATGACCCTACAGATGAGTCATTACACCTTGGTCAAAGTGTAAGACTTTGTTATGCATGTGATAAAAGGAAAACAATAAAATTTACTCCTTCAGTAGAGTAAACCGGACGACTTTTTCAGACGACCAATTGTCGAGCTTTTCTTCTGGGACACACGGGCGAATCCAGCTATCTAAGTCACAGTCGCTGTCAGCCTTGTCTTCATCTGCAGCATTGACGGTGTGGGGAGAAACCAAACCCCCGCTGGAGAAAGTACCGGCTTCATTCTTCTGAGACTCCGGAGTATACCCCAATCCAAACTTGTCTTCTTTTATGATTGGCTCCACAAATTTGCCCCAACCTTGGGCATTACTAGCCTTAACCACTTCAACAACTTGCTTGTATGAAGAGATAGAAGTCCCGACCTTCTCAGACTCAGGTGAAAAGACAGTTTCGAGCGCGACCTCATTGATGTTTATGGCTTCGAAGCCCTGACACATCATCTCATGCATCTCGCCATCCATCTCCACATACTTAAATGTAGACAGGTGGCTAACAAAAATATCCTCTTCACCACAGACGGTGGCGATCTGACCTTCTAGTCCATATTTGAGCTTCTGGTGGAGAGTAGAAGTAACAGCACCGGCAGCATGAATCCAGAGCCGACCTAGCAGACAACTATAGGCAGGCTGAATATCCATCACATAAAAGGTGCTCTTGAACACCTGCGGTCCAATCTTATCTGGCAACTCAACTTCGCACAAACAACTCGCTTAGAGCCATCAAAAGCCCTTACAACTAAATTACTCGGCCTCAGGGTGGCGTCATCGCAATCCAACTTCGTTAAGGCTTTCTTTGGGAGAACATTCAGAGAAGAGCCTGTATCAACTAAAACATGGGAAAGCACCACCCCTTTGCATTCCATTGCGATATGCAAGGCTTTGTTGTGATTCCTGCCCTCAGATGTTAGGTCATAATCAATGAAACCTAGCCCATGGCTAGCGTTTACATTTGAAACTACCGACTCCAGCTGTGTAACAGTTATCTCTGGTGGAACATAGGCCATATTCAGTACTTTCAACAAGGCCGCTCTGTGCGCCTCAGAGCACATCAATAGTGAGAGAATGGAGATCTTTGAGGGTGTCTGATTTAGCTGGTCGACTACCTTGTAGTCACTTTTCTTGATAATCCTCATAAACTCATCCACTTCCTTCTCGAATGCGGTCTTAGGAAGAGCTTCCTCGGTAGTAACCTCTTCGGTGGATACCTGTTTTCCTTTAGCCTTGGCAGCTGCCTCAACTTCAGCATTCGTGCGCAATGTTGATGGTGCAAATAGGCGTCCACTGCGAGTGAAGCCACCAATTCCTCCAACATTGTTTACAGCGGAGCTACCAATGTCAATGTCTTCTTCGTTAACTTTCTGCCCCTGGCAGTAGATATCAGCCCCATAGTGCCACGGGATAGCACTGTCTTTCTCATACGGAACAGGTCCTGGTACCGTGATGGTGACCGGACCAATCAAAGTCGGTTGAGGGTTGTTAGAGTAAATTGGTGCTGGACTTTCTGGGAAATATATTGTCGTCGGAGCGGGTCTCTCGGGAACATATATTTCTTCAGGAGTGAAATAAAATGTTACTGTCGACACATCATTCTTCACTGGACAAGTCTAATCGAACTGAAGACAACCTTCATCTATCAGTTGCTGAATACCCCTTCTCAAACTATCACATCCGTTCTCGGCGTCTTGACAATTTCTGCACTCTTCCCCACAGCCCGGGAAAATCCGTCCTTTCAAGAGTCGGTCTTTGACCACCGATAGCGAAGTCTTCACTTTAGTCACACCAGAAACCAAATTCAAAGTTTCCCCACTATCAACAGCATTAATCCTCTGCCCGTCGCGAGCTGGCATCGGGTTTTGGATAACATTAGGCATCGGAGAAAAATTGATGGCCTGGGCATCTCTCAAATCTTGTACCTTTAGCTGGAGAGCCTTGCAATTATCTGTAGTATGACCAGGTGCGTTGGAGTGAAAATCACATCTGGCGTTGACATCATAACCTCTAGGCAGATTGTTGGGATCGATTGGTGGGGCCAGAGTCCTTAACGTAACCAGATTCAGGTCAATCAGCCTGGGAAGTAATACAGAATAAGGCATGGGGATTGGCTCAATGACCTGGTCCATCTACCTTGGACGTTGTTGATAGTGTCTCTGCTGACCCGGATTACCTCCTTGTTGTTGATTGTTGTACCTGGGTTGCTGTTGAGGATGATACTGCGGTTGCTGTTGCGGTTGAGGAGCAAGTGTAGGAATAAAGACTGCGGCCACTTGATCTTGATAATAATTAGGGCGTCCTCTACCCCTGCCTCTGCCGGCATACACAACGCTTGTCTCGCCTTCTCTTCTTCGCTGACCGTTACCAGCAAACGGTTTCTTGGGAGCACTATTGTCTTGAATTCGGCCCATCTTCAACAGACTCTCGATTCTTTCTCCAGCAACTACTATCTCTGCAAAGCTGATTGACGGGCAAGCAGCCAATCTCTCAATATAATTGCCTTGAAGAGTGTTCATGAACATGTCCGTCATCTCCCTTTCAGACATAGGGGGTTGGACGGATGTAACAATCTGTCTCCAACGCTGAGCATATTCTCTAAAGGTTTCCTTGGCAGTCTGAGACATTCCTTGCAACAAGGTCCGATTTGGAGCCATGTCCAAGTTGTATTGATATTGCTTGACAAAAGCCTCTACCAAGTCTTTCCAGCTCTTGATGGTAGTACGGGACAAATGAGAATACCATTCACGAGAAGCTCCAGTTAAACTGTCTTCAAAATAGTACATCCACAGCTTTTCATCTTCAGTGTGAGCTCCCAACCTTCCCAGATAAGATTGGAGATGAGTGCGTGGGCAAGAAGCCCCGTTGTATTTCTCAAAAGTAGGGGGTTTGAACTTGTGAGGGATCCTTACTCCCTAAACCAGACCAAGATTGGTGACATCAAAACCTAAGGAATTTTGAGACTCCAAAGATTTGAGCTTCTCAGCAAGCTCATCCATACGGCAAGTGGTCTCGAGGGCCTCGTCGTGCAAAGAAAATTGATCATACTGACAATCTTCAGTAACGGGGCGCCCGTTAATCCAAATCCCTTGATTCACATTGTACCTTCCGCCAATACCATTCCCAACATTTCCCGTGTTGCCAACATTACCCGGGTTTCCATCAACATTTGCGTTACCCGCGTTTCCAGTGTTCACAGGGTTATCAGCGTTCCCAGGGTTACCAGGGTTCCTAGGGTTACCAGGGTTCCCCTCAGTATTTGGTATCTCTACCTCTGGATCGGGCCTCGGTTGCTCAACCAGTTCCTTCAGCTTCGCCTGGCCTTCTGCCATACCAATCATCAATGTCATGAACTGATCCATCCTTTCACGCATATCAGCCAGTTCTTTCTGTATCTGGTCCATTGCTAGTCGTGGATGGTTTTCCTTTGTCGGGTACCTGTGAACTCGCTTGGGACCAATAACTTCCTGAAACAGGGAACAAACATTAGACACTGCAGTGACACCTGTAAAGCAAACAAGGGTTAGTATGCATCGTATGCGATGCACTTCTTATTCGATTTTAAGGCCCCCCCTTAAAAAGGGAGTATCCTGCAAATGAATAAGCATGAGATGTTGGATGCAAATATGCAGATGATGTTATGCAATGCAATGGCATGTCAATCAGAATTGCTGGATCCGCTTGAACATCTGTCAGGTTGCACTGCCTGGAGATAAATTAAGAGGATCAAGCAAAGCACACCAAACAAAGGTCATGGGATGGATCATGTTATCTGTCATACCCCAAAATTTGCCCATTAGTATTTCAAGACATTTTGCAAGGCATTCCGACTCATATATAACACTGATCTTGAAGAAACAAAGGCCCAGCTCACGGATGGCCCAATCCAGAAAATGGCCCAAACTGGCCTGTTCGCTACGCGCTCGCCTAGCGAAGCTGACAGACAACAAAAATTTCGGGCTTCATTCTGAGCCCATTAGGTCACCATTATCACTATAAATACCAGCACTTCAGTAATAAAAAAAAAAATAAAAAAATAAAATAAAAAAATAAAAATAAAAATAAAAATAAAAAAAAACGAAAAAAAAAAAAAAAAAAAAAAAAAAAAAGAATTTTTTTTAATTAATTAATTAATTAATTAATTAATTAATTAAATAATTAAAATAAATAAATAAAATATAACAAATTATTTTGGACTTGGGTCTCCCTCATTCCAAGCCCATTACCCACGAAATCAGTCTATAAATACTGAAGTTTCAGTAGAGGAAAAGACTTGGAGTTACACTGGGAGATTCACTGGAAAAAAAAAAGAGGAGGAGAACAGAGAAGAACGAATAGAAGTTTTGGCATAGGAACCCTGCCTACCCGGAGAATTCAGAGTAAAGAAACCCTGAAGGCAGCCCATCTGCACCGAAGCCATCGCCGTCCAATTCCCGCTGCCTAACTTATTCCGATACTACAAGTGGTCAATCCCTTCAACCTTGAATTGGCAAACAGGTTTGCGTATCTCTATTGTTTATACTTTCAATTGGCCATATCTACATATATAATGCATCATGATTAAATGTTGATATATAATTTGCTTTCGTATGGGAATTTAAATATGCCTGAATACCCTGAATGTTTGATCATGTTATTCCTGTGATAAAATGCCATAAAATTCAAAGTTCCTAACGTGGGGCTGTTTTCAAATTCAAAATCCGTGGCCGCTCGCTAGCACCTCGCTAGGCGAGCCTGGGGCGAGTATTCGCCTGGCCTTCGCTAGGCGAGGCAGAGGCGAACGAGACAGTAGCGGACTTTTCTATTCTGTTTTTTTTTTTATGTTTTATCATAGCCATGCATTATTCATCTTATCCTATTTATTGTTGTGATATTTCTCCGGTGTAATCTTCGATTGCACCCTGATTTGGTGTTCTGACATGTTTCTTTTTTTTTTGAGTTTTGTAAAGGTTCACATATCCCAGAAAAAGGTTATTGGCTAGGTATTCCACTTTATTTGTGGGATACCCTTGTGGAGTTTCACCCTAAATTAATTTTTAATGTATTAATTTCTAATGTATTAATTTTTTAATATATTATTTTTAATAATTTTAATGTGGAGTTTCATCCTAATTATATAATTAATTGTAAAACTTTGCCTTTGAATAAGTGATCTTGGACCTCTCTTTGTTGCCTTACGATTACGATATTACGGTCATGTCCCGCGAACGTGGGGATACCCTTAGCAAAGACCCTTCGGTTAAATCATCATAAAATAAATTATAGTCCCTCGGATGTTGCCTTCGAATATACAACTTTGTCCCTCGATGACCCTCCGATGTTGCCTACGGTTAAAAGATGATAGTCCCTTCGAATGCTAAGATATCCTCGTAACTGTTGCCTTCAATGACCTATCGATGACCCTACGATGACCCTTAAACATCCAAAGGATAAAACTACTTATTTCTCAATAATAAGGACAGTTTTACCCTCATAAGGATAGGAAATGCTCATAAAGACCTTGGGTCGGTATAACTCTTAATTGTTGGCTCACAATCTAAAAACAATTTTCACACCTCACACCTTTCAAAATATCTTTAGAAAATCACCACTTGGTATATATTCATACTAGAATCATTACCGAGTTATATTTTTCTAAACAATTTCCAAAACTAAACGAGATAACTACTTTGTATACATTCATACAAGAATCATTACAAAGTTAAATTCTCTTTTCAAAACAATTTTTCTAAACAATTCACAAACACTTCTTTTTTAGACAAAAATAATATAAGTGATCGAGCAATTAAGAGCCCATGGATAACCATGGATACAAAGGGTGCTAACACCTTCCCTTTGTATAATGTACCTCCCGAACCCAAAATCTAAATTAAGGTCTTTCCTGTTCTTTTCCACCTTTCCTTATTGGATAAAAGAAAAGTCGGTGGCGACTCTTGCTAACCGCGACATTGCGATTAAAACCACAAAAAAGTCCAGTTCACCGTATGACAGAACTGGCGACTCTGCTGGGGAGCCTAAATATTTAAAAAGAGAGGTTACCTTAAAAACAAGATCACTTATTCAATTTGTCTGATTTATTTTTAAGGGATTGCTTGGGTATGTTATGCTTGAGTGAAAGATCCTACACCCGGATCTAGTGTACCTTAGGTAAGTAGCAAGAGATCATCGCGACTGTCCGGCGTATACTGGAATGGTCAAAATGATGGCTACGGTTAATGTGGCACTTTGGATGTCCTGATGTTCCTCATGTTAGTTGAGGAAATATTTGGCATTCGCGTGGTGTCATAAAAGCATTAACCAGACCTTTAGAACCCTAATTGACTCATCCTGGCCATTAGAAAGTAGTGAGATAACTGGCTTCGGTTCCGACTGGAGTTGGTTGAGACTCGATACTACACTCTTTGAGATTGGACTTTAGGGAAGCTTCGGTCAACCACTTGGTGTTGCACTGAAGTGGACTTAAGGAAAGGTCAATGATTTGAGATCCTTCTAGAACCCGGTTACTATTCTAAGACAGGTTGAACCAACCAAACTTCAGTGGGGAGGGTATTTACCTATGGAACTCACGCAAGCCTTAAAACCTAGGAATGATTGTTGTGTGACTTGCTTGTGCTTGTTATTTATCTAACAACATAACATCATAACATCATAACATCATGGCATCGTACTAACCATTTCAAGGATTTAGGGATTTAACTCTGCTAAAAAAAAACAAAAAACAAAAGCAAAAACAAAAGAGAAAAGAAAAAAAAAAGCTCTTTTTGTTAGTTTATGCAAAGTTAAATCCCGAAAGTCCTTGAAAACATTTCATACATTGCATTGCATCGCATAACAGGTATTCTAAAGGATCAGTGTTCTCACGATTTTCCTATCAAACAGATTCCAGCAGATTCAAACAGATTGAACAATGGCTCTCGAACAAACTGTCAAAGATCTCCAGGCCCAGAATGCTCAATTCCAGGAAATGATGCTGAGCTTATCTAAGGGGCAGGAAGAACTGAAAGCTCTTTTGATGGAGAAGAAGAAGGACCAGAAACCTGTGGGTTACATCAACCCGGGGAGAAGGCTTAAGGGACAGGTTACAGGAGTCAAGATTAGAATTCCGAAGGATTCAGAAGAAGAGACCGAGAATGATTCGGAAGATGAGAATCCTAATCTCGTCAATTCTGAGGACGACGATGAAGATTATGAACATGAACAGTACTCTCCGAAGGATGATAAGTACAAGTTGCTGGAAGAACGTATGCTAGCTATGGAGGGGCAGAAAGTGCCCGGTCTGGATTTCGAAAACTTGGGTCTGGTCTCTGATGTGGTCATTCCCCGCAAATTCAAGGTTCCCATTTTCACTAAGTATGATGGTGCCTCTTGTCCTCAGATGCATCTAAGGGCTTATGTGAGAAAGATTCAGCCGCACACTACTGATAAGAAACTGTGGATCCATTTCTTCCAAGAGAGTCTGTCTGGCACACAGTTAGAGTGGTATTATCAGCTTGAGAGCTCTAACATCCGCACATGGACTGATTTAGCAACAGCTTTCTACAAGCACTACCAGTATAATTCTGAGTTAGCGCCTACTCGGCTACAACTACAAAATATGACTATGGGCTCTAAAGAAAGTTTCAAAGAATATGCTCAAAAGTGGAGAGATTTGGCTGGCAGAGTCAAACCCCCTATGACTGATCGAGAGTTAGTGGACATGTTCATGGGTACACTGACTGGCCCATTCTACAGCCATCTACTGGGAAGTTCCTCGTCAGGTTTCACTGAACTTATCTTGACAGGTGAACGGGTTGAAAGCGGCATTCGAAGTGGAAAGATACAGGCAGCTACTTCTGCAAGCACCAAAAAGTCCTATCAGGGAAAGAGAATCAAATGCTGTGTACAGTGAGAGGAAGCATAACAAGAAGAATCGTGACCATACTGTTGGGGCAGTTACAATTGCCGCACCGCCATCTCAGAACTTCCAACACAGACAAGACAGGTCGAGAAGACAGTTTACCAAGATCAATATGACTTTAACCCAAGCACTGCAGAGTATGTTAAAGGCCAATTTGATTACCCTCAGAGGCCCTCCTGCAAATCCCAACACTACTTCTCCTCGTTATAATCCCAACGCCAGGTGTGCCTATCACTCCGATAGCCCCGGGCATGATACGAATGATTGCTGGTTGTTGAAGAACAAGATTCAGGATATGATCGACGCTGGAGAAATTGAATTTGATCCTCCGGCGACCCCCAATGTCATCACAGCACCTATGCCTAATCATGACCAGAATGTTAATGTTGTGGACGACAATTCTCACGTTACTGACGTTGCTGATTTAGCATCTCCTCTCCTGATCGTTAAGAAGAATTTATTGCAAGCTGGTTTATTTCCAGGTTGTGCTGAAGATTGCGATCTCTGTGTACTCCGACCCAATGATTGTTTGAAGTTGAAGAACGGCATTCAACGGCTGATGGATGATCGTACAATTCTATTTGAAAGGGTTCCTAAGGTGGACAACTCTATTGAAGAGGTATCTGTGATTGCTAGGTCCAAAGCTCCAGTGAAGATTACCGCTACTAGAGTGCCTGTGAAGATTACCGCTGAGCCCAAAGTGGCTCCCCTGATTATTACCGCACCTGGCCCCGTGCCATATTCCTCCAGCAAAGCTATTCCGTGGAACTATGGAGGCGACGTTTACATCCATGGCATAAAGCAAGTTGGTAGTTCTGCTAATCCTAATGATATTGTGGGGACTAGTAAAGTTACTCGAAGTGGAAGGATCTACTCCCCAGAAATCTCACCTCCCGCTCCCGAAATTCGAGGAAAAAGACCAGTCAATCCTCCTCAGTCAGAGACATCGGTCGAAGTTACTTCTGAAGATGTTGCCAAACAGGAAATGGAAGAGATGCTGAAAATCATCCGTAAGAGCGATTTTGATGTAGTGGAACAATTGGGGCATACTCCGTCTAAAATCTCAATGTTGTCCTTGTTATTATCCTCTGAATCCCATGCCAATGCATTGATGAAATTCTTGAAGACCGCTCATGTGCCTCAAGAAACATCCGTCGATCAATTCGAACATTATGTTGCTAATTTGACTGTTGACAATGGCCTAGGCTTTTCCGATGCTGACCTGACGCCAGCAGGAAAGAATCACAATAAAGCTCTGCATATCTCCATCGAGTGTGAGGGGATCACCCTGGCTCACGTGTTGATCGACAACGGCTCTTCCTTGAATGTGCTCCCGAAAGCTGTACTCGATAAATTTGACTACAAAGGCATTGAACTGAAACCTAGTGATGTTGTGGTGCGTGCTTACGATGGTGCGAAGAGTGTTGTCTATGGTGAAGTGGTTCTCCCTATCAAGATAGGACCTCAAGTCTTCAACACTACCTTTCACGTGATGGACATTCGTCCCGCCTACTCCTGCTTGTTGGGGCGCCCTTGGATCCATGGGGCAGGTGCGGTAGCTTCGTCGCTTCATCAAAAGCTGAAGTATCCAATAGCAGGCATGGTTGTCACTGTATGTGGAGAAGAAGAGTATATTGTCAGTAGTGTGCAAGCCTTCAAATACGTCGAGATGGATGGTGAATTCTTTGAGACTCCTTCTCAGTCATTTGAAGTGGTTCCTCCACCCAGTCCTGTCCTTAAGCCAACTCCCCTTGTGCCCAAGGTTGTTCGTGCTCCCCCTGTCATGATCTCTCTGAAAGATGCTCAAGCCGCGATTGAAAATGGTGATCGTGCTGGTTGGGGTCAACTGATCAATGTACCGTACAAGTCTGATAAAGCTGGCCTGGGGTTTAACTCTGGAAAGATAGTCAAAAATCAGATTAATGCTATGGAAGATGCTGATAGTGATTGCGACTTGGATAGCTGGATTTTCCCAACAATTGGTGACGGACTCAACAATTGGAAGACTGAAGACATTATCCCGATTTCCTTTAGTCAGGAGTAATTGTTATTGTTTATTCTAGAATTGCAAATTTTAATTTTCTTTTACAATCAAACTTCTTAAAGCATTGTGTCTATGCCCGAGACACAATGGCTAATTTGTTAGGGGTTTTGTCATTTTCATAAGCATATTTATATTCAATAAATCAATGGACGTTTTGCATTCAAATATTGCGCTCTTTGTCTTTCCTATTATCTTTCAAACAAGCTATGGTTTCTTACACACACGCACGTAACGAATTGCAGATCCCTATCCACTCTGGATCCTGTTGATAATAGTTCTACTACTGTTCATTATGACTTTGAAAATCCGATCTACCGAGCCGAAGATGGAAGTGAGGAAGATTGTGAAGTACCTGAAGAACTTGCCAGACTGTTACTACAAGAAGAAAGGACTATACAGCCGCATGAGGAGTCAGTTGAGACTGTAAATCTGGGTACCGAGGTGGACAAGAGAGAAGTCAAAATAGGAGCAGGCTTGGAAAGCAGTATCAAGGAAAGATTGATTCAGATGCTACATGACTATGTGGAGATTTTTGCTTGGTCTTACGAAGACATGCCAGGGCTGGATACCGATATAGTAGTGCATCGTTTGCCGACGAAGGAAGATTGTCGTCCTGTTAAGCAAAAGGTTCGTCGCATGCGTCCTGAAATGTCCGAGAAAATCAAGGCCGAAGTCATGAAACAATTCGATGCTGGTTTTCTGGCGGTTACTTCTTATCCTCAATGGGTTGCTAATGTGGTACCAGTGCCAAAGAAGGATGGTAAGGTGCGAATGTGTGTGGATTACAGAGATTTGAATAGAGCGAGTCCCAAGGATGATTTCCCACTGCCACACATTGATGTTCTGGTAGACAACACCGCTCAACACAAGGTATTCTCCTTCATGGATGGATTCTCGGGTTATAACCAGATCAAAATGGCACCTGAGGACATGGAGAAGACTACGTTTGTGACGCAATGGGGCACCTTCTGTTATAAAGTAATGCCGTTTGGTTTAAAGAACGCAGGAGCAACGTACCAGCGTGCTATGGTGGTTTTGTTCCATGACATGATCCATCATGAAATAGAAGTATATGTGGACGATATGATAGCCAGGTCTCATACTGAAGAAGAACATCTCGATCATTTATACAAACTGTTTGAGAGGCTGAAGAAATACAAGTTGAGATTGAACCCGAACAAATGCACCTTTGGAGTAAGATCTGGTAAACTCTTGGGCTTTATTGTCAGTGGTAAAGGTATTGAGGTCGACCCAGCCAAGGTGAGAGCTATTCAAGAGATGCCAGTTCCCCGTACGGATAAAGAAGTCAGAGGTTTCTTGGGACGTTTGAATTACATTGCCCGATTTATTTCCCATTTGACCGCTACTTGCAAACCCATCTTCAAGTTACTGAGAAAAAATCAAGAGATGATATGGAATGATGAATGTCAAGAAGCTTTCGACAAAATCAAGAAGTACCTCCAAGAACCTCCAATTCTGGTGCCACCAGTTGAGGGAAGACCTCTAATCATGTATTTAACCGTTTTAGAAAACTCAATGGGGTGCGTGTTGGGACAACATGACGAGTCCGGTCGAAAAGAGTATGCCATATACTACCTTAGCAAAAAGTTTACCGACTGTGAAACAAGATACTCACTGCTCGAGAAAACTTGCTGTGCTTTGGCCTGGGCTGCTCGCCGACTAAGACAGTATATGTTGAATCACACCACTTTGTTGATTTCTAAGATGGATCCTATCAAATACATATTTGAGAAACCCGCCCTCTCCGGAAGAATAGCAAGATGGCAGATGATTTTAACAGAGTATGATATCCAGTATACCACCCAAAAAGCAATCAAAGGAAGCGTGCTAGCTGATCATTTGGCTCATCAGGCCGTGAATGATTATCAGTCTATGAATTTTGAGTTCCCAGATGAGGATGTCATGCTTGTTACTGATTATGAAGAACCTGGACCGAATGAAGGACCCGAAGTGGGATCCCGATGGACTATGGTTTTTGATGGATCGTCTAACGCATTGGGCAACGGTATTGGCGTCGTGATCATTTCCCCCAAGGGTGGCCATACGCCTTTCACCGCTAGACTATGTTTTGAGTGTACCAACAATATGGCTGAGTATGAAGCATGTATTTTGGGACTCAGAGCTGCTATAGACCTAAGAATCAAGTTCTTGAAGGTGTACGGAGACTCAGCCTTGGTAATCAGTCAGGTCAAAGGAGAATGGGACACTAAACATCCGAATCTCATCCCTTATCGAGAACGGGTGTTGACATTAATCCCATACTTTGAAGAGATCACATTCGAATATATTCCACGAGAGGAGAACCAGTTGGCAGACGCATTAGCTACCATGTCATCTATGTTCAGAGTCAGATGGGACAATGAAGCTCCCCGGATTACCATTGAACGACTAGACGAACCAGCATATTGTTATGAACTTAACGCTGATGAAGTAGAAGAGAAGCCTTGGTACCACGAGATAAAAAGATATTTAGAAGCTCAAGAATACCCTGAAGGGACATCCATCAATGACAGGAAATTTCTGAGGAAGTTCTCCGCTAAATTCTTTTTGAGTAATGGAATATTGTACAAACGTAACCATGATTCGACTTTGCTTCGCTGTGTGGATAGAAAGGAATCAGAGAAGATTATGGAAGACATGCACGACGGTATCTTTGGGACTCATTCTAGTGGACATACAATGGCCAAGAAGATTCTGAGGTCAGGGTATTATTGGTCTACCATGGAAACTGATTGCCACCATCACTCCAGAACTTGTCATAAGTGCCAGATCTATGCGGATAAAGTACATGTGCCTCCTGCTCCATTAAACGTGTTGACCGCGCCGTGGCCCTTTGCAATGTGGGGCATTGATGTGATTGGCGAAATTAAACCTACCGCCTCTAATGGACATCGTTTCATCCTTGTTGCTATTGATTACTTCACAAAGTGGGTGGAGGCAGCCTCATTTGCTTCTGTTACTAAGAATGTGGTGGCACGATTCATCAAGAACAACCTCATCTGCCGATACGGCGTCCCTGAGAGGATTATCACTGACAATGGCACTAATTTGAACAACGAGATGATTACTGAACTCTGCACGCAGTTCAAAATAAAACACCATAACTCTTCTCCGTACCGGCCAAAGATGAACGGCGCTGTAGAAGCGGCTAATAAGAATATTAAGAAGATTATACAAAAGATGACGGTAACATACAAAGACTGGCATGAGATGTTACCATTTGCTCTTCATGGTTATCGTACTTCGGTACGAACTTCGACAGGGGCAACTCCTTTCTCTTTAGTCTACGGAATGGAAGCCGTTTTACCAGTAGAGGTTCAGATTCCCTCTCTAAGGATCATGAAAGAGGCGGGCTTAGACGAAGACGAATGGATTCAGACTCGACTCGATCAGATAAATTTGATGGATGAGAAGAGACTTGCGGCTGTATGTCACGGGCAGATATATCAGAAGCGCATGACCAGGGCATTCAACAAAAAGGTCAAGAGACAAGTGTATCAAATTGGCGACTTGGTAATCAAACGCATCATCCTACCACAAACTGACCCCAGAGGCAAATGAACTCCCACATACGAAGGGCCATTTGTAGTTAAGAAGGTATTCTCAGGTGGAGCCATGATACTCGCTACAATGGATGGTGAAGACTTCCCACATCCCGTGAACGCGGACATAGTTAAAAAATACTACGCATAAAAGAGACCCGCTAGATCGACGTATCTAGGCAAAAGTAAGGGCATCCCGGCGAACCAAAAGGGTTCGGGCAAAAATTAGGGATATATAAAAAAAAATGTACACCCGGCAAGTCGAAAACCTGAAAAGGCGGCTTGGGCAAAAAAGGGTATCCTGGTGGACTGAAAACCTGAAAAGGCGGTCCAGGCAAAAATTAGGGATTAAAGCGTATGACTATGTCCCGTTCTCAGTCAACTTTCATCCAAGTTCGAGGGACTGACCAAGCCAATCACTTCTATCCGACAGCAAGGGATGAGATGCTCGAAGACATAATGACAGTAGTAGGCTTAAAATCAATAGGACTTCTTCCACATAGCTTTCTCTTTGTTTTCGACAATTTCCTCTTACTAGGATTTCTGTCTCCTTGTACACAAATTGCCTGTTTATAGGCCTTCTTTCAAAATCAATACAACCTTCTTTCA
Organism: Lathyrus oleraceus; assembly: GCF_024323335.1. Taxonomy (NCBI): domain Eukaryota; kingdom Viridiplantae; phylum Streptophyta; class Magnoliopsida; order Fabales; family Fabaceae; genus Lathyrus; species Lathyrus oleraceus. The sequence continues at coordinate 458,186,340 of NC_066579.1, forward strand.
AAAGATGCTTTTGTTTTTTCTTTTTCTGTTTTGTTTGCGTAAACGTCCATTGATTTAATTTGAATTAATATATGCATTTGAATATGACCAATGTTTACCAAAATACATGCATAGAATAGCAATAGCAATTACTACAAGACTTCAGGATCGAGGATAAGGTCTAACCATGCTTCCAATGAATCCACTACCAATTCTCTTCCCCAACAAGCCTATTTTTCCCAGAAGAAATTGGCAGTATTCCCAGGCACAGCCAGTTACTCCCCAACAGAGGCCGGCGTCACCAGACAGATTGATCATCTCATCCATCCCCAGCCAGGCTCTGTTGAATATTTCCACCATCAGACAGAAATCAAGCATCCCCAGCCGAGAAAGGGTCATCGACACAAATGTCTCAAATCAGTAGATGGGGATTTATTTTCCCCAGTAGAGTCCCCAAGCAGAACTTCTCATACGCATAACTCATTCATTACATCCTTTCACAGCATACGCATGCATACAACATTCACATTTATTTTAGCATAACACGAAACATCTCATGCATCATGACATAGCATGAAGCTAACTTTTTCTTTGCAGGTTAATTATCCTCCTGATATAGTCAAAGTAGAAGGTTCATTCAGACAGACACCTTTATCAATCACATTCAAGATTCAGATACATATTTCAAATACAGTTCATGGGAACATTCATTCTGACAACACTTCGATATCCTCCTAACGATGGCATCTCTAAGCCCATCCCAGACATTTATTGCAAGTACAACATATACAGGTTATCAGATACAGCCTAACATACGGTTCATTCTGATTCAGCCCAACATATGACTTCTTCAGCAACTCCAATGCGGTCTAACGTACGACCCATTTGGACCTTCAAATCCTCGGATACTGCCTAGCGTACGGTACGTTCAGGGGTGTAGTCTAGCGTACGACTACTTTCTTCTTCGGATACAGCCTAACGTACGGTTCATTCTGATTCAGCCCAACATATGACTTCTTCAGCAACTCCAATGCGGTCTAACGTACGACCCATTTGGACCTTCAAATCCTCAGATGCTGCCTAGCGTACGGTACATTCAGGGGTGTAGTCTAGCGTACGACTACTTTCTTTTTTAGATGCAGCCTAACGGACGGCTCATTCTACAACTCGGATACGATCTAACGTACGATCCATTCTGAACTTCAACAACCCCAACGCGGTCTAACGTACGACCCGTTTGGATCTTACAACCCTCAGATGCTACCTAACGTACGGTACATTTCTGAAGTGTAGTCTGGCGTACGACTACCGCTTTCATCATCAGATGCGGCCTAACAGACGACTCATTCTGCGACGGTCTAACGTACGACCCGTTCGGATGTCCATCCCCTCAGATGCTACCTAACATACGGTACATTTCTGAAGTGTAGTCTAACGTACGACTACCCCTTTCGTCATCAGATTCAGCCTAACGTACGGCTCATTCTGCAACTCAGATACGATCTAGCGTATGGTCCATTCTGACCCTTTATCCCCAACAGCATATGACACACTCCGACTCCCCAGCGAAGTCGGCAGCCTAATGGATGACTCATTATACGGTCTAACGTACGACCCAGTGTGGCACCCATGTCTTCAAATTGGCCTAATATACGGCGCGATCTGAAGCTTTCGTCATCAAACCTCCCGGATGGCACCTTTAAGCCCATCTCCATCAAGACCAACTGTCGATTCTCAAGTGCAAATTTTTGGGACATTCTAGTGTTCAATAATCTTCCACCTCCAGACCACGAATGGCGTACACACCATTCTAACTCTCTCGGTCCAAGAATATTGAACAGGGGCAGCTGTCATACCCCAAAATTTGCCCATTAGTATTTCAAGACATTTTGCAAGGCATTCCGACTCATATATAACACTGATCTTGAAGAAACAAAGGCCCAGCTCACGGATGGCCCAATCCAGAAAATGGCCCAAACTGGCCTGTTCGCTACGCGCTCGCCTAGCGAAGCTGACAGACAACAAAAATTTCGGGCTTCATTCTGAGCCCATTAGGTCACCATTATCACTATAAATACCAGCACTTCAGTAATAAAAAAAAAATAATAAAAAAAAAAAAAAAAGAAATTTTTTTTAATTAATTAATTAATTAATTAATTAATTAATTAAATAATTAAAATAAATAAATAAAATATAACAAATTATTTTGGACTTGGGTCTCCCTCATTCCAAGCCCATTACCCACGAAATCAGTCTATAAATACTGAAGTTTCAGTAGAGGAAAAGACTTGGAGTTACACTGGGAGATTCACTGGAAAAAAAAAAGAGGAGGAGAACAGAGAAGAACGAATAGAAGTTTTGGCATAGGAACCCTGCCTACCCGGAGAATTCAGAGTAAAGAAACCCTGAAGGCAGCCCATCTGCACCGAAGCCATCGCCGTCCAATTCCCGCTGCCTAACTTATTCCGATACTACAAGTGGTCAATCCCTTCAACCTTGAATTGGCAAACAGGTTTGCGTATCTCTATTGTTTATACTTTCAATTGGCCATATCTACATATATAATGCATCATGATTAAATGTTGATATATAATTTGCTTTCGTATGGGAATTTAAATATGCCTGAATACCCTGAATGTTTGATCATGTTATTCCTGTGATAAAATGCCATAAAATTCAAAGTTCCTAACGTGGGGCTGTTTTCAAATTCAAAATCCGTGGCCACTCGCTAGCACCTCGCTAGGCGAGCCTGGGGCGAGTATTCGCCTGGCCTTCGCTAGGCGAGGCAGAGGCGAACGAGACAGTAGCGGACTTTTCTATTCTGTTTTTTTTTTATGTTTTATCATAGCCATGCATTATTCATCCTATCCTATTTATTGTTGTGATATTTCTCCGGTGTAATCTTCGATTGCACCCTGATTTGGTGTTCTGACATGTTTCTTTTTTTTTTGAGTTTTGTAAAGGTTCACATATCCCAGAAAAAGGTTATTGGTTAGGTATTCCACTTTATTTGTGGGATACCCTTGTGGAGTTTCACCCTAAATTAATTTTTAATGTATTAATTTCTAATGTATTAATTTTTTAATATATTATTTTTAATAATTTTAATGTGGAGTTTCATCCTAATTATATAATTAATTGTAAAACTTTGCCTTTGAATAAGTGATCTTGGACCTCTCTTTGTTGCCTTACGATTACGATATTACGGTCATGTCCCGCGAACGTGGGGATACCCTTAGCAAAGACCCTTCGGTTAAATCATCATAAAATAAATTATAGTCCCTCGGATGTTGCCTTCGAATATACAACTTTGTCCCTCGATGACCCTCCGATGTTGCCTACGGTTAAAAGATGATAGTCCCTTCGAATGCTAAGATATCCTCGTAACTGTTGCCTTCAATGACCTATCGATGACCCTACGATGACCCTTAAACATCCAAAGGATAAAACTACTTATTTCTCAATAATAAGGACAGTTTTACCCTCATAAAGATAGGAAATGCTCATAAAGACCTTGGGTCGGTATAACTCTTAATTGTTGGCTCACAATCTAAAAACAATTTTCACACCTCACACCTTTCAAAATATCTTTAGAAAATCACCACTTGGTATATATTCATACTAGAATCATTACCGAGTTATATTTTTCTAAACAATTTCCAAAACTAAACGAGATAACTACTTTGTATACATTCATACAAGAATCATTACAAAGTTAAATTCTCTTTTCAAAACAATTTTTCTAAACAATTCACAAACACTTCTTTTTTAGACAAAAATAATATAAGTGATCGAGCAATTAAGAGCCCATGGATAACCATGGATACAAAGGGTGCTAACACCTTCCCTTTGTATAATGTACCTCCCGAACCCAAAATCTAAATTAAGGTCTTTCCTGTTCTTTTCCACCTTTCCTTATTGGATAAAAGAAAAGTCGGTGGCGACTCTTGCTAACCGCGACATTGCGATTAAAACCACAAAAAAGTCCAGTTCACCGTATGACATTATCCTTAATATCAACCATCCATTTTTGGTGGATTATGGTTTACACCTTATCAACACCCAAGTTTCATTGATATTAAGGATACCTGAACGAATCAACCATGAATCAAGGGTTTGTTGCAAGTCACGAGCATGGAGTTTAGGTTAAGAACCACCCAAAGGGAGTGTACTAAGGTTTAAACCTGCCAAACATGTTCTACAAAAGGTTCCCATAGTCATAATCCCATCTTTCGGATATTATCGGAGGAACGACTACTCGTATTCCAAAAATACTCTCAAGAGAGACTCTTATGAGTGTAGTATCGCATAACAATCGTATCAAATCTTACACTTGAACGACTTTCGCACTACGTCCTACGAATAGGCCAAGATGGGTTTGGTAAACTAAGGTCCTTGGCTTCTAAGGTCTATATTGGAAAAAGTAATGTCTAACCACAACTTACTTGTGTGACATTATTGATCCCAACATGACCTCCACAAAGTGAATGGGCTTGCAAGTCAACTTGCTAAGGAATAACTCCACACAAGTCAACAAGACTATGCCATTCTCCTATCCTAAGTGCACTCAAGTTCGGGTATAGAACTCATCTCACAAACAGAACCAACATATACGGCAGTCATATGTACACAATGCAATAAAGCAGGTAAATGCTGAAAGATAAATAACTGTACAAAAGAATAAACACCCAATAAACAAACAACCTACAAAAGCTAGGAGGGACTCACTTAGGGAAACCGGGTCCCCAGCAGAGTCGCCAACTGTCGCAACCTGAAAAATAGAATACGAAAAAAAACAACCGGCAAAGAAAGACAAGAGAGTCGCCACCGTGCGTTATTTATCCCAAAGGAGGGAAAGGAAACGCTCGAAGTAAACCTGGAAAAAGGAAAGGACAAGACAGGGTCTCGCAACCAAATCTTGGGTTTGGGAGTCGATTATGCGAAGGGAAGGTATTAGCACCCCTACGCATCCGTAGTACTCTACGGGATCCACTTTTTTAGTTCTTGTCTAAAGGGTGTGGGTTTATCTAATGTGTTATTTACTAAAAAAAGGGTCAAAAGAAAATGACTCGCACGGATGTCGCATCCACTGCATACGTATCTCATCTGAATATGAAAATCAGAGTCTTCGTAGCTCGGCTACCTAGGGGTTAAGGGTAATTGTGCTCGCTAAGACATCACGTCTTATGCCTACGTATCTCATCTGGAATGAGAATCAGAGCAAGCCGTAGTTCGGCTAACTACGGGGTTATGGATTGGGTTTTGGACGAACGACGTTACTACGCAATCTACCGGATGCTCGACCTTTGGAGACTTACTCACCTGTAGTAGAAGGAGTTAACGTGTTCTTAGGAGAAGAAAAATCAATGAGTTGGTAGGGTTAGGGATGCTCATGCAAAAAGGCAGTCCTTGACGAAGGAACTGCGCTACCTGTGGGGATACGAACACATACAAAACAAACATGTATAAAGTAAATGTGCCAACAAGGCAATCAAAATAAATCTCCCAAATGGTATCCCACAAACAAAGTGGAATATCCAGCGAGCTATCCCTGCAAAAGTCATGTGAGCCTTCACAAAAACTCAACAAAAGGGTTAGTGAAACACGATAAGTATTTTTTTCATGGATAACAGTATGGTTTCAGAAACCTCAAACCCCGTGGCATACACTTCAGAAATTAAACGATTAAGCATTCAAGGCATTACTTATACATTCATACATAATTATGAACCCGTGGGCAAAAACCTAATGAAATTCATCCATCATACCTCAAACATTCAGAGTATTCAACTTCAAAGCACAAAAGTAATGGGAATAAGGGCAAACCTGATTGGAGAGATCGGTTGAAATCAAATGGCACGGCTGGATTTGCAAACCAATATTAGGGTTTGCTTGAGCTGAAAGTGTGTGAATCAGAATGAACCTTTCAGAGTTGCCTGGAGGTTGCTGCAGATTAATTCTCACTCTCGCTGTCTAGGTTTCTCTCCAGGTTTTGTCCAGGGTTTTGTTCCAAGGAAACCTCAAAGTGTTTTGCTTCTCTTCCTTTTTCTGTCTGTTCTCCCTCTTTTATAACCTGATTTTCATGGCTTTGTGGGCTCAAATGAGAGAGGTCCAAGTCTGAGATTTTTTCTTTTATTTACTTATTTATTTATTAATTTTTTTTTTCGTTTTTTTTTTCGTTTTTTTTTTTGCATAACACGTGGGCTTCGCCTAGCGAGCATGACAACTCATGAACAAACCTTTGCTCCTTCAAGATTAACGTTTTGACTGACGAATAGACCCCTGTTGGAAGTAACTCAAGTCTTTCCCTTGTGTTGACTGATCATCTAAATAGAACCCACAAAGTGTCCTAGATGATGTTCAAGCTTCTTGGAGCTAATCCCGATTGACATGATGAAATGCAATGTATCTAATGTTAAATGACCTAAAAATGAATGCATGAATGAGGAGGGCAAATTTTGGGGTGTTAGACTTACGGTCTGAATTTTTTGTTATGTGTTGATAGTGAGAAATGTGTATTTATGTGCTTCAAGTATGATATAAATCTATTTTGTTTTGATGTTGATAATGCTCCTAATAGACGTCTTCATCAGATGTGTTGATCAAGTCCATCTGTTGTTGATGACAACACTGTAATGGGAAGTCGACATCTGGTGTGATCAAGTGATGATGCTTAAATATCAAAGTGTCATATGATGTGGTGATCCAGTTGTTGCGCTTAGAGATCAAGATATCAAAGCCTATCCTTGGACGACAATACATTATATAAAGTAACATTCAGTGAAGTCGGTGAAGATCCATGGTCAAGTTGTTTGTCTGATGACAGTGTTTATTATGAAGAGTTTTTTCAAGCCCCGTCAGGAAGAATATTTAAAGTTCTAGTGAAGTGATAAAGTCAAAGATAATGTAGAAAGTAATTTAAAGCTTCAGAGATGCACACACACACACACACACACACACACACACACACACACACACACACACACACACACACACACACACACACACACACACACACTTTCAAATGATCGAAAATAGAAAAATGTTTTTGTACCTAGCTGGTTGGCTACTAGCTCAAAAATTTATCTATGCTCGTAGTTTACACTATATAATCAATTAGCCCTTAGAACTAATCAAATATTTCTTTTTGTAATGCCTCATAATCAACTACTAGGGTTTATATTCAATTAGTAACGTTTATTTTAAAAAACTTCCATTTTTGTACTTGATATCTGCTTGATTGATTACTAGCATTAAAAGGCCCGAGGATCCTTTTATTTTTAAGCCATATTTTTGTTCTATAAATAGATGACATACCCTCCTTTTATTTTACACTAGTAAATGTATTTTGAATACTCCTCTCTCTCTCTCTCTCTCCCTCTCTTTCTCTCCATTTCTTCACTTTTGCTTTAGTGCTTTTGAGAGTGAAATCTTTTATTTGTGAGGTATTTTGGATATGAGGTAAGGTAAATATTGTTAATTCTCCTTTGTAATAAATTTTGTTTTAGTTGTAAGTTAAACCAATTGAAATTTCTTGTTTGGTTGTTAAGGTAAACCAGTTAAAACCTCTATATAATTAGGAGATCTTCCTAATTAAAAGTCGAGTTCGGTTCGTGAGCTTAGCTTGGTGATAAAAGTTCTCAATTAGTTTGAGATTATATTTGTGGTAAAATCTCTTGGTTGAAAGGTCTTCGTAGTTAAAACACTATGCTTGATTGAGAAGTTAGCCATTGTAAAACTCGAATCCTTTTGTAAGGAGGTTTGTGGGAAAATTATGTCAAAATCTCACATCATAGTGAAAACTCTCAAGAAGGAATTCTTGGGAGAGAAGTAGTTCACTTTATTAGACCAAACCTCTATAAATCTCTAGTTTTTTTCTCCATTTCTTTAACTTTTTACTTTTTAGTTATTTATTTCCGCTACATATCCATCTATCAGAGTTTCTGTTTTTTTGTTGCTTTTATCTTGTTTGTTTTAAAACTTATTTTGAACTGTAATTTGTAAAAATATTTTTATTTGAAAATGGTTTTCAAACCCACGCAATTCACCCCTTCTCTTGTGTTTGAGGCCACTTGTCTAACAAGAAGATGAGAAAGAAAATGCAACTAATGCTCGAACTACCTGAGGATGCTTCTAAGTACCGTTGCTTAGATGACAAGATTCTACCTGAGGTAAATGTGTTGTTTACTTTTGTAGATAATATAAAAAATCTTGATATGATCTATGTGCTTAATAAATGAAGGGCATCTCTTACTCGTATGTTGTATTGGAGACAGTCCTCTGAGCTATTGTCAGGGAGATCGTGTCAACTAAGGGTTATGTGGAGGTGCACCAAGATAAGGTTGTGGTGGAAGAAAAGGCCAGGAGAAGTGTGAGCCTGAGAATAAAAGGCTTGGGGTCGAAGGGTTGACGTAGGGAAGAAAATTAATATGAAAAGGAAACTTGTTATCCACGAAATAAGAATCTTTACTCTAAAATCTTGGAAAAGGATCAGTCCCTTAAAGAGCTTGGTGTTGCGAAGAAATCTTTAAAGCATATTTCTGACAAGCAAGTTACTTATGTGAAGGATGTTGAGAATCATAGTTCTCATGTTTCTTTGAAAGATAAGGTGACTAAGCTTGAGAATCTTGCTACAAACGTCATGACTCAATTGGGGAGAATGGTATCCTTGAGAAAACATCAGGAAATTCTAGTTGACATTGAGAATTCCCTTGTTGAGGTTAATGAAGCTCTTAACTAGGCTAAAAAATCTTTAGAAGATAAGAAAAATGGTATTGATAAATCTGAAGAAGCTCTTTAGAATGAGAAAAGGACTCTGGAAGAAACCCAAGATTTGTTAAGAGTGGCGGGAATTGAGAAGGCGAAGATGGGAAACTAATGGTCAATTGTATTAGATGTCAACCATACTTATCTACAATCTTATTTTGAGAATGCCTTGGCGCGTGTGGAGATTTTCCATCCCAAAATTAAAATCTAGATTCATAAAGAAAAGAAATTCAGTCTCAACAAAAGCAACAACACACAAAAAATACAAATCTAAATCTATAAACAATAATGAAAAGAGGGGATTTATGAATCAAAAATGTATATTTGAAGGTTAGGAAAATAAGATACATAAGAATCTTATCACGTCTCTTTTACATTTTTGTACTCGTTAGAATTCTAACAATGTCTTCAACTTTTGTTTTTGATTTCTGTTCATGTCAATCTAAAAGAAAAAAACTACTACGAAAGAAAACAAAGTTGAAATTGAGGGAGATATTGGTGTTGGTTAGAAAAAGGTTGATAGTTTTGCATCAAAATGAAATTCAATAAAATAGATGTTTGATAAGTTTCTAGTTCTTCCTTAATTTTAGATCTAATGTGTGATATTTTGAATTTGTTTGTGTTTTAAATTTTAAAAAGACGAAATTCTAGGTTTAGATTTTTTGTTGTTGTTATGGGTTAAAAAAATTGATTAGATGAATATGATAAACATTACATAAAGTTTATTTTGAAGATGATAAAGATTGTTGGATGATGTGTCGTTAAGTTAGCTTAAGTTGTAGTTTTGCAATGACATCTTATTGCAAGGGTATGAGTTTGATTTTGCAACATTCCACTTATCCACTTTTAAGGGGTGGAATTTGGGCTATTAGACTTTGTTGGAAGTTTAGTTTGATGATGATAAAGATTTTGGAAGTTTAATTTGATGTTGAAAGATGATATTTGTTGGAAGTTTAATTTGATAATGTTGTTGATGATGATAAAGATTGTTGAAAGTTTAATTAGATGATAATGAATATTTTAGGAATTTTAATTAAAATGATGAACAGGAGATGGAGGGATGAATGAAGTAGTTCAATTAGTATATGTAAATTGGTGGTATATGGTTCAATTCCTAAAAACAGTCTTTATTTATATTATCTATTAATGTAAATAGGTTGTTAATATTTATAAATAAATAATATTTTTAATTAAATGAACATGAGGCCGAGTCAATAAAACAGAAATATTAAATATTATTAAATCGGAATAAAAATTGTCATATCATAAGTCATCTAAGAGGAAAAAAAAACCCACCTATAATGCAAAATTATCAAAACTTAAATTTTTTTTAAAGAAAAAACTAATAAAAATGTCCACTTTGATTAGCCGTGTATTTAAAAGATTAAAAAATAATATTTATTAAATGAAAAAAAAAACAAAATAACACAAATAATTAAATTAAAGGATCACAAGTTTAACTAAGCCAATTATCTATTATAAACTTAATTTTTAATTTGATTTTGATGTTTTTGAAAATATGATATAGTTTTTGTAAGCTATTTAAACAACTAATCTTATTAACGTCTTTAAATAAATAAGTTAATATATTTTAAATAAATTAACAAGTTAATAGAAATATAATCATAATAAATTTTATTTTGAAATCTAGCAACTGTAGAATCTTATTTTATATAACATCTCATTACAATTCTATTAATTTTACAATAATAAATTTAAATATATTAAAAATTAATCCAGATTAAAATATTTGAATTAATAAAAAAGTTAGTAAATATATATTCTCAAAAATAATAAAAAATTTAATTTAATAATAAAAAATATTAGTTATATTTACTTAATGGGTTGTAGATTTTTTTTTAAAAAAGGTTAGTTTTATTTATACAGCCAAATGCCCAAACAAAGAGATATTAGGCACCAAGCCTAATAAACACACCAAACAATCCAAACTGAAGACGCGTTTAAGATCTATCGGACAAGAGTCAAACCAGACACAAATCATATTATTACTCAAAATCAGCTTAGCTAAAAAGTCGTCGCACTGATTAGCTTTTCTAAAAATGTGCTTAAATTCCACTTCTTTTAAAAAGGTGAAGGCGATGAAGGATATGTATAGTCAAAGTTGCTCTTTATTGATGAGGCGGCTATATAGCATTCAGAGCGGAAACAACAGAAGAATATCAATTTGAACCAAAACCTTCTTAAATCTTCTCATCCAAGTTAGCTCTAAACTTGTAAGAACACCCCAAAATTCAGCCGTGGTACTATTACAAACACCAATATGCTTATGAAAGCCTCCAAGCCAATTTCCTTGACTGTCCCGAAAAATACCCCCACATTTGGCAATAAAACCGCTTTGAGGCAAACCCATCCCAAAGGTGACAAACACCAATGAATAACCGTCAGAATCTTAGGGAATGACTGCAGATTAGAGGACAAAGCCTTGCTGGAATGATAAAGAGAGGAATCTTTGCACACTTCATGAACCAGATTATTGGGCAAGACTAGTGGCGGAGCCAGATAAAAAAATTTGGGATGACCGCTAACGTAAAATAAAGATTATAAATAAAATGTAAATAGTATTTTAAATAAAACATTAAAGTTAAAATAAATACAAAGTTAATTACTAAAAATTTAAATTACATGACTTAAAACTACCTTAAAGTAATGGTTTACGCGTTCCGAGTGACTTGAAATCGTCAATAATTGACTCCGAACTAATGCTTGCACTAATCTCCCTTTCAATATATACTGTCATGCTATCTCCAAGAAACTCATCATCCATCTTGTTTCTCAACTTAGTCTTAATAATTTTCATTGCTGAAAAAGACCTCTCAGTTGTGGCCATAGAAATGGGAAGAGTCATGATAAGACGAAGTAGTCTATCAATCAAGAAGTAAGTTTCAGCCTGTCCAGATGCAACCAAACATGAACATAGTTCTTGAATAGTTGATAAATTATTCAAGTTTGATGCTTGAGGAGCAACAAATAGAAAATATTGGAGTTGAAATTGCAAATTATTCTTCTCTTGATCACTAAAATCCATATGATAATATTTTTCAACTAAAGAACAAATAGTATCAACGCTAAAAGCTTTATATCCATCCTTAGGAGATAAAGAACAAGAAAGAGTTAACAAATCCATTGCCTGCTCACTGAATCTGCTATTCAACTCTTGTAACTGTTTGTCAATGGTAGTGAAAAAGATTTCAACTTTAAAGTAATGTTGAATTGTGACTTGATTCTCTTCAAGACGGGAGCATCCAAATCTTGTTGTTGAATGAACATTATTAAGATCAGGAATCTCAATAACATGCTTTTCACAAAAAGATACCACTTAAACAATATATCCTAACCATTTTCTCTCAAACCTTGAATAAGATGTTTTGTTGAACGAACCAAGTTCATAGCATTAACTACATCTTGATTTTTTTTGTAAGGCTTGACAAAGCATATCTGTTATTCCCATGATTTCTTTCATCAAGTGCAAAATAAATATAAAATCAAATGCCTTCAAGTAATTGTAACAACTATCTGCATCCCCACATGTAGCATAACTCCCTCTATCTTTTGCAATTTTTTTAAAAACTAAACAAGTTGCTTCATATATGTTTATCAAGCTAGAAATTGAATCGTAATGTGATCCCCAACGAGTATCTCCAACTCGTTTCAATGTACCAACTTGATTTGCACCTTTACCAGTTACAATCTCATCAATCTCTAACAAATAAGCAATTTCTTCTAATTGGACAACTTGTAACTCATCATGACGCTTTGTAGAAGAACAAACAACATTCACAACAAAGATCAGCTTCTCAAAAAATTTATGAACAGGTTTGACTTCTCTTGATGATGTAACTAATGCAAGTTGCAATCGATGAGCAAAACAATGAACATAGTATGCATAAGGACAATCCTTCATAAAGAGGGCTTGTAAACCATTCCATTCTCCTCTCATATTGCTAGCACCATCATACCCTTGGCTACGAATGTTAGAAACATCAAGGTTATATCGAGAAAGTATATCACATATTGCTTCCTTAAGAGTTAAAGATGTGGTGTCTTTAACATGTGCCACATCAAAAAATCTCTATTGTATTAAACCAACTTTATCAACAAATCTTAATACAAGAGCCATTTGTTCCTTTTTTGACTCATCACGAGCTTCATCAACAATGATACAAAATTTGGAATCACCAATTTCCTCATGAATACTCTTTTTCACCCTACTAGAAAGAATTTGCAAGAGCTCTTTTTGAATTTGATGTGAAGTATACTTGCAATTTTGTGGAGCATTTTCCAACACAACTTTTGCAACTTCATCATTGTAGGATGCTTGTAGTGTTAACCAACGAACAATGTCAATTGAAGTCTTGAGTCGTAACCGGTTATTCATTCTTTGACTTGAACTTTGCACTTGAATAACATTTCTAATATGACCATCTTGATTCAACAAGTCTTGACAAGCTTTCATTGCATTGTTGTGTGGTGAGCAAGGATCCTTCCCTATGTGTTTAAGAAAGGAATAATGTTTTCCATTCCTAACTTTCTTCCAATTTCTAAAACCTATAGAAATAAAGACAAGTGATCTGGGACGTCCACTTAGTTTTTTGCTAAAAAGGTAACATGGTAAGCAATATGCGGCATCTTCAGATGGTGAATATTCTAACCATGATGGAAATATGCTAAACCAAGTATGTTGAAACCTCCTCGGATGATCCTCGTTACCGGACAAAAGATAGTTTTCTAAATGAATTTGATATGGACCCCATTTTAGATAAGCTATTCGTATTGCATCCACTTGATTTTGTGGATATTGCCAAATCGGAGGACGCTTTCCAGGATCGCGTTCCAAAGAATTTTCAAAACCATGATGCTCTTCAATTGTTGGATTCTCAAGAACTGTTTCAGATTCGGATGTCGGGATTATAATTTCTTCATCTCTCTCTTCTCTTTCAATTTCACATGCTTTCCTTTTGAAAAAAGAATCAATTTTCCTATTATTCATCTTTACTCTTCCTATAATATCATATCAAATCCAAAAATCAATTTAGAGAACATAAAAATTAAAAGAGAAAAAAATTAATAAACTTAATTAATAAACTTTAATCCGTTTTCAAATACCGGTAACTTCACTATTAGAAATTAGCAGCAACAATGATTAAATAAACCTTATTACAGTGTATAACTATATTTGTAAATTACAGTGTTATGAATTGGCTTAATAAACCTCATATAGATTATTTTAACACATCAAGAAAGAAGAATCCTAAAAATCTCAAAAACACAAATCAAGCAATCACTTTAATTTGTTACTTTTTATAAAATAAGAATGAATAAAGTTTTTTACCTGTTAGATGCCGATCACTTTAATCTGTTCCGATTCCGGTAGCAAACCCATATGAGAAAGAAAGGAAAGGTAGGAGCTTTTTACCTTATCTGTATTTTAACCTAACTTTGAATGAAAAAGAAAAAATAAAAATTAATTTAAATTTAAAATAAGGATGTTTTAGTAATTTAATATATATGAATTAAAAAAAATAAAAAGTTGAGGGGTGGCCATGGCCTTCCCACGTCCCCCATCAGTTCCGCCACTGGGCAAAACAAAGTTCAGATCATGCATGGTTTTATTCCACCAATACCAAAGAAGGTGGCACCCAAAAGCCCGTATAACAGACCAATTGTCAGTCGTATGAGGAAGAAAATGGGAGAGATTGATATCAATCCAGTCATGCAGGGTAGAAAAGAAAATTTTCTCCTTAAAGTTGTGACTGACCAAATGATTCCAAAAGGATTTAGGCAAAGAACAATCATGCATGAAGTGGAGAATAATTTCAGGGTGAGGACCAATAATATCACAAAAATGGTTCCTCAGTTGAAGACGACTGAGATAATCATTAGTAACAAGACCTTGATGACTTATTTTCCAGATGAAGTTACGTATCCGCTCAGGGACATGTAACTTCCAGATATGTTTCCATCGAGAAAAATAGTCAACATCCGAGTTTTGATTTAAAATGCCATACATGCTGGAGATTGAGAATATCTCGGATTTGGAGCCACTCCAAAGGCAAGAATCAGGCATCAGACCAGAGACAAAAGGAGGAGGGATAACACTGATTTTGTCTAAAATTTGCTATGGGAAGAGACTACGAAGTAAAAACCAGTTTCAGTTACCTGAACTATCCAGAAGGTCTGAAACATGATGAAGCTGCAAGTTGAAATTGAGAGGTTGGCAGACATAATCTTTAAGGTGCAACCATGGCCTACTTCCTAGTAGGCCAACTCATCAAGCTTCGGGTGAAGATCCATTATCGACTTCCATATACAAGAATCAGAGGGTTTATCAATTAAATCACCAGATTCAAGGTACCTAGCAGTATATTTACTCTTCATCAATCTACTCCAAAGCAAGTGGTCTTTAGTTTTCAGATTCCATCCCAATTTATCAAGACAAGCTTTATTCATAATAGTCAAATTACGTAGACCAAGACCACCATTGATCTTATCTCTGTTAATTATACCTCAACGGATAGTGTAAAAATGCTTCTTCTCATTTGAATCACCCCAAATAAAGGACCTTTGACATTGAGGAATATTGTTAATGCAATCTCTAGGGAGAGGAACAGACATTGATGAATCTTTTTTAAAATATTTTTGCACATTTGTTTCGAATAGATAGATCAATCTAACTCAAACCAACCAGTTGTTTTTTTGTTTGGTTTTATTGAGAATGTATCAAGTGTGAGTAGTATGAACAATAGTCTCACATTGATTGTAAATGTGGAGACTTGAGCATTTATAAGTGAGAGAACTCACCCACCTATTACCTTAAGGTTTTGGATGAATATGTGGTGTGTCTCTTACAAAGGTTCTGCTCCAAAAGAAAAATTCCCACAATGTTCAATGCTCCCTAGTGAAAAATTCCCCTAACAAATGGTATCACGAGCCTTTGGTTTCAGAAAGGGACCAGGTTACTTGTATCGAAAGTCAACGGCGCAGTAGTCCCAAGGTTGTAAATGTGGAGACTTGAACATTTATAAGTGAGAGAACCCACCCACCTATTACCTTAAGATTTTGGGTGAATATGTCGTGTGTCTTTCACAAAGGTTCTGCTCCAAAAGAAAAAGTCTCACAATGTTCAATGCTCCCTAGTGAAAAACCCTCCCAACAGATTTGGCTCGGGCTTTATCGTAAATATGTGCAAATCCAATCCAATTCATATATTTTTGATCAGTTTGAACATCAAATTCTTTCAAAATTGAACCAAACCGACCCGCGAACACCCATATCATATCTACTTGACAAAAATGGCCAAATTAACCCAACAGAAATTCGGGATTTCCAAACCCTATAATCTTGGATTTGCAAACATCAACTCACTTGACCATCCTATAGGTCCATTCTCTTATTATATATGTCATTATCACTTCTTTTTTAATCTTTGATTTGTTGGAGAATAAAAATTGCACTATTGCAATATTTAAGAAATTAAAAGTGTTATCAAATCTTAATTATGTAAAATATAAAATATAAAATATTAATAACAATTAAAGATTTTAAATAAAAAGAAATATCTTTTAAAAAATTAATTATTTTTATTTCTAATATATTAAATACACACATTAAAAAAAACTTATTCTTTTAACTCTTAAAGAGTGTCTTAGAAACACCCAGCATTTTCTAGTAAATTAATCCATACAGTCAAAAAGAGAGATATGAAATCACATAAAAGTTTAAATTTATTGTAAGACAACCCATTTTTATAAAAGGTTAAGATTAAAAATGTATATAAATCTTATGGGCATTTGCTTTCATAGACTAAAAATATCTTTAACTCTAAAATTTATTTCCTTCTAATCAATTCATAAAAATGACTAACTTTATAAATCTTGATTGAATCAACGGCAAACTCTCTTCTAGACATGTATATCATGAAATTTCATGTAAGCACTCTTCAATACCTTGTTTTATATAATATATATACATAACAAAGACATAAGTTTAGATATAAATATATAACAAAGACAAAAGATGTGCATATATCAAACTAATCTTATATAACAAGAATTAAAGATGTGTGGAATAATTAAAGTCTAAAAAGAGAGAAAGTAAAGTTGATGAAAATGATCAAACTCCAACATGGTTTACAAGCTTAGTTAAACCAAAAGTAAGAGACATAGCAAGCCATCCACCAATCAAAACCCTAAAAGAAGACTTAACCAAAGGTGCTTTCCCAAGAAAACCACTCAACAATCCAAAACCAAACAAAGCAACACTCACAACACCAACCACAACTCCCAACCTAACCTTATAGTCTTTCACAAAGGCCGCGCCGAGCAGCGGCACCAACGCGCCGACCGCAAACGCGACGGCGGAAGCGAAAGCAGCGTAATAAGGGTTAGGTAATTTATCTTTCTGAGAAGTGTTTCCTTGTCTTTTCATTTGAGAAAACTCAATATCATATTGTGAATAAACAGAAACAAATTCACCAATTGCCATGCTGCATGCACCAGCAACAAGACCAACAATTCCTGTTAGAATCATTGTCTTAACATCTTTGTTAACAGCTCCAATACCCATCATTAAGGAGGCTGTTGAGAGTAAACCATCATTAGCACCTAATACAGCTGCTCTAAGCCATTGTGCTCTTTGAGTATAATCTTTTTCATCAGTTTGTTCTTCTTGTCCATTCTTTTCAACATCCATGTTGTATACTTTTGATTCACTACGAGGTAATGAAGTTGCATGGTGTTGAATTTCAGCCATAGATAGATCTAATAAATATTGGATATTGGTGTGTAAGTGTGTAAGTGTGGAAGACACACGCCATGGGATAAAGGTATTTATAGAATTAAGATAGTGGGTGACACGCGTAAAACATGATATAAACTTTTATTTAGAATCTAATGCGTTCATACTTTACCGACTATTATAGATCGTGTCTTTCTTTTCAAATATTGTATCAAATTATTTTTGGAATCTATTTACACCTAAGCATAGATAACTTATTAGCCCAAATTTGCAACTAGTTAAATCTAGAATGAAGTGAGTGACTCATCACTTGAAGTGATTACTAAGATCATCACAGATATTTCAGAAATGTTAGACTCTATTAAGACCTAGTAGAAGAAGATAATTTCATTGTTTTGTCGTATTCTTTTAATTGTAGCACCATTATAAGTGAAACTGTTATTGTGACCGTTGGATAATTTGTATTTGTAAATTGAGAGATATAAAAAAGAATAAATAGCAATTGACTGAGAAGTATAATTGAAATGGAATTGAGATATATTAGAAATATGTCTTACATCTTTTATATATAGATTCATTCTACTAACTAATTAGCTAATTTCTAGTTAATAATAACCGAGTAATCACATGCATAATTAGTAGAAACCACATGTATAACTATAGGTAATCAGATATTAAACTAGTAGTAACGATATGCATACATATAAGTAATCACATGTATAATTTTCATTAGCCACACATGTAATTATCAGTAACCACGTGTATAAGTTTTAGTAACCACGCGTGTAACTATTAGCAACCACATGTATAATTAATTTTTAACTTTTGAAAACTAAATTACATATTTAATACCCTTTCTAATTCAGATTTTTTTAGTTTTTTATTCTCATTAATCCTAATAGGCCTTCCATTCTTGCTTGCTTCAAGGATTTTTAACATGTCAGTCAATTGCAATTCACTCTTGCAATACTCAGTTCTCAACCTCTCTTTACTAACTTGATCCATAAGAAAATGATACCTCTTTTTTATGTGCTTACTCCTACCATGATTCATAGGATGGTTTTCCAAATCAATTGCTAACTGATTGTCCACTAGCAACTTGACTTTCTCACAATTGCTCACATTCAACTCCTCAAGCAACGTCTCAAACTAAAGTGTTTGACATGCAGCATATGAGGTTGCAACATACTTTATCTTACATGAAGACAAGGCCATAATTCCTTGCTTCTTTGAACTCCATGGGATTGGTTTTAATCCAAGCATGAAGAATTGAAGAACTAACCAGTTGTGCTCTTTCTATCATCTTGATCACCACTCCAATTTGAATCTGAACAACCATAGACATTGCCTTTCATTCTTATCTTTTGTTGATTTGGCATGATTACTCCACTAGCAATTGTACCTCTAATTTACCTTAGGATCCTCTTTGCTACAAGTAGTTGACATCGCATTGGTTTCTCCATTAATCTACTAATCAATCTCATACTATGACAAATATAAGGCATTGTATTGCAAAGATACCTCAATGAGCCAATGATTTTCTTGTACAAAGTGATATACGCGAGTTCATCATCTGACTCCTTCTTGGATTTGATGTTGGTCGTTATAGGTGTGTTTGCAAGATTGCAATTGCTCATCTTGAAATTTTTCAATATGTTTTCTACATATTTCTTCTGATGCAAGAAAACTCATGCCTTGTGTTCATAATTTCCATTCGTAGAAAGTAGGCCAAATTTTCTAAGTCTGGAATCTCAAACTCATTCTTCATGCATGCCTTGAACTTTTTCAATTCATCTTCATTAGAACTTGCGACCGATAGATCATTCGCATAGAGACATAAGATGAATCAGTCTTGTTCACTTGAGCCTTTAACATAAACTCGATGTTTTAATGTGAACTCGTCGAAACCTAGCTTGATCAAGAATCCATAAATCCCCTTGTTCCACGCCTTAGGTGTTTGCTCCAATACATACAGAGTTTTTCTCCACCTATTCACCATATTCTCTTGCCCTTTCACTTCAAAACCAGGTGGTTGCTTCACATTAACTTCTTCTTCTATGGGTCCTTTGAGGAAGGCTAACTTTACATTGATTTGGTGCATCTTTCAACATCTATATGCTTCAATGGCTATAATTAGTCTTATGGTTTTAAGTATAGAAACGGGTGCGCAGACTTCATTAGAATCAATTTCAGTCTTCTGAAAAATGCCTTTTCCACCAATCTTGCCTTATACTTGGCAATTTCATCATTTGCCTTCAAATTCAGCTTTTAAATCCACCTGACATATATTTCCTTTTTACTTGAATAGTTAACTAGGTCCTTAGTTTTGTTCTTTTCAAAGGCCTTTATCTCTTAATTCATTGCACCTTGCCTATTCTCATATTTCATGGGTTGAAGATGATATATTGGCTCTGCTTCAGCCACCATAGCTTCTTCAATTAGGTTACCATTTTCTCTTATGCCTTAATCTTGAAACCTTTCATAATCATTCAGTCTAACTGGTTGAGTTATGGATCTTGATGATCTTCTCACCTCCTGAGGTTGTGCAGGTTCAGTCTCAGCTTCCATTACTTGTTCATCATCCTGAATAGTGATTCTAATATGACTTAAATATTCACCTTTCTACATTGAGTTGAGCCAGCTCCATCCTTTACTTTCATCGAATTACACATCCCTACCAAGCACCACCACTTTGTTCTCAATTGGTGAGAACAACTTGTAGGGATCTATAGAATGGTAGTTAACTAAAAGCTTGGCTTGATCTTTAT
This sequence comes from Lathyrus oleraceus, assembly GCF_024323335.1. Taxonomy (NCBI): domain Eukaryota; kingdom Viridiplantae; phylum Streptophyta; class Magnoliopsida; order Fabales; family Fabaceae; genus Lathyrus; species Lathyrus oleraceus. Next base: position 458,206,607 of record NC_066579.1, read on the forward strand.
CATCAAGCTTCCTTTTGAGTTTCTCAGGTACATGTTTGTACCACAATGACCCAAAAATATTAACATGTCCAACACTTGGTTTCAAACCATACCAAGCTTCATAAGGAGTCTTATTGTGCAAGTTATTTGTTGGACATCTATTGATGATGTAGATAGAGGTTGAGGTATCCTCCCCCCAAAAATGGTTTGGCATTTGTTTTTCCTTGAGCATGTTTCTTGCCATGTTCAAGATACTTATATTTTTTTCTCTCGGCATTGCCATTATGTTGAAGTATGTATGGTACTAAAACTTCATGCTCAATCCCTTCCTTTTTACAAATTGAGAAAAATAAGTTAAGGTGTACTCACCATGACCATTAGTTCTCAACCTTTTGATTTCACATTCAACTTATTTCTTAGCCAGTGACTTGAATCTCTTAAAATTGGTGAACATCTCACCTTTCTTATCCAATGGATAAATCTGCATATATATAGTGAATTCATCTATGTAGGTTAAGAAGTAGCAGTTACCTCCTAGTAACTTCACTTCAAAGGGGTAACACACATCTGAGTGAACTATCTCTATTTATGATATGATTTCATTGACAAGTCATGTTTAAATGACCTTCTATCATATTTGGCAATGCAACACTTCTCACATAGGTGCTTTAGCATCGTGATATTTAGAGGACCATACACCATCTTTTTCATATGATTGTTGCACCATGTGTCAAGGTATCAAACATTGATTTTGTCTTAAGCCAATTGTGCATCAGCCATCAAAATGACCTCTTATGAGTCATTACTTCCAGCATGACCAAATTGTACTACATGTAACACCCTACTTCCCGACTCAACAAATAAGTAATTAAAACAAGTATATCACAATTAATCACCAAGTAGAAAGCTACTCGCGCACTCAAAAACCATTTCGAACCACATAATTTAAAAAATTTAACCATTTGATAAGCAGTGGAATTACAAAAACACTTGGCATAAAAGCCTTAACAATGATATTAGTTTGAAAAATGGTTCATCATGAAATGAAATCAAAATAAAAGATACGCAACATAAACAAATAAAGAATAACTCGTTCCCCTCATGTTACGTATCAGAGTGACTCCACTATATATTTAAACGACAAGCAACTAAAGAGGCACAACATCGTCCTCAAATCTCAAGCTCCTACTCACGTACATGATTATTTGTACTCTGGAGGAGCACATATGCAACAACACAAAAATGGGTGAGAATGCATTAAAATAATAAATGGTGCATAAACAATCAGGATATTCATATAGTAGAAAATCATCCACATATCATAAATGCACATCAACACCATGTATTCACATCTCACCCACGTCAACCCCCCCCCCCCCACACACACACACAAACACTCACGTGCGCGCACGATCATGCAAGAGTTTTCATCATTGCACAAATATCTCATAATCATTTTATATAATGCAACAATGACTCGACTCATGATCGCCACAGTCCCTACTCTGAACCGGACTCACAACTTAACTATATATGTATGTTGTACCGACTCAATATTTGGTCCTTCATACGAACCGGGTTCCAATTAAATACAAACCATAAGCTCCAATCAACTGCGAGCTCCAAACCCTTACTATGAGCTTGGGACAAGCCACTAGTCCCCACTCTGAACTAATGAACATGTCTCTTTCACAATGGCAACAACATACGATGCATGACATTAAACAATACAATACAACCTCACTCTAGTTGTACATGATCATGCAACCAAAAAATAGGAATATATCCCCACTCCGAATGTAAACAATCGCACAACAACACATATCAAAGAGTATAGCCTCAGTCTGACTGTAATCAATCATCGACAACGTGTATAAAAATTCACATAACTAGTCATACATCCACACCTTTAAGATTCATCCACACATTATCCAAACATGCCAATTCATTCTAACATCAATTCACCATTGAGTAAACATAATGATCCATAAGGCTATCCATACATTCCAGCAACACAACAACAAATACAGCCCCACTATGATTGTAATTCATCATGTGCTCAAATAATACGAGTAGTTCTCACTCTGAACCACTCGCCTCATCAATCATCAATAAACATGTACAATTATCACACAATTATACATACGATACACAACATATATTTACACATGATCATTCATGTATTCTGCAATCATCTCCCAATGCATTACCATGAGATAGTTATGCATGTTAGCACTCCAGCGCTTCAAACAGCGCCTTAATCTGAGTCACGTAGCTCAAGTTATGGTCAAAATAAACAGTGAACCAATCAATTATTGTCGCAGACCAATCAATTGTTGTTAACATTCTATTTTACTGATTTTTCAAGCTTAAACATGGACCAATCGATTACACCCCTAAGGCCAATCGATTATCCCTTTCATTTCGCCCCAGAATTCCAATTTTTAACACAGACCAATTGACTACATTGTTGGCCAATCGATTGTTCCAAAGTTTTTATCCAAAATTCTTTTCGTTTTAAAAAGGAACCAATAAATTGTTTACTATAGTCAATAGATTGGTTCAATACAAATTTTAGTTTTTCATCACGTTTCAGTGAAAAGGAACCAATAGATTGTTTATCATCTCCAATAGATTGGTTTAATACAAATTTTAGTTTTTCATCACGTTTCAGTAACTTTAATCACTTTTAAACCCTACCCAAACACACTTTAACATGCTAAAACAACTTATTTCAAAAATCAAACTTTATACCCCATCTAATCCACTAATACCATATCATATACATCAATTAACAAATCTTTAGGGTTTATGTTTAAAAGCTTTAAGAACGCATCCATGGAGGAACAATCAAGCAAAACACAACAGGTCATTACACGAATCAATTAACACGAATTCGTCCATGAAAACATAATATTACCACAATCGATTATCAAATTTCAGATTGACAGATAACAACAACAATTCATGACAGAATCATACAAACCCTATTAGAAGTTAAGGAAACCTCTATACCCTTTCATTTCATAAGCACCCTTAGATTAAGAATCCCCCTTCCCCCCTTACCCTGTAATTATAGCAAAAATTAACAAAAGCAAGTTTCAATGGTTTCTCCTTCTAAGCCCTAGGTCTCCACTCTTGTTCTTTAGCCTCATTGTTTTCACGTACTGACAGAAAATATCCTCTAACCCTAATTTTTCTCTAGCTTTTAGAATATATATGATTCTAATTAATTTCTCTTAATTACACGTTTTGCCCAATTAAAATTCCACTTCTCTCCACTCACCATTAAACGCTCTCAATTCACAAAGCTAGCACAATTCTTCCTATTCTCTTAAATTTCAATTATTTAATTAATTAATTTTCACTAAACTAATTAATTAATATAAATCATCACAAATATCGTCACCGATCAAACATTTCATACATTCACAAGAATAATTATTTAAATAAATTAATTAATCGGGGTGTTACATTACACCCTTGTCATTCTCCTTCAATTCTTTGTTGAAGTAATAGTCCCTAGCATAATGTCCAAAATTTTGGCTATAAAACCATTTAACTTCTTTCATCTCAACTTTTTTTTGAATTTCTGATTATGAGAAACACCGTTCTTGCTTGTCTCACCCTGAATTCTTGAACTCTTAACTACACCATCAATTTGATTCCACTTCTTCTTCCATTTATATTTACCTTTGTTGTTCTTTAAGGAGTCTTCTTTCATTTTCTTGAAGAATTTTACCTACAAAGTTTGTTCAGACACCTTTTCCAAATTTCTCTATTTCATCCTCAACTCATACCCTTCAAGAGATGCTTGCAGTTTTTGAAGTTTCATTTTTGAAAAATCTTTGGACTCTTTAATGGCCAATCAAATTTGCAGGAAGAGCTCTTAAAACCTTCTCCACTTTCTGTGGTTCACAAATCTTCTCACCACAAGACTTCATTTGGTTTATAAAAACCACCAACTTTGAGAATAACTCACTAATGACTTCAAAGATTCCAGTTTTACTTTATTCAATTTCTCATCCCCACCATATAACTTCTTGAGAGTACCCCATACATCTTTGATGATTCTTGCTCAATGATCTTCTCAAATACATTTGCATCCAGACACTAATGAATCAAGACTAAACATTTCCCATCTTTATTGCTCATTTCACGATTATTAGCTTCTGTGCCTCATTAGAATTTGCCTATAATGCCAAGAAACCATCATTCACGATTTCGATTACATCTTGAAATCACAATATCACTTTCATAAATGCACACCATCTATCATAGTTTTCTCCCTTCAAAACGGGTAGATTGGTCGGGAACTAATTCGAGGTTGCACTCCCATTTGCCATGGATGGAGATTTTTTAATCGAAGCAGTACTCTAGATACCAATTTGTTGGATAACTTGAATTACAAGTTATTTGCAAATTGAGGAGAATAGAAAAGAATAAAGAGAAATTAAGAGAGAGAGAGATATTATTGGAATTGAATTGAGTATATTACACACATATGTTATATTCTTTATATAGGATCATATTACTAATTAACTAAATTTTAGTTAGTAACCACATACAGAGTAACCATGTGCATAACTAGCAATAAGCATATGTGTAACTGGTAGTAATCACATGCATAACTAGTTGTAACCAAATATTGAACTAGCATCAACTACATGCATGTTTATCAACAATAATATATATAATTTTTAGTAACCAACAATAATATATATAACTTTTAGTAACCACATTTGAAACTATCACTAACCACGTGTATAACTTTCAGTAACCACATTCTAACTTCTGAAAACTGAGTTACATATCTAATAGTTATTAGGGATGGGAATAGGCTAGATTAGCCTACATGGACCTATAGCTAGGCCTATCCTTTTTAAGATTTGTCTCGCTCTAGCCTATTCAATAAAAAGGTTAGGCTTAGACTTTCTTAAAGGCTTATTTAACTAAATAGGAAAAATTTAGGCTATTAAAAAAATATATGAAGCCTTATAGGTCGATATATATATATATATATATATATATATATATATATATATATATATATATATATATATATATATATATATATATATATATATATATATTTGAAATTAGGATAAATAGTATATATAAGGCCTTATTGTCCATGTGAAAAAATAGGCGAATAGATTATTTGAAAGCCTTAATGTGATACAGGCTTATTTAACTAAATAGGAAAACTTTAGACTATTAAAAAAACATATGAAGCCTTATAGGTCGGCCTATATATGCCTATATATTAAAAGTTGGGATAAATAGTATATATGAAGCCTTGTTGTCTATGTAAAAAAAATAGATAAAATGGACTATTTGAAAGTTTTAATATGAAACGGACTTTTAAATAGACTTTTAGGTCGGGCCAAGCTTTTAAAAAGGTCATATCAAACCCAAAAAAGAGTCTATAATAGACCATAGATGAGACTCAAACCTTAAAAATTTATCGTAGGTCAAGTTCAAGTCTTATAAGATTCGCTCTAGCTTATTTTCACCCCCTAATAATTACATAGTTGTGTTTGAAGAAAGATGGTGTTAAATAAAAAAAATAAAAAAATGTGGTCGAAAAGAGAGAAAGTAGTAAAAACACCTATTATCTGCATAATTAGTCAACTAAACTCCATTGATCATGTTGTTTTGAAAATAAGACTCGTGTTTAATACTAATATATATGACTTATAAATTCTACTATTGTAAATTCTTTAGTACCACAAATTTTAAAGCATTTTTATCTATTTATCATTTTAAATAATTTTATTTTTACATATTTTTTAGTTTAGTAGTTTAAACACACTAAAAGTATTTACTTTATCTGTATCTATTACTTTTTGAAGAATAAAATAATTCTAAAAAATTCTTTTTTCAGAAAAAAGAAATAAACAAATTTTTGACTCATTTCCAAATTCAATGATAAAATCTAAATTAAATTTTTATTTGATAATTATTGAATTAAAATTAATAACTCGTAATTCAATATTTTTATTAGAAAGATTATATATATATATATATATATATATATATATATATATATATATATATATATATATATATATATATATATATATATATATATATATATATATATATATATATATATATATATATATATATATATATATATATATATTAAAAATAAAATAAATAAATGTGAAGCATGGGAAAGGAATATATCGGTAATAAAGAATTTTATTATTCATTTTGTGTCATGTCATGTCATGTTATATTCTTTCTTTTTTTGCAAAAATAAAGAATGAATTTTAGTAAAGTTAAACTTCACAGGCAAAAGATAGTGTAAATACAACAAATACGCCATTAATAACACAAGCTATATTTACACCTCTAAACAAAAGTATTACAAAAGGAAGAAAAATTCAAATAAATGTGATTTTGCTGAGATTCTAATTCTATAAACAAACTATAGTCACGCAACTTTCTTAAAGTATCTACGTACTCATAGACTTTCTCACAACCCTTTTATCGTTGCATACTTTTTTCGGTTTTGTATCAGATTGCATCTCCAATTCCATATATCATTTTATTACATGCTATGTGAAATCAAATATTGAAAAGTTTTTTTGTAATTATTTGACAATTTTTATGAGCACATGAGTTATGTGAAACGAATTTTTGTTTTTATAATTAAGCTTTTAATTAATTAATTTACTGCAAAAAGTCAAAAATCATGTGCTCAGAGAGATATGATTGAATTTTTGTTGTGTAAGATTCTATTATTATGGTTTCTTATGACTTTGGGACATCATGTGTACGTTTGTTATACAAATATAGAGATAGATATAATAAAGATTCGGTGATATGCTATTTCTTGGATTAAAACTAATTTATTTAGTTGCGTTCCTGCTCAAGCAACTAATAAATGAGGTAGAATTTGAGATAATAAAAATTATGATAATGGTGTATTAAATTAGCAAATAGCAAATATAAGAGATATAGTGGTCTTAATAGGGGTCTTTACACTCTATATTTATCTTAAATTTTGTATGAATTTTAGAAATTATTCATATATATATATATATATATATATATATATATATATATGATAAAGAAATCTATATATCCCAATAATAATATCCGGACATTAAGTTACATAGTCTAGTGAAACACGTTTACAGGAGAATCAATTTTATAAATTCTCTCATTCAAGACCTTTTAAACATACTTTCTTATACTCTTTCAAAAAATATTTTTTTTATTCAATAATTGTGTTAGTAATATAATTAAATTGTATTTTAACATCGTAAACATTCTAAGTAATGTGCATTTGTATTTCTAATCATTGAATAACAACATTTTTTATTCATTGTGGTAGTTGTCAGGATGGTATCATTGAGAAAATTATAAAATTTCTTTGGATTATAACTTATGAATACATGAAAAGGTTGGTTGAATTTTTTTTAATTTTCAATTGTTTTATGGATAGTGTGTTGGGGTTGGTTGAAAATATACATGTCGAAGAAGTTTTACATTATTTAGTTTTGTGAATGAAGAGAGAGTTTAAGGCTAAATATTGGATACAAGTTCTTTCAAGTCTCACATCACTTAGTTTTGTGAAGGAAGAGAGGATCCAAGACTATATATAGGATTCAAGTTTTTTATTATAAAATTTACTGGTCAAAAGCACTTTAAACTTGTATTTGACTTTTTATATTTTCTCTTATACTCTTGGTATAGAGTGTTGTGAGGGGTAGTTAAATATTTGTTTTGGATAGTGAGAGTGTATTTGGGTTTTGGGGCGGTTGAGAGTAGTCTATGTGTTGTAACAATTTTCACATAATCTTATTCTCTGGTTGTCATTTAAGAACGGCTGTGGTTTTTTCTTCGGTTTTTGGAATTTCCACGTTAATCTCTTGTGTTGTTATTGTGTTTCTCTTTTTCTCTACGCTTTATTTTTTTTCTAACAATTGGTATCAAGAGCCTTGGTTTGGTGGGGTGCAAAAAAATTTAGTATGCTTTGTGGTTACAGTTTTGACTGATCTTCCACATCAGAAAAGAAATTTTATACTCTGTGTTGGTTGGGAAATTTTTGTTTTGCTGCAGGAAAGGTTTTGGTTGCAATTGAAGGAGAAGTGCGATCCAAAACGCAACGGAATTTAAAATTTCTCCTTTAATGATCCTTACGAATGGGCATGATCAGTGATAGAATCGTTACCTCTTGTGGCGATTGTAACCTTTGATGTAGATCTACAGAGCGATCACGAACGTTGAACGATGACAACGCCTCTACTCAGTCCACACGAACGGATCCCTTCAATCTTAGTGCTAGCTGCTACGAATGAAGGCTTTGAGTGAGAGAGAGAGAGAGAGAGAGAGAGAGAAAAAAAAAAAACGAAATTGCAACTGCTAAATGCTTCTACACGAGGGTTCTATTTATAGAACCACTTGTGTGGACTTCAAGCTAAAAAGCCCACTTAAGTGTATGTGGCTCATACCTTATAATATGTCAAATTCACTTAAGCGCGTGGTACCTTACCATATTTCGTATTCTACTTAAGTACACCGTACCTTACGATGTTCTACAATTCACTTAAGTGTACTGTACCTTACGGTGTTCCTTAGTTACTCTATCTCTCATCAATCCGTCCTTTGTGTGTGACCCTGTAGGTTTTCGCGGCATTGACAATTATATTAAATCACGTATTTAACATAATAAACAGTGAGCGGTATCTAGCAACACATCACTGCTACCCAAGAAATGAAAATGTCATGTGATCTGACAAATCCTTCTGTGATAATACTAATGTGCATAATTACCCTTTTGCCCTTATGTCTATATTGAACACAAGGCATAGACCGTGTCATCCTTGTCCAGTTCAATATTGGGCCCATAGACATTTATCCTGTTACGCGGGATGGGCAAATTCCATCTAGGTCACTCATGTCCCTTAGCATGCTTCGTGGAGTACCCATCAACTGTCTTTATGGTCGTCCAATTACGGACAACGTTTGATCAGCAATAAGGCACTCGACTCTACATCTAGGGTCCATAGTGGTTTCAAGTCGAAGGGTGGTATACACCATTATCACCATGAGAATAACTTATGACACTTTGCATAACATTCTATATAATATTCTCATAGCGGGTCAATCTAGTATAAATATTACTCTTAATATTCATATCTATGTTTAAGACTTGATAACTCCTTATCCATGATCCATGAGATGTGATCATCAGTCTATAAACATAATACTCTTCATGTTTTAATGTTATCTCACTTCACAATAAAGCTCGACTACGGATACTTTAAGAATAGTGTCCTTATATTTAATGTGATCTCATGATTAAGTGATACTTGATACATTAAACGGACTAGCTATTCTAGGGACTTTATTAAACAAACATAATAAAGAAAAAGCCTTTTATTATTAATAAATAATTCGATACAAGTACCAAAAGTATTGGCCTCTAGGGCTTACACCAACAACAATGTCAAGTTTTTCAAGTGCACTAAAGATTGACTTTAGGAATTTGATGGAAGAATTAATTTTGACTTGTGGAAAATTCAAATAAAAGATGTTTTGATACAATTAGGATTACACAATTCCTTGAAAGGAAACATTTCCAACATGGACAACGAGAAGTGGGAGGAACTGGATTTGAGAGCTTCGAGTATGATCCACATGTCTTTACCGAAGAATATTCTTGCAAATGTTCTTGGTACGTTGTCATCCAAAGAGCTTTGGGAGAAACATGAAGGATTACATCAAGGAAAGGATATATCAAATTGTTTATTGTTGAAGGAGCAATTCCATAGCTTGTGTATAGATGAACATACGAAAGTATTTGATCATCTAAGTGTTTTAAATGGTATTGTTTATGAATTAGAAACTATTGGAGTTAAGATTGATGATGAAGATAAAGCTTTGAGAGTCATATGGTCTCTTCCATCTTCCTATGAGCATATTAAACCTGTTTTAATATATGGGAATGAAACTTTGAGCTTTGAAGAAGTTTCTAGTAAAATTATTTCTGAAGAAAGAAGATTGAATGGTGAGGAAAACACTTCATCAAACTCAGTGTTGGTTTGCAGAGGAAGGTCATATGTGAAGAAAAATAATGAAAGTGTGAGATGTTGGAAATGTGGAAAGCTTGGACATATAAAGTATAAGTGTCCTGATGGGGCAGCGTCAGAGAAGGGCTCTGAGTCAAATGCTAGCAATGTCTCTCTCACTGTGAGAGAGGATGATCTTCTCTGAAAATTGAGAAGTGAGCCCTCATGACATTTCCACTGTCATGAAAAAGGACGATTTATTGCTAGTGGATTAACACATGGGCATTGATGCAAAGTGTGTTGTGAGATTATGTCGATGGTTGAAGAGCTTCCGACCAACATGGAAGTTGCACTATAAAAGTTTCAACCTTATTTTCGACACGTGAAAAATCTTGAAGTAGTTTAACTTCAAGTGAAAAATACTCTTCTTTAAGTGGATTATGATATTTTAATAACTATGATTGTCGATGAAGACAATGTGAAAATTCTTTGAGTAGTGTAGCTTCATGTGACTATACTCTTTATGGTGGAGTATGATTATCGGTGAAGACAATGAAAGCTTATGTATTATTTTCAATCAAGGTAGAGATTGTTGGAGTTGATTGAAAATATACATAGAAGTCTCACACCGTTTAGTTTTGTGAATGAAGAGAGAGTGCAAGGTTATATATACGATACAAGTTCTTTCAAGTCCCAAATAACTTTTTTTTGTGAAGAGGGAGTTCAAGACTATATATAGGATTCAAGTTCTTCATTCCAAGATGTACCATTAAAAAGCACTTTAAGCTTGTATTTGACTTTTTATATTTTCTCATGTACTCTTGGTATTGAGTATTGTGAGGGGTAATTAAATATTTGCTTTGGAGAGTGCGGGTGTATTGGGGTCTTGGGACGGTTGAGGGTTGTTTATGTGTTGTAATAATTTTCACATAGTGTTATTCGCTGGTTGTCATTTGACAACGATTGTAGTTTTTTCTCTGGTTTTTGGAGTTTCCACGTTAATCTCTTGCGTTGTTATTGTGTTCCTTTTTTTCTCTATGTTTGTTTTTTTCTAACATGGTGAAGCCTGATGTTGTCAACCAAGTAAATGTACTAGAGGACGGTGTGCGGGGAGATCCTCAACCTAATGTTATAAAAGTTAATATTGGAAATGAATGTACATTGAATGTGAGTATACGTTATATAATTCTATGCTTGCATGGGTTTGTATGTAAGCTGCCAAATTAAGTTTTGGGATAATGGTCGAGAGGTCTGGTTTTGCTTCTGATAAAAGACATGTATTTTCTATGATGAGATGTAAAAGAAGTGGTAAGTATAAAGAACTTGTCTGAAAGTTGAAATGTGATGACACTGAAATAAGGAAATATGAATGTCCTTTTAAGTTGCGCTAATACCATATAGCGAAATATGTTTGGAAATTTATATGATTTGTGGTGTACATAAATGTGGATTAGATCTCAATTTAGTTGTTCGTCTAATTCACATACGTTTAGATTCTAAAGAGTCAAAAATTGTTTCAAAAATGTTTTCCCCTTCTCAAAGAGTCCAAAAATATTTTTGTTGGTCGAATTATATATATTGGATGTCTTCTATCACAAACATATGTATATTGATTTGGATTGGATTTGCAACAAAAAAAATCGATAAAGTCTAAATTGAACTAAACTGGAAAACAACCGGTTGATTTAGATTAGATTGATCGGATAATTAAAAATAAATATGCAAAAAATACTTTTAAATAAATCTATTTTACATCAATTAATTTTCTATAATAAAAATAAAATTCCTAATTTTTTCATTTCTCTGTATAGATTGTGAATGTCACAAATGATACTTCCTTTTTTTTAAAAATTGAATATCTTATACTAGTCTCTATGATAATGAAATTAAAATATATAAATTAATTATGATTGATTCGGAGATACAGACTTGAAAGTTTAGAAATTCATTATTTAAACCAATTAATATCAGATTTCATTGGTTTAATTCTGTTTTTTCGCGAACTAAAAAAAGTATCATATACTACTGTTTAATTTGGATTCCAGTTTGATTCGAATTTGCCCGAACCAATAAACACATCTATTTATTTTGTCGGATATAAGGCATTTTTAGCACTTACTTGCTAAATGAAGTAATTAAAATAAAAGTTTTTTTATATTCAATTTTAAAATGGAAGAAAGATCTTTTCAAATGACTTAAGGGAATTTGAGCAATTTTAATTAAATCAGATTCTTGATTTTTGATGTATTACATAAATTGTTAACAAACGGATGCTACTCTTCTATTATATATAATTCAACTTATATTTAATATTGTGTAATACATTATTATATCATCATAGAATTAAGCATAAAAAATGACCAGTTATTCATACTTAGTTTATTTCTATGTAAGAAGGTAGAAATATTCATTCCCATTAAATTTTAGAATTTTTTACAAAAATAATCCATTTTTTAAAGGAAATTTCCAAAATACCCCTGATTTCAAAAAAAATCCCAAACTATCCTACTTTTAGGAGGAGTCGCCAATTGAATTGGAGACTCCTCTTAAAAATTGAATGGAGGCGCCGATAGGATTGGCTAGGGCATGTGCCCTAGCCAATTGGATTGGCGCCCCTGTGTAGTACTTAAGAGGAGACGCCAATTCAATTGGAGTCTCAGTGTAAAATGCAATTTTTGTGTTATAAATAGATGCGTTATGTGAGTTATTATTCCACATCTCAATTAATCATTTGGCAATCATGTTTGGTGTTCGTCGCCGATATGGTAAGGTGATTTATGCGATGGACAAACCTCAGATGCTGATGTTGTTCTGGAACATCACTACGTTCGATCAACTGAAGAGGGAGTTGGTTCATTGGTTAGATGGGAAAATACCAGAAGGGGAAAAAATTAGAAGTATTGAGAGACTCGACGGTATCTTTGGTTGAGTGCGAATGAAGACTGATAAGGATGCTAAGAAAATGATGTTCGGTCGAGATGACATCAATTTGATTGTTGTAATCAGTTAAAAAGATTTATGTTTTTAGATAGCTTATTTTGTACTGATGTTTGTTGTGAACCTCGTTGTAACAGAAAGTTAATGATATATAATGATTGAAGGTTACAGAAATACAATGTTATAAAAAGCTTAAGACCCAGATGATGCTCCTCGATTGGGACAGTTGTTCTTGTTGTGTCCTGGTTGACGACAGATACTACATAATCTTATCATTTTATCTGTGGAATCCATCTCTGTCCTGATACGTGTGCTGTTTGACCTTCCTTTTTTATTTCTACGCATCTCGTCGTTGTGTCAAACTATATCACCTTCATATGGAGTCCAGTATTCCTCCATTGGTAGTACCGAGAAGCTTTGATTATATACATTCATGACGGTGACGGTCTTCTACACATCAGATAAATGGCTGTAAGCGTCTTGACAAGTATAAGCGCATGTTGCAATGACATGGGAGCAAGGAATGCGAAATGCCTGAAATTTTCCACAATTGCACCAACTTCTGTTTAGTCTAACAGCATAGGCTAAATTTGGTCTCCCCTCGTTGTGATCCATTGTTTCCTGGACGCTGAAATTTTGCCTATGACGGTCAAATACTGTTACAGCGTGTGTGCTAGCTTTGATGCTCTCCTCTTTCATGACCTTCATGCAACACTCACTGAATACTTGCCCGAACATTAACATCGCACTCCATCTTTCACCTCTGGTTGCGAACGTAGAAGCCAACCTATAATAGGTCGATCTTACCAATGCGGTTATCGGCAGATTTCGAATTCCTTTGAATACCTCGTTCATGCATTCCACAAGGTTTGTTGTCATGTGGCCCCATCGACAACCTCCGTCAAATTCCCTTGTCCACTGCTCAATTGGTATGTTGTTTAGCCATCTCCCTGCGTCTTCATTAGACAGTCTAATTTCATCATGATAATATTGAAATGACGGCTGAGTTAGAGCATACCCATCATTCACCACCTTCTTGCAAAGATTCTTATCTTTTATAGCACGCGTGAAGTTTTGTGCAATGTGTCTGATGCAATAGACATGGGTAGAAGGAGGATCATGTCATCCGTTGTCATGGTTGTTGTAGGCACTCTCAATGGCAGCATGTCTATCAGAAATCAAACAGAGATTGGCTTGTGGAGCCACATGCGTTCTGAGATGTCGAAGAAAGAAACCTTATCCACCAGCCGTTTCACCTTCAACAAGAGCAAAGGCAATGGGAAAGACATTGTTGTTGCCGTCTTGTGCAACCGCCATGAGCAAAGTACCCTTGTATTTTCCGTATAACCAAGTGCCATCAATTTGAATAATAGGTTTGCAGAATGCGAAACCTTTGATGCACGGGTCAAGACTATCGTCCCTAGCACCAGTTAATAACAACCATTTCACATTTCTGTATGCACAAAAGTAAGTTGTTTAAATTTCTATATCTTTAGTTACTTATTTAAAGATTATTATCTCTAACTAATATTTTTTTACTTTTTCGTGTAGATGGTCTGCTGATCACTCTATTCGCAAGTGCACGAATCGCATCAGAGTAACATAAAAGAATATTGATCCCACAAAGACCAAATCGTCAATCTATCGATTATTATCGTTACGATGTTTATCTAAGGCGGTATAAAAGAGATATTGATGTTGCAAAATAACAGTAAATAAGGAAAATAATAAATACATTGCAGATAAAGACAGGTTTGAATGTATTTCACGTCAGTTAAACGATGTTTCGATTGTCTAAATAGAACTATTTATGGAGAAATATTTTCTACTCTTGAAAAGAATCCATTTAATATGAACTGTCGCTTTCGCGTATTCAGAACCGAGTTTATCCTTAAATTAAGGCATTTTATTGTCACTTATAAAAGGTGCGCAGAACGCTAAAGTAGTAAACTTATTTTTAAGAAATAAGACTCGTAAACTTAGTTGAAAAGTGATTTTGATTTGAAAAGTTTACCCAAGGAGTTTCCTGATTTTAAATCTATCAACGTGTCCGAAAACAGTTTCAAAAATCGTTTTTCCTTAAAGTGATAAAAGTTCCTAGTTAACTAAGCCAGGGTACTTTCGCACTCCTTCAGTAGTTAAAACTAACCAAGTTTGTTTCAGAAAACTCGAATTAAAAATCAAAACAGCCTTTAAAGCATTTCTACAAATTCAATATGTGAAACATCTCTTTAACCGCAATCCTTACATTCTAACCTTTGAAAGATTTAGCCAGACATGGTAATACAAACAAACACAACGATATTGATCATGATGAAAAGTTGTTTTAGAATGTAAGGCGTAAAGAACAAGTAAAGCGTGTAAAATAATTAAAACGAGCAATAAAGATAATGGCGAGAAATTTAAATAAAGTAAAGACAATGACCGGAATTAAATAAAGTAAAGCATAGCAAGAAATTAAATAAAGTAAAGCATGACAGGAATTAAATAAAGTAAAGCATAGCAAGAAATTAAATAGAGTAAAGCATGACAAGTAAAAAATGATTAAATTAGAACCTGCTCCAAACGGAGGCTTTAAATCAGGTACAAGGAAAATAAACATTTGATTCTGAAGATAAAGACGACAGCAAAATCAAAGTGCTCCAACTCAATCTCACTAAGGTGCGATAACCCCTCGATGTGACGGATTACCGCTTTTACAGATGATAAATATAGTCTTAGTGTTGTAAACTAAGTTGGATGATGTGGAAATGAACTAGAACGACCTATTTATAGAGGAATTCAGTAGCTTGCAAAGACCATGGTACCCTTCAACTTCTCCTTAGTGGGAACGTGAAATGCAAAGGTGTCCGCCACCCCTTCATGGCGCCCGCCATGTGTGTGAGTGGGAAAGTTCATGGGAACGTGGCGGTTACCTCCTGGTTGAGGGATGATGAGTCATGGCTTCTCCTATAACGGCCGCCATGCATAACGCGATGTGTACAATATTTGCCGAAAAACCCTAATTTTTGGTCTTTTTGCTTCGTTTCTTCTAAAAAGGTCCTGAAAGAGCTAAATATCTGAAAACAACATAAAAGAGAGCATAACACAAGCAAAATGATAATAAAGACCTAATAAACATGTGAAATCCGAGTCAAAAACGCGGTATGATTCAGTGTGATAATCTGCACGTGGTATGATTTACAACAGATGTCCAAGACACTGTATTACTAAGTATCGCAACATGTTAGATCACCTTCGACCGACATACGTAAGGAAAATAACCTAATAATTTTGTTATATTTTGTTAACTTCTTCTACCTAGATTATAATCATATCTTCTTTCACATTTCAGTTCATTTGGCGTCCATACCTTAATTTGGATCATGACCATCGGGTCAACGCTGAAGACACGGCCGTATGGATTGCATGCACACTGATAATACGGTTCACAACTGTGGAGATGCACAACAGTGATCGTGTGAAGTTGCAGTTCGGTATGCCCCAAAACATCCCAAATCCCCCAGCTAGCCTAGGAGAATGGCATCTGCGCAAAGTTAACGACCAATGGAACTTCAATCCATGGCAAACCTTCGCAAGATCGGAGCGTTGTAAATGGAAGCACCGTCATGACCATGTGTTAACTGACGCAGTCATGCCAACTGAAGAAAAACCAAGTCGTACTTATATGGCTTGGTACAGATCGGTTGGTTTTCAGTTCATCGTCGAGGATATGTACTTGTACTACCCACGCCAGATGACTTACACACCTGACACCTCAACATCAAACCCCCAACAACAATGTCAGACCGGATACACACAACCCCCTGTCCGTTAAACGTTCTGTTCAACCAACACACAAACATACAACCAAAACATACCATACACCCAACCCTAATACCAAGAGCATACCACATACCACCACCAACAAATTGACCATCAACCTGAGACTCAACATCGCTTCGCACCCACCCCATCACCCTACCAAAGTCGCCTAAGCCAGAACATCCAACGATCATTCAACACCAACCGCCCCTCCTCCTACCATAGCCAAGAAGCCCAAACCTCACAAAACCAAAACATCCAACAACCCTATCTCTACCAAACACCCCAACAACCTTTCCAACCTTTCCTCGACGCATCGTTCACACCCATGTCTCCCTTCAACCGTCCTGGTCGCTCATTAATGAGTCAACCACAATCCAACTTCTCTGGCATGGGTCATGAGCTCAGCTACGGCAGTACACCATTGATGCATACTGAAGACTATGCCGACTTGTCTGACTACCTCAATAAGTCTTCTCCTGTAGTTGGAAGTGACGCTCCTAGCCCCTTAGATGCTCAAACACCGGTACCGAATCATCAACGTGGATTAGGGTCATGGGTTAGGGTAGCTAGAGGATGTGGGATCGGAGGTCGGTTAGGTGATCCCGGTCATCACCATTAGGTTTCTTTGTGTAAACGAAATTTTTTATTAATATCAATTGGTCCTATATCAAATTTATCTATCACGTATACCATTTACAAAAAAAAATGCATTTTACACTGAGGCTCCAATTGAATTGGCGCATCCTCTTAAGTACTACACAGGGGCGCCAATCCAATTGGCTAGGACACCTGCCCTAGCCAATCCAATTGGTGTCTCCATTCAATTTTTAAGAGGAGTCTCCAATTCAATTGGCGACTCCTCCTAAAAGTGGGGTAGTTTGGAGAAAAAAAATTAAACCAGGGATATTTTGGGAATTCCCTTTAAAAAATGGATTATTTTTGTAAAAAATTTTAAATTTTAAATAATTTTTATATGAGGACACATTTTCCTAAAAGTATCCTAGAATCAAACTAACCAAACACCCTTTTATTTTTAATAAACATAAATATATATTTTTTTAAAATATGAAATATAAGGAATGTATTTTTTGTTAAAAAAACAATCTATCTACACTTTTAAAAAAAATGCTACGAATATAATGACATTATTTTCACAATAAAATGACACTTTTCAAAAATTCACTTCAATTAAAATTATATTGTTATTGTTTTTTTAATATAATGCAAACACAAAAACCAATGAGATAAAATGCGAGGTTAGGGATATAATAGAAAGAAAAAAATCACCCCTCTGATTTTTTTTTTCTAGATAGCAAGATACCCTTGGACTACACGTGTAAATTTGAAATGAAAAAAAAAAAGAAAATTTTCACATTTGAAAATAAAGAATCCATCTATCAATTAAAGACAATTGTTGGTTACAATAAAATAAATATTATTCTGATAATGAATTTTGAAATAGAAAGTTAATGGTGTGCATCATTGTTGAGTGATATTTAATTTCATACAATATAAAATATTTTTAGATACACGTGTTAATTTATAATGTGTTACTTAATTATAAAATGAATAATAACCATATAAACTCAATTGTATTAAATAATCGTATAAAAAATAGATTTGTGAGATGGAGAAAGAAAAAAAAATCACATTTAAAAATAAAAATAAAAATAAAATCATCTAAAATAAAGTTAGATATTATCCTGATACTGGCTCGTGAAATAAAAAATTAATTGTATGCACTGTCATTGAGTGTTATCCAATTTAATACAATATAAAATTTATTTAGATACACATGTCAATTTCAAATAAATTATTTAATTATAAAACGAATAATAATCATATAAATTATGAATATTTCTTATATATAATAATTATAAAATAATTATATTTTTATTTTAGATAAATTTTATGTTTAAAATTTTAATATTTTTTTTGTTCTTCTTCATTAAATTAAAAAGAGATTCAGATTTTGTTATTTATACTTAAAAAAATAAAATAGAAAAAAAATAAAGAGAGAAAAAATTAAAATGAAGTTGTGAGGAAAAAAATATGGAGGAAATTAAGAGAAGTAAAGGAAGACTGAGAAAGTTAAAAGTAAAAAGTGAGAAATGAATGAGTGGTAAAATGTGATAGTTTCAATTTTTTTAGCATTTGTTATTTACAAATATGCTTTTTTGCTAGTACAAATTTTTAAAAAGAAAATGATATATTAGAAAGTTTGGTTGTAGTTTATTTTAATGGATAAATAATTGATTTTGAGGAAAAAGAATTTTCTGGGAGCGCTACATTTTTTTGTCTTTATCTCTTATTTCTTTAGTCAAGGACACTTATCTATATATCTTCAACTTCTCTTTTTATTTCTCCTCTACTAAATAGAGGCTAAATCTTTATTTTAAATTAGGTCAAACTTTATTTATCATCCCAACATGCTCACATATCATCTCTTAGACTATGTTTGAATACAGTAAAACGAACAGAGGGGAATAGAGCGAAACGAATTGGAGCGGAATGGAATGAAATAAAGATATCATTTTATTGTTTGGATATTTCATGAGTGAAGAGAGCAATTTTATCACTCCGTCTAAATTAGAGGGTAAAAAAGTTATTGAAAATGATGGAATTGAATGGAATGCATTCCATCAAGTTCCGCTTCATTCCATCCATTTTTTATTAATCCAAGCAACTAAATTTAAGTTTATTCTATTTCATCACATCTCATTACATTCCATCAATTCAAATATACCCTTAAGTGCAAAGTTATAAATTTATATCTCATAAGTGTGGTGTTATACACTTAAGATCAAAACATTAATCTCTCAATACAGGGATCAAACTCGAGAACCTAACCCTCAATCCCCATGGCATCATATGGGAGCTATTATTCCAATACAAGACCCTTAATCTCATAACCTCAAATGAAGATTATTATTCTAATACATTTAAAAAGTTGACAATGTTTAAGAATCGAGACCATAGATAATATGTATATAGCATTCATACATCTCAATTCAACAGAAACACTTTCCACAATAAAATAAAGAGAGTTTCTTAACGCATCCTATAAGTTTCTACCGCGCCATGCGAATTTCTAAAAATGTCCCCTGTTTCCGAAGATGCATCTCCGGACGCACCTCTTACCTACTTAACAAAGGTCATTATGAGAGGTGCCCTATAAATTGGGTTATTTTTATTCCTGAGATGCATCTCCGAAATATTTTGTGATTTTATGATGAGGATTTATAGGTTTTCTTATAGGTTATGTTTTGAAATTGGTTCAGGAAAAGTTCATCCCCGGAACAAGATAATAGGTTGCGATTTCGGAGATATATCTCCGAAATCAACGTATCAGTCATTGAGTGGTCCATATTGATTTGTGGCTTATATAAATTAAGGTGTTCTTATGTTATATTTCACACAAACTAAAAATATCTTTAATATGGTCACTAAACATTTATTGGTATGTTGCAAATGTTCCATTCTCCAACAGAGCTCTCGGATGCACGTTCAAGCTCAATGACTTCACCTCCCTAGATGATTTCAAAGACGAAATTCATTATCTCATATCTTACAAAAATAATCGAAAGATTAAAAAGCTCGAGTACTGTTCACCGTCGATTGACAACGGAAGAAAGATTGGGTTTAGCAAATTTTAGCTTAACACGCAAACGGATGTAAGGGCTATGTGGAATACGTTTCTCTGTTTTGAAACAAAAATTTTGCTCAAGTTGGAAGCGACGATTTTGAGATTCGTCGAAGATATTCTAGAGATATTGAAGCGTCCACCTAGATATTGAAGTATAATGTTGCATTTTATATTGAACTCGTATATGTAATCCTAATTTTATTTTATGAATCTTAATTTTAATTTGAAAAAATCATTTATTTTTTGGGTCTGATACTGATGTGTCTGACTTACAAAAATGTAAGTACGGAAAAAAAATTGAGATGCATCTCCGGAATAAAATGAACCAAAGAATAAGGCGTCACTCTCAATAGTCTTACTTGAGTGTGTGTTAAGGTGCTTCCGAAGATATATCTCTGAAAACAGATGACATTTTAAAAAATTTCGTGGTGCAGTAACAAACTTATAGTATACGTAAAGAAACTCTCGATAAAAACAATCTCTCACTAAAAACAGGACACACTCACACAAAGACCTAAAATGAACCATAGTTCTCATACGCAATAGTGTGGAGTTGAGATCTATAACTCACAATTTTTCATATTTTACTTACTTTTTAAAGTATATAAAAATGATAAATATTCTTAAAATATATAAAATTAGCTTTGTTAGTCCATATTTAAATTGTTATAAATTGACGAGAAAACATCATTTACTCTAGGTGTTAAAAATATGAATTTTAACTACTTAATTTTATTATTATTATTATTATTATTATTATTATTATTATTATTATTATTATTTTATATGACATGTATTAAAGAGGTAGGCCTAATTAGATATTCACTCTTAATTTTAAAAAAAAAAATCTTATTATTCAATCATGTAATTAGGGATTGCAATGGATAGGGTTTAGATATGGAGTGAGTATCAAGATGGTCATTCCTGCACCCATATCCGTTTATTTTTGTGGATTATTACTCGAATCCGTATCCATTTTTGTGAATTTTGATCCTATCTATTATGGATAATTTTGTGGATATCCATTAGAGATAGATCAAATTATCATCCCTGCATGTATCTGATTAATAAAATTAAACCCATCATCCACTTGTGAAAGTTTCATTTAAAATCAAAACAAAGTTGTGTATAAACTTCCTTAATACAAAAATTGTTAACACCAAACAGTCTTAATCTTATAAAAATTGGTCAATTTAGAATTGAATTTAAATTAAATTGATTAATGTTGTTTTTAAATTTCATGTATAAAACTCAATTTCCATATTCTAACTCGGATGTTTTTTTTTAGCAATTCATGAGCTTGAACAAAAAAAAAGCTATATTATAGTCAGATCAAAGTCTGAGATAAAATCAATTTTCCTTAGGATAGCCAAACTTATTTGATTTTTGAATTCTGAAAATGAACTGTTTGATGAAAATAATACTAAATCAGCAAATAGAGAATGGTGATGTCAAAGGTGGAACTCCAATGATAATCAAGCAGAGTGTAAAGTACATAATTCATCCAAAAATAGAAAACATGTAAACTAAAGTCACAAATATACAATTCAATCCACACTAGGTCACGTTATACTGTATCCAGAGTTGGTACTAGGGTTGATCAAACAGAAACAAATGAGATGTTCAATATTGGAGAATATACTGATGAAGGCACATGAGGCAAAATTGCCAGCACAATACTAAGTTGTGACTTTCCTTTGTCAAAGCCGAAATGGAAATTGCCATACAATTTAGTTTAGTCTTTAGTAATACGGTTCCACAAACAACAATTATCTGAATTGTGATATTTGCATATGCCGAAGAAAAGCCAAATGCCATATGATAACTTGTTAAATTAAGTTCTATTGTATTTTTGGAAGAACCATCAATTAAAGACACCAATTTGTCGTGTAAAGTTGTTTCTTTCTGTTGTTCCTCGTGCTCGGAAGTGGTTGGACAGACATTAGGGTCGATTACATGTTGTAATAAATGGATTATTTAGTAATGTTCAGAAGTCCAAACAGAAAACCTAGAAGCTTGGTAGTTGGCAGAAAACCTAGAAGCTTGGTACTAGTGCAGGTTACAGGCTGCAACCGGCAACCCAGCTACTTTGCTCAAGGTTCACGAACTTGAGCCTCATAGTTCAGAGATTCACAGAACAAGCAGAATTCAACTAACTGCAGTTAAGGGATAGCTGAAGCACAACAGGAAATTCAAAAAAAAAAACACTTACACTAGTATTTTAAACATGATAAAAATGTCGGGTCTCTATACCAGCATATACTTCCTACTAAGTCTCAAAGTTACGAATTGATATAATATTCTTATTAATTATCATCCAAGGTCTCCATGGGATCAAAATTTCCCGATAAGCAAAACATTAACAATACAGGGTATGAGATTTGGATACAAAATCACAAGTTTAGGAGCAGTTATTTGGAAATGAAGATAAAACAGAACAATATCATAATACCAAAATATTATCCCCTATTACTTCAGTTTGGGGAATAGCTTTGGGGCAACCTGCATTGCAAGATTACAATGTATCAGGGAATACCAAAGCAAATCAAGTGGCTCAATGGTTATTTAAAAACTAAACATTAATTAATACTTACGCATTTGTCAACACAATACCAATAATCAAAGTACTGTCCAGTGCAGTGCTTCTGCCCGGAATCATCCCCTTGTATCCTTTTAATGCATGCCTGTAGCAATTTAGCGAATAAGTTTTCTTTGCAAGAACTTCTTTCATAAACAAAAACAACTTAGAAGAAAAATTTGCAGACATTTATATTTATTCTAAATTTGTCTTAGAATTCAATTGTAATTGCAATCATGTGAGTTGGAGTGGAATCAGCCTTATAATAAGGCACTATAAAAGAAACTACGATAGAACCACAATGGGGCTACCCTTCCTCGGACCCAAAATGGAGTTGCTCTTTATTCTCCAAGGCATGCATCTACTATCCAACTAAACAAATCAGAACCTGAGGATTTCTCGCTAATGTCATACAATGTTGGTTCTCTCAATTCAAAAGAAGGAAGTGAATATAAGACGCAGCCCACTCAAAAATAAACTCTTAATCAATGCAAAACAGGAACCATAATCTCTCTACCCTATTCCTGCATACCCCAAGAATGCAATATTGATGAGGCCTTGGTTTATATCAAGCTCCATTGTGTCAAATCTTCAAAAGAATATAGAAAACACTCATTCTCATGGCCATAATCCATCTACCTGGACTTTTATATTTTTTTTCTAACTTGAAGCAGAACATAATCCTAAAATTCCCCAAAAATGCTAAAGCAGAAGTGTTATATTTTCGATAGAATGAGAGATAAAAGAACAGCTAAAGCGTCAGACTAAAAGAAAAGCACTTAGAGATTATAAATTAGACAGTCAAGTTGAAGCTTAGCATAATAATTTAGTTTCATGACTATCTAAGATTGTATGTCCCCCTGCAAGATAACACCTCTAACACCTCTAACATTTCCTTTACTACATTGCATTTCTTTGTTATTAACATTTCCTCACCTTACTAGTATAATTAATCAATAGATCTAAAACTCACCAATATGCATGTATATCTAATATCAGTTCTTAAACCTTGCAAATACAAAATTGTACCGATTGCCTAAACTAAGAACAATACTTACTCATCTTTAACTGATTCAGCCTACAATTCTATTCTTTAAAATATCAAAATTCACACACCTGATATTCAAGTAACGGTCTCACACACTTTGGTTTGCAAGACTCTTCAAGAAGTCTCTTCTGATCAACAGGTTCCTCGTCGGCCCTGAATTCAAAACAAAACCAAAAAATGACATTAAGAGCAAAACCAATGAAGCACGGACACCGGAAAAACGACACCAACACTGACACGTCAACACCGGTAATAATTTGATAAAATGAATCTATTAAATGTAATCACAAGTGTCAGTTTTGGTGCCAAATGTTCAAAACATGCCAAATTTTTACAAGCAGTCATGAATCTACATTTTGTTACACCACAATTGTTAAAGTAGAAGATTAAAATAAGGGCTACAAAAGCATTAATTATTACAAAGAATAAAAGTATACGTACGGGAAACAAGGGTGTCAAATTGATCAAACCAAACTCATGATTTTTTTCAGTATTTCAACAAAAATAACGAAATGGACTATGATCAACTAGGTAGCAATAAATTACATCGGTTAGAAACAGAAATCTAACACAAGAATCACCCCTTTTTTATAATTTCTAGAATTAGATTAACTCAATCAATCTCTCGAGAAGCTACACTCCAAAATTATAACAATCAGTTAATCATGAAGAACAC
Organism: Lathyrus oleraceus; assembly: GCF_024323335.1. NCBI lineage: Eukaryota > Viridiplantae > Streptophyta > Magnoliopsida > Fabales > Fabaceae > Lathyrus > Lathyrus oleraceus. Next base: position 458,231,306 of record NC_066579.1, read on the forward strand.
CGAATAAAAAATCATTTAATCGAAGCAAGGTTTCAAAACCCTAGATTTAAAATCGGGGGCATAAGATGAAATCGGAATCGAATCGAATATAAATAGTAGATGAAATAGATGACAGATGAAAAGAAAGAGAGAAGCTTTGAAACATACATGGCGGAGAGTGATGAGAGGTTGCAGAGAGAGAAGGTGGTAGGCGGTGTCGTTGATTCGTTTGGGTAATGCGCAGTCGTAGCTTCAGAACAACTATAAGAAAAAAATGACTATGGGAGGAGAGAGAAAAGTATAAAATATAACTAAAAACCTAATTTCATTTTTATAAAAAAAAAAAAAAGTTTACAACTTAATTCAATCGGGAAAAAATAATATATTAGAGAATTTTTTAATACATGTTTTTTTTTTATGATGTACACACAATTTTAAAATGTCTTCCATTAATGTTAAAATATTTTAGAAATGTATTTCCGGAATATTTTGGAGGTTAAGTCAGGTCAGACTCTACACCTTTCACATTTCACATTACTCAAATTCAACTCAACTTGAATCTCTCTCAAATTTCTTCTCTACATCAAATCAAATTTCATTTAACAAAGCTCAAGGAAACATCTATCTTCATCTGTAACATCATCCATCTTCAACAAAAGCATTAATTTCTTGTAAATTTTTCGAGTTTTCGATAAATATTTGAGTTTTGGTGTAAATGAGTAGAAATCAATGATTATGGTTAGAAATGAGCAGAAATTACATTTAAGATAGTTTATGCATAGTGTAATAGTTGTTTGTTGGTTAAAATTGATGATGAAAACAATTTTTTTAAGCTTGCAATGGATACATTATGCCATTGTCGCGACCTCTGAGTTGTAGAAAATTTCGGAGATGCATCTCTGGAATTTTTCAGCGGTTTAGTTTTCCAATAATTGGAGATGCATCTCCGGAAATTTCTCAGTCTTTTTTTTCTTACTTGCGTTGTTTGTCTACACTAATGGTATGCCTTACTTTAACTTATATGCATAATGGCCAATATAAATTATAGATTGAGGCATGGCAGAGTTTTTCAGCACGTATTCGTTCGGCGGGAGAAGAGTCAGCAAGTTCTGGAGGCTCCTGGTCTCTCTGGTCAGGCAGAGTCGTCTACTTTTGGGGCTCGTGCTTCTCCTCGTGCCACTTCATCTTCTTCTTCCCGTAGGAGACGGGATTCACCATCTGACGCATCACTCTTCCATCCTCTCGCATGCCTCAGGTTTCACCGGTGCCACCTCCTACCGATGATGATGTTGATCCAGTCCCATCTCTTATTTATGATGTTGTTGATCCAGTGCCACCTCTAGAGGGTGAGGCTACTACGTATGTTAAGCCAGAGACTTTTGGAGGTGGTCCAATTGATTTATCCTTACTGCCTTTGTATCCAAACTATACTACCAGACATATTTGGGATGGAGAGGTAGCATTGGTTGGATTCTTTATTTATTTTTACAATAACTTTAATTTTTGACATTGATTATTTCTGGCAAATTTTAGAAGTGTGATCCGCAGAAGTTTCTTAACCACGGGAGGAAGATTGTTGCATTGCCTCAACCGAATGAGGAATGATTTTAGTTGTTTTTGCCCTTATCTAGCCTGAAGGACGAGGAGACAAAGCCTTATAGAGTATATCTTGATTATTTGGTTGTTAAGGACATGCACTTATCTGTCTGTTGGCATGCGAATCGTGGTCATTTGCTCCTTATGTTGATCACCGCAAAACGTGGCCATTTGACGAGATAGTGTTATGCTCTGGATGGTTGGCATGTGAATCGCGTCTCATTGCTCCTTATCTGTCTGAGCGCATCATGCGGAAGCTCAGCTACACTCAGACCATTTCCAGACACCATGTTGTCTCTGCTCCTCCTTCCTCAACACATATGTAGATAGATGCCATGTTTGATGATTATGAAAGTCATATGGTACTGGAGGAGGCAAGGGTTACCATAGTTAAGAGCGAATGGAGCTACGTCGAAAGGTACATCAAATGGTTCTTCAGGGTGTCACACTCGTACATGGTGCAGGCTGCTCTATGAGATCTGCTCACACCAGCTCATCGGGAGATACTAGAGAAGGAGCAGGCACAACTAGATCATGTTGAGGATGTCTTGCCTAGTTGTGTCGTATATTGGAAATTGCGCATGAAGGCATTCACATAGGTATCTTCCCTGATGGGTCTGATGTAAGGCAGGTCCTAGATGCCATCATAACGAAGGCACGGGGGAATTGATGTATCGGAGATAGCACCAGGGGACAGGTGTGATTGATGGCCAAGGAGGCAGGGCTGGCAGAGGAGGTAGAGGAGAGGTGGTCAGACATGCGCAGTGATGTCTTAGTATATAGTAGTAGTATTATGGTATGTATTTTATTTTGACGGTCTTGATAATTTATTGGTCGCAATTGTATGGAATTTTGACATTTATTGGTATTTTATTTATGTATCACATTTATTATGGTATGTATAGTAGTAGTATTATGGTATGTATTTTATTTATGTATCACATTTATTGGTCTTTCTATTTTATTTTTCGATCGTATGATGTGGTTTAAATCTTCATTTGAATATAGATAAACAAAATATAATATGAAAGCTAAGTTCTCGGACATTACGGATATGCATCTCCAAAATATGCATGAAGATGAATCCTCGATACAGTTCAAATATAAATGGCTTCTAAGTGGGATGTATTAAATGTTTTCAATTATTCCAGATATGCAACTCCGAATTATTTCAACGTTTATTCGAAAATTGGTGCGTCCGAAGATGCATCTCTGGAAACTAGGGGCATTTAAATAATTTTGCATGGTGGCTAAGAAATATTAAAGGTGCATTAAGAAATCCTCAAAAATTAATATAAATATTTATTTGTAACCAAAATAATTTAAATAATTTTGTTTGGTTTAAAATCTTTGGGATCGTTTGCTATCAATTTTTCGCTATCAAGTCACTCATCATTTATTTTCATGTTATCAATTGTCCAATCTTAGACGTGAGGGGTGTGTTAAGAATCTTGCATTGGACATGAATATGTATTTATAAGTGGGGACAATCTACGCTCAATAAATACATTTTGCAAAAATGAATTAGTTCCAACCACATTTAGGCATCACACCTCATATCATTATCCAATTCCGGTTGCAACCAAAATATGTCTCTTTTTCACATAGCATGGCTTTTTCCAACTATTATAACATGACGAGAGCATGGTTAATGTGGAAGTTTGTAGCATCGGACATGTATCTTTTTCAAATAGTATAGCTTATTTCTTTTTCTAGTGAGACATATACTTAAAATAAACAACTTACCATTTCAGGAATAGAACCACACATTTGAAGGGAAATTGTGATACAAAACACAGCGGAAAATAAAAATTTCTCTTTAGCTGATCCTTACGAATGATGCATGATAAATGATAAAATAATTATCTTTTGTGGCAATTAACACATTTGATGCAAAATCAAAGGAATGATCATAAGCGTTGAATAAAGAACAACTTCTCTACTCAACTCACACGAATAAGGTGTCTTTAATCTCAATGCTAGCTGCTACAAATGAAGACTTTAAGTGAGAGAGAAAGACGGAAATTACGACAAAGGTTTCACAAGTCGAATTTCATCAAGTGTGAAAGCTTTTGCATAAGGGTTCTATTTATAGAACCACTTGTGCGGGTTGCAAGCGAAAAAGTCAACTTAAGTGCATCGTACTTTATGGTGTACCGTATTTCACTTAAGCGCACAATACCTTATCGTGTATGTATTCCACTTAAGTGCACCAAACCTTACGGTGTTCTATAATTAACTTAAGCGCGTTGTACCTTACAGTGTTTTGTAATTCTCTTAAGTACATTGTACCTTACGGGGTTCCTTATTTATTCGATCTCTCATCAATTTGCCCTTATGTGTGTGACCTTGTAGGTTCTCGTGATGTTAGAAGTTATATTAAATTACACATTTAATATAATAAACAATGAACGGTATCTAACAACACATCATTGTTATCCAAGTCATGAAAATGTCATATGATATGACAAAAACCTTTATGTGATAATGTTTATGTGTAAGATTGTCATTTTACCACCATGTCTATATTAAACACAATGCATATACTATGACACACTTGTTCAGTTTAATATTGGGCCCTTAGACATTTATCTTGTTACACATGATGGACAAATTTCATCTAGGTCATTCATGTCTCTCAACATGATTTGTGGAGTACTCATCAACTGTCTTTATGGTCATTCAGTTACGAACAATGTTTAGCAGCAATAAAGTACTTGACTCCACATCTAAGGTCCATAGTGGTTTCAGGTCGAAGGGTGGTATACATCATTATCATTGTAGTGTTATATTTGTGAAAATCCTAAACTAGGGCGCCCTCGCCCAAGAGTTGTATCGCCCAATTGATAACTTAAGGACTTGCCTTGGGCACTAATGATGTGTAATTTCGTTAGTAAAAGGAGAGAGAGAGTCCTACATTTTCCCCTAAAGGATAGGTGGTCAATAAATTCTCTTGATCATGAAAGAGCAGTTGTCATCACTTAGGGTTATCCATATCCTTGGCCCAAAAGGTTTCTATGAATATTCCTCATCTTAATGGAGGATGGACAAATCATTACACCCTAAAGCATAACGCTTAGCCAGATCATAACTCATACATATCAAACCCCTTAGAAGCTTATACTTAAGCATATCTTCCATCCATAAAGTTTCTCACCTTACATGGGCATGACTCCTAAAACCACTGTAAAACATCATTGTCATACCCCCAAATTTGCCATTCCTTTTTCACTTTTCGTCTGAATTTTGGTTTGAGATTCATCTGCACTCATTCATGCCAACTACATGTATATCATTCATTCATGTTAGCACTTTCAAACAAGTCATCATAGATTCAAGGTTTGTGGTATTTATACCTAACAAGGACTAAGGTTTTCACAAGGATGAAACCCTAGAGATTCTGGTGTTGCATTTAATTGGGAAAGCATATCTATGAATTAGGGCATGAAACCATAATTTTGATTCATGACCACTGAGGACCATTTGTTTTGGATTTGCTTGCAGAGCCTTATTGCTTGGTTTTTTATCCTTGTTTATGTTATTTGTATATTTAGCCCTCCGCCGCCGCAGGAGGCCATTTTCGGGGCAACGGAGTGGTTCTGAGGCGAAGGCTTGAAGTTTCATAGTTCTTTTGGCTTCTGACATTTTGGGAGTTGATACTTGATTCTCCTCCTCTCTCCCTTGTGTTCGTTTAGGCCTCTTGGCCCATCCAAAATGCCTCTTACACCCATGTTTTCTGTCCACACTCCTCATCCTGTAATCCAAACCAAAAACATTTGCATTGGGTCTGGTCTGAATGGGCATGCACCCTATTTTCTATTAGCATCATTGTTTGGGTTTCGTACCCCCTGCCTCCATCCTTTTTTTTATTTCTTTTGTATTATTTTTTCTATCATTTCTTTTACTACAATTTAATTATTTTGAATATTATGTTTTTACATGAATACTTAGGAAAATAATAAAGATGCATGTTTAACAATTAGAATATAATTAGACTTTAATTGATTTTAATCACTTTGAGAATGTTTTGAAAATAGAATGGTTGATGCTTGGAGTTTAATCGAATTTTAGTCATTAACCTACCTCTTGATTAAAATTCATGATCACATTATTTTCTCCACTTCGATGCATGTTTAATTTTAGACTTTAGTCTTTAATTTGAATCCATTAGAACTATCGTTCTTTTTTGTACCCATTTTTAATTATATTGTGATGCATGAACCATGATGATGATTGTGAACTATTATTATCATTGACACTTGATTGATTTTAGGGCATGGTACTATTATATGCTTGTATGGATCTTTACATATTCCTTGTATGACTTATGATTCATCCCCCTATTATGGATAAAATATTCTCATCTCCCATGAACATGTAATAGCATATAACTTTCCTTTTCTTTATTGCTTTCCTTTGCATGTTAATAAATAAGATAAAAAGATTTTTTTTTAAAGAATAAAAACACACTTGATCCAACATCGAGTGCTTTTCAAAATCAAATACAATCAAAAGCAACGTGAGTGCTTGACCCAACGTCAAGTATCTCATCCATTTCATTTCCATCTCACTTCCATTCCATTACATCCATTCACTTATATATCCATCTCATTCTTCCACATCTCATGCCTTTCATAATCCTATCATCAAATACTTTTTATAATAAATGGGATAAAAAGATGGGTTGTACGTACTTGTGCATAACATTCTCGAATACTTGGGTTGTCGGTCGTACCTAGCTTGTGGCCTGATACTTGACATCCACCCAAAAACACTTAACAATAAAATGAGTTTAATCTGGTCCTCTTAGGACGAAAAAAGTGGTTAGGATGCAAGTGCCCTCTCAACTCCCGAGTATTTTGATTGTCGGTCGTACTTAGTCGGTGGTTAGACGCTTGTCTCCCTCTAAGCACCAACAATTAAAATCGTCAAATAAATTTCATAAATAAAACAATCAATATATTATTCTGCCTTAGGGCAACATCCAAATTTTTCAACACCTCAACATTGCAATATCATTGCTTCATCAACCACACTTTCTCTTTGGATCATGTATCATAGTCTCCTTGATGTCCACACATCCTTTGGGTTAATCACCTAGTGGTTGAATACCCATCTTTAATCAATTGCTTTCATTATGTGTATAAAGTTATAGACTATGGCAAATTCTCTTTCATTGCCCTGTAGAGTTACAGACTCTGGAAATCTCTTTATGACTTATGGAGTTACAGACTCTAGCAACATTTCATTCTGCCGATAGAGTTACAAACTCTGGCACATCCTTACATTTCTGCCTTATAGTTACAGACACTGGCATTCTTTTTTCTTCCCCTGTAGAATTACAGACTCTGGAAAACATCTTTGCACCTTGCCCATAAAGTTACAAACCCTATCAATCTTTCATTATGCCCTGTAGAGTTATAGACTCTGACATTCTTTCTTCTTGCCATATAGGGTTACAGACTCTGGCAAAATCCTACATCCTCGCATTAGCATCGTTTGGTTCAGACCATAATTTCACTATCCAAATCACAATATTCCTTTTTCTTCCTTCTTTGGCCACACCATCTATTGGTTAACGCCACATCCTTTTTTTATGTTTGGCCACACCATTTATTGGTTAACGCCACACTCTTTTGCATTTCAAGCAATTCTCTATTTCTTTTCTCTATCAATCAATTCTTTCTTTCTCTTTTCCATCTTAGTTCTATGAACTATGAAGCTTTGATTTTCTTATTGCACTATGAGGATACGTAGGCACGAGGATCTCAATCCTTATCGAGCACATTAATTATTAAATTTTTCCCCATCTTATTCAGATCTTTTGCAAATAATCTTTAGATATAACACCCATTCAAACAAAGAACAATCAAAATGATTCTCGTTGAGTACAACGTGAGGGGTGTTAATACCTTCTTCCCCTTGCATAATCGACTTCCTTACCCATTTTCTCTTCCCCAGAGTTTTATCGATGTTTTCCCTTTCCTTCGGGAATAAATAAAGTTCAATGCGCTCAGATACTTTTCGTGTGGCTTCAACTAGCGACTCTACTGGGGAATTCTTGCTCTTGCAAGTAGGAGTCGGGGTTAGTTTTGTTCGTTTAGGTGTTTATCTTTGTTGTTTTTACTTGCCTTATCATTATTTCATTTATCACATGCTTTATTGCTTTCATATATTATATCCTGGATATATCATTATATTTCTCTATTGTGTGATGGGTTTCATTATGCAATTGAGTGATAAGTTCAATACCACGACTTTGAGAGTACATCTGAGATGGATTGGGGGCTCCGTACTGACTTGTCGGGCGTAGTTGTCTTGATGAAAAAGTGCGAAGGCTCTGTCTATAGTAGATTCCTTTTGAAGTTTTGTTGGCACGTACGTCATTTTGCATTGAAAACCATTCTTTCAGTGGGGATATATGACTCTAAAACCTTTAATTAACATGTGGCTTTTGAAGTTGATGGTTGGCTTCACTTAGAGTGGATCCTCCTGAGAGTATCGTTGGCCCGCAAGTCATTTTGTGTTGACAACGATATTTTCAACTCAGGATAATCTTCATAAAGCCTTAGAACCTACCAATGAGGGGATATGTGTTTTATGCAGGAAACCAGACCACTACATACCTCGGTATGTCGGACCTTTGAAACTATATTGAGGAGTATACAGATTATTCATATGTTCTAGACCTTTGAATCCATGATGTTACATCTCATTACATCATATCTAGACTAATTTTAGTATGTGCATTCCTAGGGAATCCAAAAAGCTTTAGTTTTTGTTGAAGATTCAAAAAAATTGGGATTCCCTAGAAACATAAAAATGTCTTTTTGCATGCACCTTATTCATTCATGCATTTATAACCTCTCATACAGAAAAAACAAAACAAAATGCTTACACTATTTCCCTTCCTCATCCAGAAAGACAATGATTCTCCAACGTTGATTGCCAAAGAATCATGGAACAGAGTAATCATGAGAGCACCATGTGCAAGAAGAGTTTGGATTACGTCCAAGGCAGAACTAACATGATCTTGGGACTATTTTTGGACAATTTAACAATGGATTTCTCAGATCGAGTTGCAATTGGTAAACGAACCGAGAACGGACTGAATAGGGATTACATACAGAATGCAACTGTAGGCATTCTGCCACTTCCTCTCCCAAGAGCAGTATCTCATACCGCATCAAAAGTCCGCTCAAGGCAATCAGAAATGGAAGCAGAAGCAAATCAGCAAAGGCAACAACGATCAAGAAATGAGACGTTCGCGCTATGATCCAGTCTCAATATGTTATACGCATTTGTTGCCTATACTAATTAATGTTGGGGCAATTTTGCCCAAACATGATCCTAATGCCACATGTGGATATCATGTAGGACACATAGGGCATTATATAGAGGATTGTTATTATCCTAATGCCACATGTGGATATCATGTAGGACACATATGGCATTCTATAGAGGCTTGTTACGCTTTCAAGAACAAAGTCCAAAAGCTCATCGTCTGCAGTCTCAACAACGAAAGTCACCACTAGATTAGCCGTTATTATCAACCATGTCGTTAAATTTGTTTACAAATCTTCTACCTTGTAATTCTATTTAATTTAATACAAATATATATTTTAATTAATTATAACTTTAATTTTTTTAAAAAAATACAATGCGCCGGTGAAAATGGTGTATCCTCTTAGAGCAACAATACATGCACCATAGGTATTGTCCAAGATGCATGCACCATTAGACACGATGCTTGTGCATGCGTCACTAAGTGACACATCCTCTAATGTGCAATTTTTTTATTTGAAACATAAATATTTTAATATATTTTTTAAAATATTGGTTATTTGAATATTAAATTCAAAATTTTTGATTATTTGAAATAATCTAGTCTTGTTTGATTGTTTGCCTGATGGTTTCTCTTTTGTACTCCCGTTGTTCCTATTTAATTTTGTCCGTTCCTTTTTAATTGTCGTTTTTAAAATAAATAAAATTATTTTTAAATGTCATTTCAAAGTTCAAAATAATAAATATTTATTTTTAAATATCGTTTCAAAATTCAAAGTAGTATTGTTTGTGATTTTGTCATAACAACCCCTAATTATTTATTAGAGAGAGAGAGAGAGAAAATCAATAGATTAATTAAAAATTAAGGATAAAATAGGGGAAAAATCATCATTATGTAAAAAAATATATAATTATTAACTTTCTTGGTATAGATAAAATGTCAAAAAAGTGACATTTAAAAAAAATGAGAGACTCCTATTTTTTATTTCTTCTACTCCCGCATGTCCCCCTCCTTTCACACAATATCATAATTGTCCCCCTCCTTTCACACAAAATATCATAAATGTCCCCCCTCCTTTCACACAAAACACCTTAAATTGTCACTTCAGTTAGTGGCAATGTAAAAAGGGTCCAACACCCTTCCGATCTTTGTGAATTTAAAAGGACAACACTCGACGCCTAACCATCTCAAAGTAATTTGCATTTTGAGCTATCTAACAATGCAATACAGTTTTTTTTTTTTAAACTATAGTAAAGTTCATCGAACTTCTCATATAAATAAGAGTACAAAAAGAAAATCAAAGATTAATTAACAAGTTTTTCCAATCCAATCCAAATCTAAAAATAATCAATTATTTTTAGAAAATGGCTTGAGAACCAGACTTGAATCCTCTCCTTCATTTCTCTCTCCTCTCATCTCCTAACTCTCCATCTCTCTCTTAATCTCACTCTCACTCATCATTAAAAAACAAAAATATAATTAAGAGAGAGATACATATTAAGGAGAGAGAAGAGAAGGAGGGAAAAATGAAGGAGAGTATCCAAAATGAAAATACAATTGTGCTTTGGCAAAGTTGCTTAAAGAATTAATAAGAAAATTCGGTTAGATTTAAGATTGATTTGAATTGATTCAAAATTCCTTTATGATGGATCAAATTGCCAGATGAGGTCAGAGTATATGCATTGAACATTGAAAACACCATCTACAATCTACAAAAGTGGGGGGAACTAAAAAAGAATGGGTATTGTGTAAGAGCAATATATGCCACGAGTGATTGAAGTAAATTGTTTCCAGCCAAGTCTCAGTTAAAAATTGGCATAATGGTATTATTATTAATTATCATCCGAGGTCTCCATGGGATCAAAAACTCCCAATAACAAAAATAATAACCACACAGGGCATGCGTTTTGGTTTCAAAATCACATGTTTAGGGCAGTTATTTGGGAATGAAGACAAAACAGAAAAACCTTATGAAACCGAAATATTCTTCCATATTACTTCAGTTGTGTGAATACCTTTGGTGCAACCTGCATTGCAAGATTATAATTTATCAGACAATACAAAAGAAAATCAAGGAGGTCAATGGTTATTTACAAACTAAACATTAATACTTACACATTTGTCAACACAATACCAATAATCAAAATATTGTCCAGTGCAGTGTTTCTGCCCGGAATCATCCCCTTCTATCCTTTTAATGCATGCCTGTAGCAATTTAGCGAATAAGTTTTCTTTGCAAAACTTCTTTCATAAACAAAAACAACTTAGAAGAAAAATTTGCAGACATTTATATTTATTCTAAATTTGTCTTAGAATTCAATCGTAATTGCTATCATGTGAGTTGGAGTGGAATCAGCCTCATAATAAGGCACTATAAAAGAAACTACGATAGAACCACAATGGGGCTACCCTTCCTCGGACCCAAAATGGAGTTGCTCTTTATTCTCCAAGGCATGCATCTACTATCCAACTAAACAAATCAGAACCTGAGGATTTCTCGCTAATGTTATACAATGTTGGTACTCTCAATTCAAAAGAAGGAAGTGAATATAAGACGCAGCCCACTCAAAAATAAACTATTAATCAATGCAAAACAGGAACCATAATCTCTCTACCCTATTCCTGCATACCCCAAGAATGCAATATTGATGAGGCCTTGGTTTATATCAAGCTCCATTGTGTCAAATCTTCAAAAGAATATAGAAAACACTCACTCTCATGGCCATAATCCATCTACCTGGACTTTTATATTTTTTCCTTGAAGCAGAACAGAATCCTAAAATTCCCCAAAAAGACTAAAGCAGAAGTGTTATATTTTCGATAGAATGAGAGATGAAAGAACAGCAAAAGCGTCAGCCTAAAAGAAAAGCACTTAGAGGTTATAAATTAGACAGTCATGTTGAAGCTCAGCATAATAATTTAGTTTCATGACTATCTAGCCACTCATTGTATATCCCCTGCAAGATAACACATCTAACATTTCCTTTACTACATTGCATTTCTTTGTTATTAACATTTCTTCACCTTACTAGTACTCTCCCTTTCTCGCTCCTCATTACTATAGAATTCTCCAATCACATTCTTCAGTAAGCAATATCATAATAAAATGCAAGAATGAAAAAGGGACAATATAATTAATAAATAAATCTAAAATTCACCAATAGGCATGTCCATCAACTATCAGTTCTTAAACCTTGCAAATACAAAATTGTACCGGTCGCCTAAACTAAGAACAATACTTACTCATCTTTATAACTGATTCAGCCTACAATTCTATTCTTTAAAATATCAAAATTCACACACCTGATATTCAAGTAACGGTCTCACACACTTTGGTTTGCAAGATTCTTCAAGAAGCCTCTTCTGATCAACAGGTTCCTCGTCAGCCCTGAATTCAAAACAAAACCAAAAAATGACCTTAGGAGCAAAACCTATGAAGCACGGACACCGGAAACACGACCCCAACACTGATACGTCGACACCAGTAATAATTTGAAAAAATGAACCTACTAAATGTAATCACAAGTGTCAGCGTCGGTTCGGATTTGGACACTGACTTACTTTTTTTTATAAGAGGTGTCGGTGTTACAGACAGCAATACATAACAGATGTTCAAAACATGCCAAATTTTTACAAGCAGTCATGAATCTACATTTTGTTACACCACAATTGTTAAAGTAGAAGATTAAAATAAGGGCTACAAAAGCATTACTTATTACAAAGAATAAAAGTATACGTAAAGGAAACAAGGGTGTCAAATTGATCAAACCAAACTCATGATTTTTTTTCAGTATTTCAACAAAAATAACGAAATGGACTATGATCAACTAGGTAACAATAAATTACATCGGTTAGAAACAGAAATCTAACACAAGAATCACCCCTTGTTTATAATTTCTAGAATTAGATTAACTCAATCAATCTCTCGAGAAGCTACACTCCAAAATTATAACAATCAGTTAATCATGAAGAACGCCGAATAAAAAATCATTTAATCGAAGCAAGGTTTCAAAACCCTAGATTTAAAATCGGGGGCATAAGATGAAATCGGAATCGAATCGAATATAAATAGTAGATGAAATAGATAACAGAATAAAAGAAAGAGAGAAGCTTTGAAACATACATGGCGGAGAGTGATGAGAGGTTGCAGAGAGAGAAGGTGGTGGACGGTGTCGTTGATTCGTTTGGCTAATGCGCAGTCGTAGCTTCGGATCAACTATAAGAAAAAAATGACTGTGGGAGGAGATAGAAAAGTATAAAATATAAATAAAAACCTAATTTCATCTTTGAAAAAAAAAAAGTTTACAACTTAATTCAATCTAGGACCAAACAATTAATATACATATTTAATTTAGTAAACATTTTTATATATATGAACAATTATTTTTTATATTAATTTTCATTTATTATTGTAAGATTAGATGAGTTTTTGTTGTCGAGTTATTTATCATTTATTTTTATAGTTTTAATTATTCAGTGTTGACACGAGTAAATGTGTTAAAAATTCTGTATCTGATAATGCATGACTTGAACATATATTTATATGTAGTCATCATTTTCACATTTCTTTAAGAGTAAATATCAGTGCATCTCATGTCATTATCCAATTCACCTATAATCAAAATATCCAAAATATGTCTCTTTTTCAAATAGGATGATTTTTTCCAACTATTATAACATGACGGTAATATCGTAACTGTGGAGCATTGTATATGTCTCTTTTTCAAATAGTATAGTTTTTGTCTTTTTCTAGTGAGACATAACTTGAAGTAAACAACTTACCATTTCAGGAATAGAACTACACATATCAAAGGAAATTATGATACAGCACATACTGGAAAACAAAAATTTATCTTTAGTTTATCCTTATGAATGATACATGATTAGTGATAAAATGATTACTATTGTGGCGATTAACATATTTGATGTAGAATCAGAGAAATGATCACAAGGGTTGAATGAAGAACAACGCTTATACACAATCCTCACTAACAAAGTACCTTCAATCTCATTGTTAACTGCTACGAATGAAGACTTTGAGTGACAAAGAAATAGAGAAATTAACGTCAAGGTTTCACAAATCGAATTTCATCAAAAGTGAAAGCTTCTGCACAAAAATTCTATTTATAGAATCACTTGTGGATTGCAAGCGAAAAAATTCAATGAAGTGCATTATACCTTATGGTGTACCATTTTTCACTTAAGCGTACAATACCTTACCGTATTTTGTATTCCACTTAAATGCATCATATCTTACGTTGTTCTACAATTCACTTAAGAGTGCATTGTATCTTACGGGATTCTCTAATTCTCTTAAGTACATTGTACCTTACGGTGTCCCTTATTTATTGTATATCTCATTAACTTGTCATTATATGTGTGATCATGTAGGTTCACTTTGAAGGAGAAGCGTGATTCAAAACGCAACAGAATTTTAAAAAAAAATCTCCTTTAGTGATCCTTACGAATGTGCATGATCAGTGATAGAATCGTTACCTCTTGTGGGATTGAAACCTTTGATGCAGATCTACGGAGCGATCACGAACGTTGAATGGTGACAACGCCTCTACTCAGTCCACACGAACGGATTCCTTCAATCTCAGTGTTGTTACCACGAAAATCTCTAAGGCATGCTGAAATCATAGTTAGTGATAGAGTCCTGTGAATTTGGGGGTTATACCCCATCAAAGGATGAAGAGGTGTTTGAGGCAAGTAAGAGTGAGAAAAACACAAGTCAATGGTGAAGCCGACGGGAGAACTTGTTGGGTCGACAGGCCATTCCGTCGACTGAGGTGAAGTTTGAGACTTAAAAGAATTATAGCCAAATGCGTAGAAGACAGCATCGCCCTAACGTCTGGGCGGGAGAAATTTGAAATTTAAAAATAACCAGCAATTACAAGAAGAATAAGAGCGTCAGAATCTGGAGTAGTTAGCAATGTTGGTGTAAGCCCTAGAGGCCAATACTTTTGGTACTTGTATCGAATTATTTATTAATAATAAAAGGCTTTTTCTTTATTACGGTTGTTTAATAAAGTCCCTAGAATAGTTAGTCCGTTTAATGCATCAAGTGTGACTTGATCATGAGACCACATTAAACATAAGGACATTATTCTTAAAGTATCTGTAGTCGAGCTTTATTGTGAAGTGGGATAACATTAAAGCATTGAGACTATTATGTTTGTAGACTGATGATCACATCTCATGGATCATGGATAAAGGGTTATCAAGTCTTAAACATAGGTATGAATATTAAGAGTAATATTTATACCGGATTGACCCGCTATGAGAATACTATATAGAAAGTTATGCAAAGTGTCATAAGTTATTATCATGGTGATAATGGTGTATACCACTCTTCGACCTGAAACCACTATGGATCCTAGATGTAGAGTCGAGTGCTTTATTGCTGATCCAACGTTGTCCGTAACTGGATAACCATAAAGACAGTTGATGGGTACTCCACGAAGCATGCTGAGGGACATGAGTGACCTAGATGGAATTTGCCCATCCTGCGTAACAGGATAAATGTCTATGGGCCCAATATTGAACTGGACAAGGATGACACGGTCTATACCTTGTGTTTAATATAAACATAAGGGTAAAGGGGTAATTATACACATAATTATTATCACAAGAGGTTTTGTCAGATCACATGACATTTTCGTGTCTTGGGTAGCAGTGATGTGTTGCTAGATACCGCTCACTGTTTATTATGTTAAATGCGTGATTTAATATAATTGCCAACGTCGCGAAAACCTACAGGATCACACACAAAGGACGGATTGATGAGAGATAGAGTAACTAAGGAATATCGTAAGGTACGATATACTTAAGTAGAATACGAAGTATGGTAAGGTACCAAATTCTTAAGTGATTTTGGCATATTATGAGATATGGGCCAAAATACACTTAAGTGGGCTTTTTGGCTTGAAGCCCACACAAGTGGTTCTGTAAATAGAACTCTTGTGCAGAAGCATTGTATGGGAATACAACACAACTGAAGAGTTGGAATTTCGTATCTCTCTTTCTCTCACTTAAAGCTTTCATTCGTACCAGCTAGCACTGAGATTGAAGGAATCCGTTCGTGTGGACTGAGTAGAGGCGTTGTCATCGTTCAGCGTTCGTGATCGCTCCGTGGATTTGTATCCAAGGTTTTGATCCTTACAAGAGATCTGCACCAAAGGTTTGAATCGCCACAAGAGGTAACGATTCTATCACTGATCATGCCCATTCGTAAGGATCACTAAATGGAGAAATTTTTAAATTCCGCTGCGCCTTGGATGGCAATTCTCCTTTAAGCAAGACATGGGTGCAACGGTTGTGCAGATCGTGTGACATAACGTCTGCTAGTTTCTAGGAGTTTTAGCTTATGAGCAGTTCCTTTAGTGTAGTATAAATAGAATGTCCCACAAGGGACTCAGGATGTTCACTTTGTACTAAAAATCACTTGTAAGAAAACTTCCCATTCCCAGCGCGAGGAAGCAAGAGTTTTTTAAGAGTGATATGTACGTGAATCACCACATTTATTTCAATGCAACTTCCTTACTTTTCAATTGTTCCCGTTGAACATTTTATCTTAATTTCATTTACTTTTGAGTTATCATTTTACGTTGTCGTTTATGCTGTCGACACTGATTCTATTACAATAATAGAGTTTACCAAAAGCGTGTTCGTCGTGTACATCTTTTGAATGCTATAAGCGTTGTCGGTCACGAGTCACCTATAGGTTGTAGCATCGTTTAAACCGTTCGTGTGGAAAATCCTATGCTTGTTCGACACTTTGTTAGGAGCGATTCTTCACAGAGTTATTTCGTCGAGTTGGACAAGCCTCACTTGCACTAGCACATGTTCTAGGATCAACTGATCGATCCTGCAAGTAACCCTTTTTTTAAGGCCTAGGGAGGACTAGTGGTTGTTTACCAATTTCCACAGTAAACAAGTGCTAACTGCTACGAATGAAGGCTTCGAATGAGAGAGAGAGAGAGAGAGAGAGAGAGAGAGAGAGAGACGAAATTGCAACTATACAAATGCTTCTGCACAAGGGTTCTATTTATAGAACCACTTGTGTGAGCTGCAAGCTAAAAATCCCACTTAAGTGTATGTGGCTCATATCTTATAATATGCCAAAATCACTTAAGTGCACGATACCTTACCATATTTCGTATTCTACTTAAGTACACCGTACCTTGGGATGTTCTACAATTCACTTAAGTGCATCATACCTTATCGTGTTCCTTAGTTACTCTATCTCTCATCAATCTGCCCTTTTGTGTGTAACCCTGTAGGTTTTCGCGACATTGACAATTATATTAAATCACGTGTTTAACATAATAAACAGTGAACGGTATCTAGCAACACATCACTGCTACCCAAGACACGAAAGTGTCATGTGATCTGACAAATCCTTTTGTGATAATACTTATGTATACAAGTACCCTTTTGCCCTTATGTCTATATCGAACACAAGGCATAAATCGTGTCATCCTTGTCCAGTTCAATATTGGGCCCGTAGACATTTATCATGTTACGCAGGATGGGCAAATTCCATCTAGGTCACTCATGTCCCTCAGCATGCTTCGTGGAGTACCCATCAACTGTCTTTATGGTCATCCAGTTACAGACAATGTTTGATCAGAAATAAGACACTCGACTCTACATCTAGGATACATAGTGGTTTCAGGTCAAAGGGTGGTATACACCATTATCACCATGAGAATAACTTATGACACTTAGCATGACATTCTATATATTATTCTCATAGCGGGTCAATCCAGTATAAATATTACTCTCAATATTCATACTTATGTTTAAGACTTGATAACTCCTTATCCTTGATCCATGAGATGTGATCATCAAACTATATACATAATAGTCTTAATGCTTTAATGGTATCCCACTTCACAACAAAGGTCGACTACGAATACTTTAAGAATAGTGTCCTTATGTTTAATAGGATCTCATGATTAAGTCACACTTGATACATTAAACGGACTAGATATTCTAGGGACTTTATTAAACAAACATAATAAAGAAAAAGTCTTTTATTATTAATAAATAATTCGATACAAGTATCAAAAGTATTAGCCTCTAGGGCTTACACCAACACATTTAACGTTGGCAGTTATATTAAATTACACATTTGATATAATAAATAGTGAACGGTATCTAGCAACATCATTACTATCTAAGTCATGAAAATGTCACGTCATATGAAAAAAAATTCATGTGATAATGCTTGTGTGTACAAATATCATTTTGCCCTTGTATCTATATTGAACACAAGACATAGACCGTGACACCCTTGTTCAGTTTAACATTGAGCACTTAGACATTTATCATGTTACGCATGATGGGAAAATTCCATTTAGGTCACACATGTCCCTCAACATGAATTGTGGAGTATCCATCAACTGTCTTTATGGTCATTCATTTACGAACAATGTTTAATCAACAATAAAGTACTCGACTCCACATCTAGGGTCCATAGTGGTTTCAGGTCGAAGGGTAATATACATCATTATCATTGTAGTGTTATATTTGTGAAGGTTATAAACTAAGGCGCCATCGCCCAAGAGTTGTATTGCCTAAGTGACAACTTAGGGACTTGCCTTAAGCACT
Organism: Lathyrus oleraceus; assembly: GCF_024323335.1. Taxonomy (NCBI): domain Eukaryota; kingdom Viridiplantae; phylum Streptophyta; class Magnoliopsida; order Fabales; family Fabaceae; genus Lathyrus; species Lathyrus oleraceus. The sequence goes on from NC_066579.1 coordinate 458,249,784, forward strand.
GATGACATGTATTGTCGTTAGTCAAAAAGAGGGAGTCATCTAATATCCCCCAAAGGATATGTGGTCAATAAATTCTCCTGATCATGAGGGAGTAGTTATCGTCACTCAGGGTTATCCATACCCTATGCCCAAAGGGTTTCTATGAATATTCCTCATATTAAGGGAGGATAGACAAATCATTACATCATAAAGCATAACTTTTAGCCAGATTATACCTAATCATATCGTCCATCCATATATCCTCTCACCTTATGTGGGTAGGACTCTTAAAACCACTGTAAAACACCATCATATAGGGCTTTTCATCGCCGTGTGCAAGCCCTAATCACCATACAGCATAATATACCTACAAAGGCCTATGAGTTCCCCTACCCTTAAAGGAGGAACACACACTTGTACTTTTTTTACTAGTATAAGGGCACTCATTGTGGGACTCTGATAAAACTAACCTGGTTCACACCGTCTTTATCATCATCACCCTTCCCGGTATTGCCCATTACCCCTTCACCTATCAACTTTTAGCCATGGTTAATAAGATAGTTGCATCCCTACATTAGAAGGTACCGACGGTATCGGTGATGTCGACGCCCTAGCGGAGATGCGTGTCTCCATGGATGAATTACGCTATCATAACCAGACATTGGAAGACGACGTCTGCAACATCCTACAAAGCCAACAAGAGTCCAATCCCTCATAATAGATGGAATTGTTGGATCCCAAGTCACTCTCAGACAAGATATGAGGGGCGTCTATCTCCGAGGGCTCCAAACCTCCCTATTTGGCCAAGTTTGATGGGTGTAGTGACCCCTACCAACATGCCGCCTCCATAAATACACAAATGGACATCATAGGAGCACCAAACTCCCTGAAATGCAAGTTATTGTCTGGTATTTTTAGGACGCAACCCTTCAATTGTATATGGGATTACTCGGTGCCTCCATCAACAGCTATCAAGAACTGGTAAAGAAGTTAGTACATAAGTTCGTTGTCAGCCACCATAGGAAGATGTCCACCACAAGCATGTTTAACATACGCCAAGGTTCATCATAGTCACTAAAGGACTACCTCGCCCACTTTAATAAGGCCACCATCATGTTCGTCCCACCAAACCAATAAATATTTGTGGGGGCATTTCAAAATGGATTCGAGACAAGTCATTTTAATGAATCCCTCTCCCAGAAGCTGGCATTTTCGTTGGCACGAGTGGTCACCCAAGCAGAGTGTTACATAAAGAGAGAGAAGAGCAACGCTAAAAAGAAGGCACGGGATGTCAAGGAATGCGCTCCCAACTCCAAATGGTTTAACCCTATCTGATTCCATTTAAACTCGTAAGTTTTCTCTAAGAGCTTACAATGACTCTAATTGGGTTAGTGATCCAGATGATCGTAGTTCAACTTTAGGTTCTTGTTTTTTCTTCGGATCAGATCTCTTGGAATTGAGTTCTAAAAAGCAATCCTTAGTTTCCAAATCAAGCACAAAGGTCGAGTATTGTGCATTAGCTCATACTACCTATAAGTTACTATGGTTGGAGTCCATTCTATCTAAATTAGGTGTTCCATTTTATACAAATACATTATTGTGTGATAATATGAGTGTTGTCAGGCTATTCCCTAATCTCATTATCCATGCATGCACCAATCATATAAAGCTTGATATCCATTTTGTCTGATAAAGAGTAGTTTCAAAGAAACTTGTTATTTAATATGTTCCAATATCTATTAAACTTGATGATACATTGACAAAATCATTTGGCACCAAAACTTTTCAAGACCAAGGTCAATTTTTACAAACCCCTTAAGCTTGTGGGGGGGTATTATATTTAAATCAAAATACCAAGTAAAGATTAGATTATTGCATAAACTAACAGAGTTAATCACTTCTCACTGAAAACTTATTAAAATTTGTTATACTTTTATTACTAACAACTAGAATTCTATTGTGTACAATTAGCTTTCTATTAGCAGTTAAGCTCTTATAAACTCTTATTAATTAGTTTATATATATAAGGACTATTTTTATTAGTTGTAAACAAGGTATGAATACAATGAAAATATCAATAAATTGAGTTTCTCAATATTCATTTATTGAGAAGAGAAAAGATTAGGTAATAAATTGGATAGACACTTAGAGATGTCTACATTAACTTGGAGAATAATTTAATTGTAACTCATTTATATATATATTTTTGTTAAATACTCTTAATCGATAGTGGGTCAAAGAACTTCTCCTCTATACTAGATAAGTTTTTATTGAATTGGATACTACTACAAAAAGCACATGTGCCTTTATGTGTAGTTTTCAGAATTTCCCATACTTCTTTAGCTTCTGAAATTGTGTTAATCAACCTGAACATGTTCTTATCCATACTATTGGAAATCACATTCAATGCCTAAGAATTCCCCAGGGCTTCATCATCTTCCGCATTAGCCCAATCAGCCTCTGGTTTTACGTTGGTTGTACCATCTTCAGAGGTAATCATTGGATGTTTCCATCCCTTTCCATGCTTTGTTTCCTAAGGATTTGAGAAAAGGCTATCATCACCACATTCCAATAATAATAATTTATGCCATTCAAAATAGGTCGTTTGTTGACTGATCCTCCATCTTTAATTGTCTCAATTTGAGAAGAATTTATCTTCCCTGGAGCAAACCCAACAGGCTAGGGTGTTCGCGCTGATACTAATTGATATTATGTTCATCAGGGGACAAATATCGAACACGATGCTCCGACAACAGGTTCGATGAGATACGCCAAAAATACTATAATAACAATTACTAGATGATGAAGCAGAAAAGCAATAAACAACATAATCAATTATTTACTCAATTCGGTGAAACTACACCTACGTTACAACCCAAGAAAGATGAATAAAGAAATAATGGATGCTATATTTTCTGTGGTAGTCTCTATTTTTCATTACTATATGTTTCTCACTATAAATTTATGTTCATAATGCTGCTATATTGAATCCAAATTAGTCATTTGGTATTTTCCTGTAATAGTAGCTGTTTTGTCTTAATTTGTTGGCATCCAGATTGATCGGAATATTTTCCTGTAATAGTCACTTTGTTGTCTTAATCTGTTCAATAAGTGAGTAGCAAAATATTGACTATGATTGTTGAATACTGCAAGAAGCACAGAAGCTATTATGTGGAAGTTGACCCTAGAACTCTGCTTGATCTTACAACATCTGCATGCTACATGAAAATCGAGAGTCTGGAGCAGCTAACATGGAGCAAAGTAGACGAGTTGATAAAAGGAAAGACAGCAAAAGAAATTGTGAGATGTTTGGAGTAAATGTTTTGAATCTTCCTTAGCCATTCACGCAAAGCATGTTGCTGTTTTTTCTTCTCTTCCGCATCCAACAAAAGACTTGTGATAATTGACAGAGTATTTTTTATCACTTGAAGATCATCATCATAAACACAACCGGCACGAGCAACTTCTTCAAAAGCAAAGGCACTCTTGGGATAGTCTCATTTGAGTTTATGTACCAGGCATTAATCACCTGTAACACTCGCTCTTTGGAAAAGCTTATGAAAATAGCTTATCACATGTATAGAAAACTCTTTTCTGACTTGTTTTTATAACCTCTTCATAATAGATAGCTTAAGAAACTACTTATAGTTAACATGAAAACAGTTTGACTTTATTCAATTTTAATTATTGTGCTTCTTTCATATATTTAGATACACATGTTATTTAAAATGAGTTTTTACAACAATGTATTTGAAATGGTAAAGTTAAAATCATTTTGACAATATATATTTCAAATTTCAAATTAAACATGGAATATGTTTCATTAGGGTATATATGAATAAATATGTTAGAAAGAAAGAAAAAAAGGACGCTAAAAATATAGGCATAGACTTTAAAGACATTAGAAAGGCATGTGATGTGATGCTATCATACAATCATATTGGTGTTTTACTTTATAATAAACACATTTTGACTTGTTCAATAATTTAAATATGATTCTTATATTTTACTTATTAAAAAACGCTTGAATCACGAAGTTGATTATAATATTTGAGAAATAGTGTTTGAGATATATGTTTCGAACCTAACCTTTAATAAAATGTTTTACTTAGTTGACTCTAAGAATCTTGTATAAGTAACGATATTATCATAAATTTTGGATTGTAAGAATTCTGATTCACCTAAGATCAAATGCAATGTGTTTATATAATACCTCTTAAACACAATACAATGGACATAGTGTCGTTCAATCTATGTTTTAAAAATCGGATCGGAAATCGAGCCGATGAAACTTATGATTTAAGGTTCAATTAGTTCAACTAGTTACGGTCGAATCGTTTATTAAATAAAATAATAATATAAAAATAAATATCATAAATATGTCACTTATAATCATATGTTCACAACTTAATAAAATAAAATATTTTAAAAATTAATTACAAATTTAATACAACAATATAGATAATACATATAATAACATAACATAGTTCTACACTTTATTTCAACATTCATTTAAGAACAATTTGATCAAATTAAAGAATTAAAATAAACTAAGTTAAACTAATTCAAACAAAAATTGAAATAATAGAATATAATAACTAAAATAAAGTTCAAATAATTAAGAATACCTAAATTAAATAAGATAAAATACCAAAAATGAATAATATAATATACTTCATTAAAAAAAAACGAATTTGAATTGAATTACGACAAATAAATCTTAATTGACAACAACAAACAATATTAACTTGAACGACAATCAATATTGAGTTGGATATCGTGACTATGTTTGAAAGAGACGGTGCGATGATGATGGAGTATGGTTGAAAGAAAAACTATAATGGAGTGACAAAACTTAGAAGATTGTATGGTTGTAAAAAAATAAGGAAACAAATTTTGTGATTGGAAATGTATGTTAAGTTTTGATATTGACATATTAAAATTTATAAAAAAAATTAAAATGGACAATTTGATGAATTTTTTTTGAACCAGACGATTTTATAAAACCGGCTCCGATTCTTTAGTTCGAATGATTTTGGACGGTTCAATCCGATTTTTCCGATTCTACTCCGATTTTGATACACTAGCGATTTTGAAAGATTGACCCAACCGGATTCATATGCATGTTCGGTCCAATTTTTAAAACTTTACGTTTAATATTAAATAAATGGCTTTAAAGTGAATTTGATCATGATGAACCAAAATTATAATAGTCCAAACTAAATGCAATATGATCCCTAGTGGATAAATAACAAATCTTTTTCCTAAAAACCTTAAATTTTATACCATATTATCCATTCTTTTTATTCTTTTCATTGTTATCAACTCAGAGTTTTCTGAAGACTACTAACAAGATACATGTGTGTTTGCACAGATAAATTTATTTAATACGGTATAAAATATATTTAGATGCACATATGAAAAAAAGTATTTGGAGAAAAAAAGAAAATTTTCACATTTAGAAATAAAGAATTCATCTCTCAATTAAAGACAATTGTTAACTAAAATAAAACAGATATTGTCCTGATAATGACCCGTGAAATATAAAGTTAGTGGTGTGCACCATTATCGAGTGATATTCAATTTGATACAATATAAAATGTTTTTAAATACACATGTCAACTATAATAAGTCACTTAATTATAAGATGTACAATGATAATATAACTCAATTGTATTAAATAATCATATAAAAAAAGAAACCCATGAGATGGAGAAAGAAAAAATAAATCACATTTAAAAATAAAAAATTTGTGTCTCAAATAAAGACAATTATTTATTAAAATAAAATAAATATTGTCCTAATAGCGACCAATGAAATGGAAAGTTAGTTATGTTTATGGTTATTGAGTGATTTTCAATTTCATAAAGTATAAAATATATTTAGATAGACATGTCAATTTCAAATGAGATACTTAATTATAAAACGAACAATAATCATATAATTTATGAATATTTTTTATATATAATAATTATAAAATATTTTTTATATATAAATTTCGTGTTTTAAAAATTCAACAGTTTTATGTGTTCTTCTTTGTTCGTTAAATTAAAAAGAGTTTCAAATTTTGTTATTTACACTTTGAAAAAATAGGAAAAAATAAATCAAGAGAGACAAAATTAAAATTAAAGTGAGAAAGTGTGAGAAAAAAAATGTGAGGGAAATTTATAATTTGAATTAAGAGATAAAAAGAAAGAGTGAGAAAGTTAAAAGTAAAAAGTGAGAAATGAATGAGGTGGCAAAATAAGATAGCTTCAATTTTTTTAGCATTTGTTAATTACAAATATGTCTTTTTGCTAGTACAATTTTTAAAAAAGAAAATAATATATTAGAAAGTATTATGATAGTTTATTTTAATGGATAGATAGTTGATATCATACATAACATTGTTGAAATTTATAAAAACATGTATCTTTTTCTAAACCTCTTTTCTTTTAAACCAAACGAAATGGAAACATCTATATGGGTTGCAAAATTTGTGCTCATGTTGATAGAAACCACCTTAATTCTTACTCGGTTAAAAGTTACAATAATCCCATACACATTTGATATTGTTCTATTAACTCTTCCTCAACTTTGATTCTCAGTAAAAAACGCATTGTTAGAGATCATATGCCAAATGAAGAATTAGCAATGCCCAGAGAAGCAATTAAGAGTGTTAGTAGTATAGGAGAGGGATGAGGGGATCTCTGATAGGAAGATATTGGTTGTGAAGTTAGATGAAGGAGATGACGAAATTAAGGGTGGGATGTGTGTGTTGAGTTTGAATAATCTCATAAAGCATAGTGAAGCACCGTAAACTGTTCGTTTTCAAGGGAAGATCCATCGAGTTATGGTGTTTATCCTTGTTGATGGTGGTGCAACTCATAACTTTATCGATCATAAATTAGTTTCAAGAATGAGATGAGCAGTAGAAGACACCCCTAACATGAATATTATACTTGGATATGGTTTACAGATACAAACAATTGGGTGTTGTCAAGAACTGAAGGTAGAAGTAGGTGAATTCATAATTAGGTGTTCTCCTCACTTGCTTGAACTTGATAGTCCAAACATAGTGTTGGGAATCAAATGGCTAAAAATCTTGGGTGACACCATTGTCAACTTGACAAAGCACTACTACAGAAATGACCTTTCACCATGCTTTGACCTGATCAACAATGTAACATATGAATGTTACATTGTGTAGATTAGAGAATAGGTAAATCACTGTAGTTGGTTATAATATTTGAGAAATAGTGTTTGAGATATTTGTTTCAAGCCTAACCTTTAATAAAAGGTTTTAGTTTGTTGATTCTAAGAATTTGATATAAATAACGATATTATTATAAATTTTGGATTGTAAGAGTTTTGATCCACCTTAAATCAAATGCAATGTGTTCATACAATACCTCGTATACACAGTACAATGGACTTAGTGTCGTTCAATATTAAATATATTAAACGAATGACTTTAAATTTAATTGGATCATGATGAATCAAAGTTATAATAGTCCATACTAAATGAAATATGATCCTTAGGGGATAAATAACAAATTCTTTTCCTAAAAAACTTAAATTCTAGACCATATTATCCATTCTTTTTATTCTTTTTCTTGTTATCAACTATGAGTTTTCTGAAGACTACTACCAAGATACATGTGCGTCCGCATGAATAAATTTATTTAATACGGTATAAAATATATTTAGATGAACATATGAAACAAATAATTTGGAGAAAAAAAGAAAAAATTTATATTTGGAAATAAAGAATTCATCTTTCAATTAAAGATAATTGTTGGTTAAAATAAAGTAGATATTGTCTTGATAGTGACCCGTGAAATAGAAAGTTAGTGGTGTGCACCATTATTGAGTGATATTCAATTTGATACAATATAAAATATTTTTAGATACACATATCAACTATAATGGGTTACTTAATTGTAAGATGTACAATTATCATATAACTCAATTGTATTAAATGATTATATATAAAAAAAGACTCGTGAGATGGAGAAAGAAAGAAAAATCACATTTGAAAATAAAATATTTGTCTCTCAAATAAAGACAATTGTTGATTAAAATAAAATAAATATTATCCTGATAGTAACCCGTGAAATGGAAAGTTAGTTGTGTGCACGGTCATTGCGTGATATTCAATTTGACACATTATACAATATACTTAGATAAACATGTCAATTTCAAATTAGTGACTCCATCTGTCTCATAAAAAGTGTCTCATTTGCATTTTTTATCTATCTCAAAATAATTATTCTTTTACAATGTCAATGTAGCATTTATTATTATTTTTCCACTATCATACCCCTACTTATTAACTTTCACTTTATCTAACCACTTTTTAAACTACAATTAATAGGGGTATTCTAGTAAATGATATTAGTTTTATCATCAAAACCAACACATTCAATCATTTTCTTAAAAATCGTGAATTAATCATTTACTTAATTATAAAAAGAACAACAATCATATAAATCATGAATATTTTTTATATAATATAATTATAAAATAATTATGTTTTTATTTTAGATATATTTCGTGTTTTAAAAGTTTAACATTTTTCTGCGTTCTTCTTCATTAAATTAAAAGGAGGTTCAAATTTTGTTATTTATATTTTAAAAAATAGGAAAAAATGAAGAGAAAAAATTAAAATGAAAGTGAGAAGTGTGAGAAAAAGAAATGTGAGAGAAATTTGAAATTTGAATTAAGAGATGAGGAGAAAGAGTGAGAAAGTTAAAAGTAAAATGTGGAAAATAAATAAGGTGCCAAAAGGAGGTAGTTTCAATTTTTTTAGTATTTGTTAATTCCAAATATGTCATTTTGCTAGTACAATTTTTTAAAAAGAAAATAATATATTAGAAAGTCTTATGATTGTTTATTTTAATGGATAGATAGTTGATATCATACATAACATTATTAATGTATCTTTTTCTAAACCTCTTTTCTTTAAAACCAAATGAAATAGAAACATCTATATGAGTTGCAAAATTTGTGTTCATGTTGATATAAACCATCTTAATTCTTACTCGGTTAAAAGTTGCAATAATCTCATACACATTTGATATTGTTCTATTAACTCTTCCTCAACTTTAATTCTTAATAAAAAGGCATTGTTAGAGATCACATGCCAAATGAAGAATTAGCAATTCCCAGAGAAGCAATTAAGAATGTTAATAGTATAAAAGGGGGATGAGGAGATCTCTGATGGTAAGATATTGGTTGTGAAGTTAGATAATAAAATTGAGGGTGATATGAGTATGCTGAGTTTGAATAATCTAACAAAGCATAGTGAAACACCGTAAACTATTTGTTTTCAAGGGAAGGTCCATGGAGTTATGATGTTGATCCTTGTTGATAGTGGCGCAGGGGAACTCGATCTCTTTCTTACTACCCACGTCCTCTGGAAAGTACTTTTCTAGAAAATTAGTTATGAACACATCCTAAGTAACCTCGGTACCTTCATCTTCCATTCTCTAACACGCATTGTCCCACTAGTCTTCATCCTCCACCGACAACACATGTGTGCCAAACAACACCTTTTGTTCATCCGTGTAAGTCATCACTCAAAAATACTCTCAATCTCTCTGAGCCATGCATGTGCACCTTCAGATCATATATTCCCTTGAAGATCGACAAATTATTTCTTTGAAACTTCCCCAATCCATAAAATTCATTGTCAATCTGATTCTTTTGACCCTGTAGTACATGAGCCATTGCCTCCAAAGCATCAACAATAGCTTGTTCATTTCTTCCTCCATTCATATTTTCATAGACCAACAAACAATTATTAGAAGAAACATTACACCGACAATGTTCACACACTTGTCGCCTACCAGGTAACAGATGATATTACAAAAACTTGGTTGGATGGACCGACCTGCTCTGATCCACTATGTAACCCCCTAAACCCTGAAACTTATATAAAAATAATTATTCAATAATTTAAGGCGCCAATTCGACAACCAACTAACAAAACTTTCAAAAACATTTAACAACATGCAGCTGAAATTAACATAATAACAACTTCAAATATAAATTACTAAACTTTAACATCACAATTTAACACTAATTCAAAACATAACAAAAACATCCCGTCCTTGATATTACAAAATCAGAGCACTAAACCACAAAAATACAATAGAACGATAAATAAACAAATGTAAGCTCTAAGAAACTATCTTCCACTCACACCAACAAAACTCTACTTCTGATTATTTGTAAAAGGTCCGTGGTGGACAAAATAAAGCAAATGCGTGAGAATAAACTTCAATATAAAACAACATAAATAATGTGAGGGTAGATAAACATACTGAATATCACGCATTCAATACACAAACACTACGCCAAAAACTGGAATAGACAGCGCACCTTAGAGGGCGCTTTATTACAAAAGCGCCCTCTAAAGTGAAGCGAAAAATTAGGAGCAATAGACAGCGCACTTTAGAGGGCGCTTTTGTAACAAAGCGCCCTCTAAGGTGAAGCGAAAAAATAAGGAGGAGATAGAGGGACAACAATACATGGCGCTTTTTAGAAAGCGCCCTCTAAGGTTACCCTTAGAGGGCGCTTTTAATAAAGCGCTGTTATAAGTCCATGTGCATTTCCAGCTTATAAAGCGCTTCTGGAAAGCCTTAGAGAGCGCTTTCATAAGCGCCCTCTTAGGCCCCCTTTAGAGGGCGCTTTGTTTCCACAAGCGTCCTCTAAGGTGAAACGAAAAAATAAGGAGGAGATAGAGGGACAACAATACATGGCGCTTTTTAGAAAGCGCCCTCTAAGGTTACCCTTAGAGGGCGCTTTTAATAAAGCGCTATTATAAGTCCACGTGCATTTCCAGCTTATAAAGCGCTTCTGGAAAGCCTTAGAGAGCGCTTTCATAAGCGTCCTCTTAGGCCCCCTTTAGAGGGCGCTTTTTTTCCACAAGCGCCCTCTAATGTCCCCTTTAGTAAACATTAAAATTATAACATAATGCGCGTTTTGTTATTTCACTATCTGTTATTAGCGTTCTTTTTCACGTTAGGGTTCTGAGGCGTTTTCCTTCCACCTCTGTTAGATCTACATGCGCGTTTCCTCCTTCTACCAATCAAAGGTACACGCTTTTCCTAATTTCTGTTTTATGTTATTGCTTTGTTTTAGCTTTGCCCAATTTCTGTTTTACCTTATTACTACGCGTTTCCTCCTTCTACGTTTGTTTCGACCATGATAGCGGATGCAATAGGAAATTGACGGTTGGTTTTTAGTGACCATGATAGCAGATGCAATGGGTTATACGACCTATGAACATATGATTTTGTGTCAACACCAGTATCATTAGAAACCTAGGTCCGAATGTGTTTGAACTCTTCTGAAATTGTTTTTTGTTTATTCTAATTAGTAATGGATAATACATGGATGTCTTCCAATCGATTGTCGAGAGAGTACGAGAATGGGGTATCAGAAATTCGTTAAGTTTGCCGTTGCGCACGCCGAAGACCCCAGTAGAATGATATGTCCTTGCTTGGGTTGTTGTTATGGGAAACGGGTTGACGCAGTTCAGTTGACATCGCATCTAATGAGGCATGGAATTGATCGAAGTTATACATGTTGGAATTTGCATGGTGAGAAAAGTAACGAGAATGTTGAACCGGGGGATAGTACGACCTATGCCTCAAACTATAGTGGCGCAGATACATACGATTGTGATCGAGTTGAAGAGATTGCAGAAGCACTTGAAGGAGATCTTAAGGATTGTCCCGAAATGTTTGAGAGGTTGGTAAGTGATGCAGAGAAACCTTTGTATGATGGTTGCACTAAATTCACAAGATTGTCTGTGGTATTAAAGTTGTACAACTTAAAGGCGGGCAATGGGTGGTCGGATAAAAGTTTCACAGAGTTATTAGCCCTTTTGAAAGATATGCTTCCTGAGGATAATGTTCTTCCCAATCGAACATATGAGACCAAAAAGATGTTGTGCTCTATTGGCATGAGCTATGATAAGATACATGCATGTCCAAACGATTGCGTTTTGTTTCGAAATGAGTATGCATCGTTAAATGAGTGTCCTAAATGCGGTGTCTCGCGATATAAGAACAAGTTGTCTCCAGCAAAGGTCTTGTGGTATTTTCCTGTTATTCCGAGATTTAGACGCATGTTTCGTAGTGAAACCGATTCAAGACACTTGACCTGGCATGCAGATGAAAGAATTATAGATGGAAAGTATCGACATCCGGCAGATTCACCACAGTGGTTGAAAATTGATAATGATTATCCTGAATTTGGAGAAGAATCAAGAAACCTTCGCTTGGCATTATCTACTGATGGAATGAACCCACACGGTATCCAGAGTATCTCACACAGTACATGGCATGTGATTATTATGATTTATAACCTACCTCCATGGCTATGTATGAAGCGTAAGTACATGATGTTGTCTATGTTGATTTCTGGACCTAAACAACCAGGGAATGACATAGACGTGTACTTGAAGCCCTTAATCGAAGATTTAAAGATTTTGTGGGAGACCGGTGTGGAGGTTTATGATGGATATAGGAAAGAAAGTTTCAACTTGAGGGCGATGTTGTTTGGCACAATTAATGATTTTCCAGCATACGGAAATCTATCAGGGTATAGCATAAAAGGTCAATGTGCGTGTCCTATTTGTGAAGATAAAACAGATTGGAAGCGCTTGGAGTTTGGTCAGAAGAATGTCTTTCTCGGTCATCGGAGATTCTTAAATTCAAATCATCACTACCGTGGATGGAGAAAGGCGTTCAATGGAGAGACAGAACAAGGCAGATCTCCACCTATATTGACGGGTGATCAAATTTTTGAAAAGGTGAAAGATTTGGATACTCAGTTTGGCAAGCCTTTTGCCCACACACTTGTCAAAAGTGGGTGGAAGAAGAGGTCAGTTTTTTTTGAATTGCCGTATTGGAAGTCCTTGTATGTGAGACATTTTCTTGATGTTATGCATATTGAAAAAAATGTATTTGAAAGTGTTATTGGCACGTTACTCAATATACAAGGAAAGTCTAAGGATGGCCTTAAGGCAAGAAAGGACTTGATAGCGATGGGAATAAGAACTGAATTAGGACCCTTGAAGAAAGGAAAACGAACATATCTACCGCCTGCTGCTTATACTCTATCTAGAAAGGAGAAAAAAACATTGTGTAAGTTTCTAAGTGAAGTTAAAGTTCCAGAAGGGTACTCTTCATATATTAGAAGACTTGTGTCTATGAAAGACCTCAAGTTAAAGAGTTTAAAGACCCATGATTGCCATGTTATAATGGAACATTTTCTCCCAATAGGTATACGTTCTATTCTTCCAGAAAAAGTAAGAAGCTCTATAACTAAGTTGTGTTCTTTCTTCAAGTCAATTTGCAGTAAGGTGATCAATCCTGCGATCTTACCAATGTTGCAAAAAGAAATCGTTATTACTTTGTGTGAGCTTGAAATGTTTTTTCCTCCATCATTTTTTGACATAATGGTACATCTAGTTGTTCATCTTGTGAAAGAGACACAATTGTGTGGACCAGCTTATATGAGATCGATGTACCCTGTTGAACGTTATATGAAAATATTAAAAGGGTACGTGAAGAACCGAAGTCGACCAGAAGGTTGTATGGTTGAAAGATACATTGTTGAAGAAGCGATTGAGTTTTGTACTGAATATTTGTCTAATGTTCAGTCAATCGGACTCCCCAAGTCTCAGCTTGTCGAAAAGAAAGAAGGAAAAAATCTAATTGGAAATAAAATCGTGGCAGTATCAAGGGTCGAACGGGATCAAGTGCATTTGTATGTTCTGCACAATGAGAATGAGGTTGAGCCGTATGTTGAAATTCACAAGGATGTTCTCCGAGGTTTAAATTCCAATAGAAATGAAAATTGGATAGTACGAGAGCACAATCGATGTTTTATACCTTGGTTTAAGGATCATATTTATTCAAAGTATTATTCAGATCCCGCTTCAATAATAGAAAGGTTGAGATGCTTAGCATATGGTCCAAGTTTCCATGTTTTTTCTTATAGCGCATACGCGATTAATGGATACACATTTTATACCAAAGAACAAGATGATAAAAGTACTATGCAGAATAGTGGTGTCACCGTGGTAGCTGAAGCAATGCACATATCAAGTGTGAAGGACTTAAACCCCAAATTTGCAAATCTGTCGTATTTTGGTGTTATCGAGCGCATTTGGGTGTTTGATTATGAGAAGTTTCAGATTCCTATATTTGGTTGCAAGTGGGTTGAAAATAATAACGGCATTCAAATGGATAAGTCAGGATTTTTGCAAGTGGATCTTAATAGGGTGGGATACAAAGATGAGTCTTTTATTCTAGCCTCTCAAGCTAGACAAGTGTTCTATGTCAATGATCCGAAAAGTACGAAATGGTCTATAGTTCTTTTTTCCAACAAAGTAATTGATGAAAACACTGGAGATCAAGGTGATATTGATGTTGAGATTGAATCGTTTACCAGAAATGATCAAGATGAGAATATTATATCAAATGATTCATATATTAGAAATGATCATAATGAGGGTATTTGGATCAATCCAACCGTCCGTGTTGTTAAGAGACATGTAGAACATATTCCAACCAAGAAAAGAAAGAGAACTTAGTGAAAAAGGTACAGGTCAAATGATTTTAATTGTTTTCTTTATTACATGTAAAATGACTTTTATGATTTTAATTGTTTTTACATTTGTCATCTGATTTTAATTGATTTCTTTTTTACAGGTAAAATGGCTATTATGAAGTCAATCATTCGTGCAAAGGGCAAGGGATGCTCGAAAGTATCAATTGATATTTATTTAGATGGAGATGCTCTATTGTCGTCAAGCCTCATTCGCGTAGATGATGATGCTGGATATTTGAAAGTATCCCTCTACGACAATGGAACATGTCCATCTAAACATATATCAATTCTATCTTCAAAAGATAAGGGTTCAATGTTGGCAAGTTACATTGGTTTCCTTGTTCGACAACATATTCCGATTACATGTGATAATTGGAGAAGTCCGGACTTGAAGGTTGGCAAAGAAAAAATATGGTCGGAGATACAGGTACTTACCATATATTGTTATATGTTTTTTGTTGCATCAACTTTGCAGCCCTGTATTGTAGGCAGAATTTAGGACTTCTCAAAGTTGATTTCTTGTTACTTTGTCGTTCATAAAATACACCACTAAATTCTCTGCATTTAATTTTTAATTTTTTTTTCATCAGGCTTGTGTCTCAATAGAGGATGGGTATCTACCTAAAGTTACTTTTGTAGTGGTCCAAAAGAGACATCACACCCGTCTCTTTCCTGTCAACCCCAAAGAGACCGATAGAAGTGGAAATATTATGCCAGGTTTTTTCAATATATTTCTCAACGCAGCTGGTATATATTATCATTTGAATTTATCACTTTTTGCTGATTTTGTTGTTCTAAATTGTCAAAGGAACCGTGGTAGACACCAGCATTTGTCACCCTAGGGAATTTGATTTTTACCTTAACAGCCATGCAGGAATTCAGGTAATATTAGCTATGTCATTTAACTTTATGCCATTGTTTACTATTTGTTGCTCAATCGCCTTTTGACAGTTCTGTGTTATTTGCATTTGGACGTGTTCTTTTTGCAGGGGACTACTTATGCTGCCATCTGTTGTTTTGGTTGAGCCTTATTTTGTATGGATGTGCGATAGAACTACTAGACAGCTTTTGGATATACAAAACATGTTTGCCACCATGGGTGGATGAGCGTTTTTGTTTAGTATTGGTTAGAACTACTAGACAGCTTTTGGATACAGTGGTCACTGGGTGTTGGTTGCTATGTTTTATTCTCTTAATTGTAGTACTTTGAGAATATGTTGTTGTATATTGTTGATCAAAGAATCATATATTAATGTTGTATATATGGAGGATTAATGTTGTATATAAATGGATTCATGTTGTATATATCAATGGATTAATGGTGTATAACATTGGATTAAAGGATGAAATCAATATGAATTTTACACTTTTGCAGCATGCGAACAGGTTACCAATTAAATATATATCCACTGTTTTTCAAACAAATTTTTTTAAAATAACTAACACTTTAGAGGGCGATTTGTCCAGAAAGCGCCCTCTAAACACTTTACATTGACAACTTTAGAGGGCGCTTTTTCCTGAAAGCGCCCTCTAAACACTTTACATTGACAACTTTAGAGGGCGCTTTTTCCTGAAAGCGCCCTCTAAACACTTTACATTGACAACTTTAGAGGGCGCTTTTTCCTGAAAGCGCCCTCTAAACACTTTACATTGACAACTTTAGAGGGCGCTTCTCCAGAAAGCGCCCTCTAAGGTGTCCCTTTATGGACCACTCCAGAGGGCGCTTTTGTCTTAAAGCGCACTATAATGTGGCCACTTTAGACAGCGCTTTCTCCAGGAAAACAAAGCGCTGTCTTTACCTATGCCAGCGCCAGATTAGAGGGTGCTTAAAAGCGCTGTTATAGGCCAAAATAAGCGCCCTCTTTTCCCTTATTTGGCGTAGTGAAACTACACCATTACAATCTCACACATTTTCCATCATAATATATACATATGTATGCAATATGACTCACGACATTGATACTATGCATGTGGTACCAATCAGCGATGGTCCTTTATATGAACTAGGTTCACCCTCCTAAACCCCGAGTCCACTCTTCTAGACTCGGGACAAGTTACTCATCTACACTTCTAGACTCGTAACTCGCATCTTTCACAATAACGACACAAATGATGTATGACATATAATTTATGCAACAATAACAACCACATGTTTATGATCCCCCTTGAACCATAAACAACATGAAACATAATAACAATGTAGTCCCCTCTTTGAAACTACCACCATAATAAACAACGATTATATACTATCCACATAATTAATCCTCACTTATCATAACAATTCATCTTGAATCAATCACACTTTCATAACATTTCACCTAAAGAAAATATTATATTCATATCATTAATTCATATTCAGCTCCCTAAAACATTATTGGGGAAAAGTGTTACGCATTAGCTTTCCAACACTTCGAATCAGCCTCAAACGAAGTCACAAATATCAAGTTATGATTAAAATAATATTTGAATAAAATTACACAGGTGCAATTGATTGAAAGGGACCATAAATCAATTGTTCTCACTCTCAGTCCTATTTTTAACATTCTAGATTGAAATGGACAGGGTCGTCCCAATCAATTTGGAGGCCCTGTTCTATTTTAAAATTAGATATTTAATAGATGAAAACACAACAAATAAAAAAGATATATTTCGTTTAATTATAAATAAAATTAAATATATAGAGACAAAGATAATAAAAAAATATTATGTAGAAACTTAATTTATCGAAGTTTAGTTATTCACATTTTTTTTCTCTTACTATCTTCGATTTATAAAAAGAGTTCATACCATTTAATAAAAGGAAAAAAATCTTCGAACAATTTCCACAATATTAGTAATAAAGTGTTTTATTTAATAAACAATCAAAAATGTGAAATTATAATTTTTTATAGATCTATATAATATATTAATAAAGAATTTTTTTTATTAAGTTAATTGCAGTATTAAATTTTAAATAAATTTAAATATAATTTATTTAGATTGTAGGATGCTGGATATGATATACTTCAATAAATTTTAAATATTGATTAAGTTAATTGCAACATTAAGTTAAGTTTAAAAGCAATGTGGTGACGTTTTTTTTATAGAAGTAAAAATATACACAAAATGTAAGAACAAGAAATCGAACTCAGGTCATATTACTATCAAAATAATATGACCACCACTCGGCTACACTACAACATTACTTTAAAAACGGAATTAGTGATATATATTAGTTAGTTTTATATTTATATTGATCACATCTATCAAATTTGAGGCCTAAAAAATCGGAGGCCCTGTGCGGTAGCACTCTTCGCACCCCCATAGGGCCGGCCCTGGAAATGGACCATCAACGTTTGTTCTCACTTTCCTATACATTTTGTTTCTTTTATTTTTCACATATTGGTTTGATTCAATTGATTGATTATCCCAATTAAATGATTAATTGCTTTCAATTTTTCAAAAAAGAATTAAAAGGATCAATCGATTAACATTATGGTGCAATCGATTGACATAAGTTATTTTTCCAAAAATACCAGTTTTACAACACGTTCAGCAAAACCAATTATTTCTAAAATCCACACAGGCACACCCTAACATGCTATAACAATTTGTTTTGAAAATCTAACATCTTATATCAATTATCTACTATTATTATATCATAAACCTACAAATTAACATCTAATTTCAACAATTTAACATAACCAATAATACATCATAAAAATTACCTTCATATTCATCATCACCAACCGAACACATTAATAATAACGCGTAAATTGTGGCGGTTAATTTAAAACAATTATAAATACGACATTTTTAAAAACGCCGTAATTTTTGTTGCGCAAGGATAATAGTGGCGGGTTAAAATTAAACGTCAAGCAAACCTCCATATCATACATTGTTCAAAGTGGCGTTATTAAATTGAAAATATGACGGTTTCAAACACCATCTATTTACATATAAATAAATAGCTACAAGTTATTCGTCGGTAATTTATGCTAAGTACATTGTTCGTAATCATGTAATTTAATACTGGTATTAGCCAAAACACAATTGTATTAGTCGCACAATTTTCAGATTAATTTAAAAAACACTTTTAAATATTCTAAAAATAAATTTAAATATTTTGCCACAATTTAACACCAACATTAAAATTAAATTAAAATTAAATAAATTATATGAATATTTAACACCAACATTATGATTGCATTCTTGTAAAATATTAACCTACTTTCCCCACAGATATGTCAGCTAATCCTTAGCAAATAAACACACAAAAGCCTATCTATCATCCAACAATCAATTTCTCACCAACACCCTTACCTCACATTAGATCCATTTATTCCCAGTGGGAATTTTGTTGGATATTCTGGTATTTAATCCTTTTCTACCTTGAATGTTTGAAAGTCGTTACTATTCATATATTTAGGCATGAGAAGATTAAATATGGACAACTGTCATACCCCAAAATTTACCATACCCTCACAATTTTCATCTGGTCCATGACCCTAATTCATGTGCATACATCCATACTTAATCATTTCATTTACATTAGCATTGTTCAAAACAAGAAGACATGCATCATGGATTCAAGGTGTTGTTGCTTTGTACCTGATGAAAGCTACGAGTTTCCAAGTATCTTAAGGTGTGCTCAACCAAGGCCATAAACCTTAATTTCTGATTTTTTTTGCATCCTTGATTCTTGCGTGTTACATTTGGGGCTGAGAATCAATCAAGATCACCTGGTCAACTATGAGGGACTCATTTGCGTGATTAAATTCCTTTATATTACATTTGATTTTAAGTTCATTCATTCAAGTCCATAATTTAAATTGCATGGTTCATATTCATTCCATTACAAGGTTCAATTCATTTGATTCAAATTCATTTCAATGACATGGCAAGGTTTATTTGTGCAAGTTCATCATTCAAATTCAAAATCCTTGTTTTAGAGGGAAACATATGTCACTTAAAATATAAGTCACATTATTAAGTCATGTTTCATTCAAAATCCATTTCCATTTCAAAAGCAACATCAATCCATTACATTACATCATGAGTCCTTACAAGAATCAAATCCAATTCTATAAAAAAAAATACAACTTTGACCTAAGTTGACTTTTGCCATTTGTTGACTTTTTGGTCAATCAATTGACCAGAGTTAACTGACTAAGTTTCTAACTATCCTAACCATAATTCTTGTTTTACTTCTCCCACAAGACATCTCATTTGTTTGAATCCCCGTAACATTCATTTTCTTCTTGATTTTTCATGTTTGTCCATGAACCATGATTTGACTTTATACCCAAAGTTGCATCCTCCAACCCTTGATATGATAAAACCTGCAAAAAGAACCATCCACATCAATTCAAAACCAAGCACATCATAACAATCCATTGTATACAATATGAAAATGATTCAGCATGGTAAACAATCTCATCCATTTATAAGTCAATTTAAACCAAATGCAACATCTAACATGACGTGATTAGTTACAATCCATACATGGTCACAC
Organism: Lathyrus oleraceus; assembly: GCF_024323335.1. NCBI lineage: Eukaryota > Viridiplantae > Streptophyta > Magnoliopsida > Fabales > Fabaceae > Lathyrus > Lathyrus oleraceus. Next base: position 458,269,867 of record NC_066579.1, read on the forward strand.
ATGATGCATACCAAACCATTCACACATATACACAATTAGGAAACACAATACCATGATATCATAAGCTCAATACACAATCAAACAAATCATGATTCAAACATCACACTTCATCCATGTTTCATTTGCATATTTCAACATGTTATTCATTATGACAAATTCATTCCATTATCCTAATTCATCTTAATTCCATTAGCTAACATACTAACTCTAAAGATTCAAACTAAATGTCATAACAGCTCCCACATACAATGAACACACAAGTCCAAAAAACATCATTGATCAATCATTAACAAAATTAATACCAATTATTGCCATACACTATTTGTCATACTCCATCCAAACAGTTGATACATGGACCAATTTACTCCAAATCCACAATAGTTCAAAACTAACAACAAAGTTAAGCATGCAATTACTATTCATTATAATTAGCATACCATCACTACACTAACTGATTCTCATGCTAACATGAAAACTGCATAATAGAAACATAATAAAACAACAATGCATTCATAACTTAGAATTAACTGCACCATAAATTCATTTAGCAGGAAAACAATCCAACAGATTTTAACCTAACTGACTTTAACTAAACTAATCTTCACTTAATAGCAGGCTAATTTTAACTGTCATAACCGAAATGCATCTAATTGCTAACAGAATTCCAGTGCTCTAACAATTGAATCACTAACCAATCTAACTAACTTCATTTCCAACTGATAATAAATAACCCTTACTAATTTCTAACACCTAACTAACTTTGTACTAACATAAACCTAACTTGAGCACATCATAACTAACTTCATCACATAACGGTCATTAACAATACTAACTATACTAACTATACTAACTAGTATTCAAATCAACTAACAATGGACTAACATCTAACATTAACACAAAGCAAATTCATTTAATATATTAAACAGAAACACACTAACCTAATAGAATTTTCAATCTAACTAACTCTACCAAATCGCTAGAATTAATAGAGTTATGTCCCATAACCGTTTTGCATTGATTGAGATTAACAAAGTTAAGCTTTGTTAATCTTCAATCCCTATAAATTAATCATTGTCCTAATCGTTACCTTCTTCCAATCATTTTTTGACTCACACTGAAAATCACTCCCGAGTGGTTAGGATGCAACTGTCCTCTAAACTCTCGAGTATTCTGATTGTCAGCCGTACTTAGCCGGTGATTAGATGCTTGTCTCCCTCTAAGTACCAATGATTAAACTTGCCAAACAAATTTCACAAAAAAACTCTTTGGATGAAAAAGAGTGGTTATGATGCAACTATTCTCTCAACTCCCAAGTACTCAAATTGTCATTCGTACATAGCTTGTGGTCTAGTACTTGTCTCCTATTCTAAAATCAACCATAACTCATCAAATCCAATTTTCTGTCCTAAGATATCCAAAACCTTTTCACAAAGGACATGTTATATCCGTTATACCGCAATACGAATGACACTTAAGCCTCTAATGCATGAGCATACAAGTAATGTTTAGCTTCTAGAATGTGATCCAAGCGCATCCATTCTACCACAAATAAACAAACTCTTAAGTCTCTCATGCACGGGTATACAAGCAATGTTAACTGCTAGAACGCGACTGTTAACACTATGCACTAAAAACAATCAACACACACTCATTTTCTACTTGGAACTACGAAGCTCTGATTTCCTTATTGCATTATGAGGATACGTAGGTATATGATTGTAAGATCTTAACGAGCACACTCATTTAAACCTTATTTTTGTCCCTAAACCAATTGCAAGTAACCTTCAGATAACAACATCTATACGCACAAAGAACAAATTAACAAAGTGGTTTCCGTTGAGTACAACAAATGTGATGGATGCTAATATATTCCTCTTGCATAATCAACTCCCGAATCCGCTATTGGTTGCGACGACCATTCTTTTGGGGTTTTATCGATATTTTCCCTTTTCTTTAGAATAAATAAAATCCGGTGTCAACTCTGTATTTTTCACGATGCGCCAACTTTCATCTATGTACATAATCTATCATAATTTTCTCCCTTGAAAACTGATAGATTGATTGAGAATGGTTGGAGGTAATGCTTAAATTTGTCATGGTTAGAGATTGAAGACCAAACTGGTGTTCTTGATACCAATTATAATGATGAGTGATATTTATAAATACACTAACCACCCAGAACAAATTTAAAACAAACGATATAAAACTAAACTGATATACCCGCACAAATATATCCTTAAAACAATATACCTGCACGAATAAATGCATAAAAACAATCTATTAAAAAAAATACCTACACAAGTTGTATATCCTTAAAGAGACTTAATTAACCACATTACCCCATGCAAATTTTCCTTAGATCAAAACAAATGAAGGCATTGAAGTGCATCGCATTTAATTTATTTTGTGTTAAGAATTACTCCCTCCGTTTTTTATTATAAGTCGTTTTTGACTTTTCACACGTATTAAGAAATGTAATAATTATGGTATGAAAAAGATAAATTATGAATGATTTTACAAAATTATCCTTTATTAATGGTATTGGAAAGACAAATTAACATAATTGAAAGGAGAGAGAATAATAAATATTTAAGGGTATAATAGGAAAAATAACATTAATGATTCATTGGTATTGTAAAACGACTTATATTGTGGTACAAAATATTTTTCCAAAGTGACATATAATAAAAAACGGAGGTAGTAAGTATAGTCATAAGACATAGTTGTAAAGTGCTAATTTTCTTTCTTTTGAGTAGAACGTGGAAACACATATTTTTCATTCAACCCATTTGTTATTCTTTCAACCTCCCATTATTATTTTTCTTTTCACGCTGTCATTTTCTACCCCCATTTGCTGAATTTCTAATCCTATTTTTCCTACAAATTCTTAATCACCATATTTAATTTCATTTTTAGTTTGAATATTTCCATAGAAGCATTGAATGTTTGGTAGATCAAGTGATAAAGAGGAGTTGGATCCAATAAGGCACAGCAACACTTTCGAGAATCGGTCGGCACTAGTGGGACCCACAACCACATCGTAGCCGCCCATAATGACGTGGCATCATATGTAAAGTAGCATCATCACAAAAAATGGACGGCTGAGAGTTTCGGTGGATTTCAAATCTTTCAATTTTCCTCCGAAGAAAAAAGTCATAGAAGTCTTTGTTTGGTTTCATAAAGTAGTCCATTTTCCTTCCTACTCGCTCGTGATTTTCTTTCCCTTTCTTTTCGGGATAGGTTTATCTAAAACCAAACGCGTGATAATCGGCTTTGTCCAAATTCATTTGCATTTGAGTTTCATTTGACTCTCATTTAGCTCATAGAATATATATAAAGCTTCTTCTCTCTGACACACTTTCCCGTAACACTTCCCACTCGCTTCTTCTGCTGCCGTTGCTCCACCGCTCGCCGAACCATTTCCGATTCAAATTTCAAAGCTCTTTCGTTCTAACAAGGTGTGTTTCGATCTTCGATTCGACTTTTTGATTTGCGTTTTTATGTGCTTTTTTAGATCAATTTTTGCGTTTACTAGGTCTTTTATGTTTCTGGATCGGTGAATTTTAGATTTGATACATAGATCGAGAATTTTCTGAGTTTAGTTGATCTTGCTGATCTGGATCTAGTATGTTGATGCTAATCTAGTCTGTTTAGATTTGAATTTTTGCTTAATTTTGTTTCAAGCTGCTCTTTGATGAATCTGGATTTGATTTTTTTTGTTCAATTTCTAGTTGATCAAACTCTGTATTTTACGATGTTCTTAATTGGACTTTATATTTTTTTCTGTGTTTTTATTTCTTGATTTTGCGAATCTTATGGATATGTTTTAGTATGCATGTTTCCGATCTGTCGATTTTGTTGATGTTTTCTCACTGTATATGCATGGAAACATGAAGTAGTGCTGGGTAGTAATTGATCTGTTTGTATGGATTTTGATGATCTGTTTTTGTTCTTTCTGATTTACAGATTTTGAAAGATGGCTGATGCTGAGGATATTCAACCTCTTGTTGTTGACAATGGAACTGGAATGGTCAAGGTGAGTGAAAATGATCTGCAAGTTGATGCATTGCTGTGTGCTTCTTGTTTTATAAATGTTTATTTGATCTTTGCTTCGATTGAATAATATATAAAGGAAAAGGATAATGGATAGTTGTTTAATCTATTTTCCTTATATTGTGGTATATTTGCAGGCCGGTTTTGCAGGGGATGATGCTCCTAGGGCCGTGTTCCCCAGTATTATTGGGCGACCTCGTCATACTGGTGTAATGGTTGGGATGGGTCAGAAGGATGCTTATGTGGGTGATGAAGCTCAGTCAAAGAGGGGTATCCTTACATTGAAGTATCCTATAGAGCATGGAATAGTTAGTAACTGGGATGACATGGAAAAGATTTGGCATCACACATTCTACAATGAGCTTCGTGTTGCTCCCGAGGAACACCCTGTGCTTCTTACCGAGGCACCACTCAATCCCAAGGCCAATAGAGAAAAGATGACCCAGATTATGTTTGAGACTTTCAATGTGCCTGCAATGTATGTTGCAATCCAGGCCGTCTTATCTCTGTATGCCAGTGGACGCACAACAGGTTTGTTTTTGAGGATGATTTTAGTTTGCTACTTTTTGATCATGTGTCTTCAATTGTACTAGTTCATTTAGTTTATTGCTTAATGATGCTGCGAGCTGGCTAAGTTTGGATCTGATTAAAATGTTGCAATCTTATACGTTAGACTTACATTATTTGCAAACTTACGAAGCTTGTTGTAGCCTGAAATTCTATATGAATTGGTTTTGTTTCTATAAGCTTAATTGAATTATATTCACCAGGCATAATTCGACATGTACAAGGATGACAATAGATTGAATTTTGCACAGATTCCTTGGGACTCTCTTATAACATTATTTCCTTTCTGGTTTGAATTGTTTGTTGTATGTAGGTATCGTGCTTGATTCTGGTGATGGTGTGAGCCACACAGTGCCCATATATGAAGGGTATGCTCTTCCTCATGCAATTCTTCGGTTGGACCTTGCTGGGCGTGATTTAACAGAGTACTTGGTGAAAATTCTTACCGAGAGAGGATACTCCTTCAGCACCTCTGCCGAGAAGGAAATTGTCCGTGATGTGAAAGAGAAACTAGCATATGTTGCTATTGATTTCGAACAAGAAATGGAGACTACTAAGAGTAGCTCTGCCGTGGAGAAGAGCTACGAGTTGCCTGATGGACAGGTCATAACAATAGGTTCTGAGAGATTCCGTTGTCCTGAAGTACTCTTCCAGCCTTCTCTAATCGGTATGGAAGCTACTGGAATTCATGAAACTACATACAATTCCATCATGAAGTGTGATGTTGATATTAGGAAGGATCTATATGGAAATATTGTTCTTAGTGGAGGGTCTACTATGTTCCCTGGAATTGCTGATCGAATGAGTAAGGAAATCAGCGCTCTTGCTCCAAGCAGCATGAAAATCAAGGTGGTTGCACCTCCTGAGAGGAAATACAGTGTCTGGATTGGTGGTTCTATCTTGGCATCACTCAGTACCTTCCAGCAGGTTTGAACTCTTCCTTCTCAACTTTTTTTCCTTTTTTTTTTTGCCATCTGTCATAATCAGTAGAATGGACCATTTTATGGAGTGCTTTCTTTGTTCTCTTCTATGCAGATGTGGATCTCCAAGGGCGAATACGATGAATCTGGTCCAGCTATTGTTCACAGGAAGTGCTTCTAAGTTGGCGGTGATCAAATTTTAAATACATCCAGTCTTGTGCCATATTCAGTCAAGTTTGGTTGACTTATTTGATGATGCTTTGGGTTTTTAATAGAAATATATATCTAGTTTATGAATGGATTTGTAAGTTGAATATGTTATATGTTTCTTCTCTAGGTCCTTGGAAGCCAGACTATTTTATGCAATTGGCGGGATGGTATTCGAACTTTGTAGGTTCTGTTTGGTTTGATTTTCATTTAATTTGTTTTTCATGCTGGCCATGAAGTTAGGTGCCTCAAGTTAGGAGGAGGATAAGTTTCAGCATATTTTTCACCCAGACAGGGATTTTTGAGTCATTTCTGTTTATATTTATTTTATGCTTAGTTGGTTTTCAGGTTTGCAGTGAAATTTAAGTTCTTTTGGTGTATGATTAATCATTTATGTTGGTGAAAATCTATTTGGATGAGATGATGGGCATATCAATATCACATGTTTAATTTGAAAATTATGGGACAGTGTTTCTAAATACAAACTATTTAATATAAATATTTTGTGCAATAAATATGACCTCTTCTGTGCGTTTTATTTGAATTTATTCATGCAGTTTCATCAAAATGATTTGAACAAGAATAGATTAACTTGTTTTTTTTTATCAACACATTTATCTATATTACGTTAAATAATTTACTTACAAACATATGCTTTGCATATGAAGGCCAGTGTCAAACCAACAAATAGGATCGACAGTATAATTTCAATATTTCAAACATAGAATTAATATTTGATGTTTTTACCAAAATAATTTTTTTTAAATAATCCATATTTTAGATAAAATTTTAAACTATCTCACTTTTTAGAGAGATAAACATGTCAAAATATTGGTGTCATGTCATTTGGTGTATTTATTCTAAATTAAAGAGGTGATGTGAATTTGATTAATCTAATAGATGTCAATGTGTTATGTTTAAGTGCAGTCGCCAATTACCTTGGCACGAACGTGTTATGTTATTTTTAGTATAAATAGAGATGTGATGTGATCCATTTTTTCACCTCTCTTATAATATTCCTAACATGGTTCGTCTTCGTCGCTGCAAAGAGACAATGATTTATTCGAGAGTCAAGTCTCCGATGGAGATGTTTTTATGAAATATCTATAGTTTGTTTGTGTTGTTTATTTACATAATCTTATCATTTTATCAGTTGTATTTATTTTTGTTCTAATACGCGTGCTATTTGAGCGTCATTTTTTCTTTCTTCGCATCTCATCATTGTACCAAACTATGTCCCCTTAATATGAAGACCAATATTTCTCTATTGCTAGTACTACGAAACTTTTGTTGTAGACATTCATAATATTAATGGTCTTGTAAACATCAGATAGATGGCTGTAAGCATCCGGACGAGTATGTGCGCGTGCCACAATGACATGTGAGCAAGGTATATGGAAGACGTGAAACTTGCCACAGTCACACCAACTTCTGTTTACGTTGACAACATATGATAAATTTAGCCTCCTCTCATTATGGACCATTATTTCCTATACACCGAAAGTTCGACTATGACGGTCAAAGATTGTAACCGGGTGTGTGCTAGGTTTGATAGTTTTCTCTTTCATCACTTTCATGCAACATTCACTAAATAATTGGTCCAACATTAACACTGCCCTCCATCTTTTGCCTCTGGTTGCGAAGAGTGATGCCAACCTAAAATAAGTTGTTTTCATCAATGCGGTTATTGATAGATTTCTAATGCCTTTGAATACGTCGTTCATGCATTCCACAAGGTTTGTTCTCACCATTTTCTCAAACAAATATCCAAACTAACCCACTTTTCCACTTATTTCTCCAAATAACCCACTTTCAAATAAAAAAATATTTCAACATAAGGAGGTGTCAATCCAATTAGCATCTGTGTACAACACATAAAAGGAGGCGCCAATCCAATTGACGATAATGTACAAACATATAGGAGAGATAATACATTCTCTCTCCTACATGTTTGTACACTATAACTAATTGGATTGACGCCTCCTCTTATGTGTTGTACACAAACGCCAATTCAATTGGTGTCTCCTTTGTTTTGAGATTTTTTGTTTGTTTGAAAGTGAGTTACTTTGGGAAATAAGTGAAAAAATGAGTTATTTATTTGAAAAAAATGGGTTATTTGGATAAAAATTTCCTAGGTTTCGTACTCGTGTCCACGAATTTGTTGCCTTCGACGAGTTGATTCAACCTTATGTCGACCTCGTCGGTTTTTGACATGTTAGCAAAATCATGTCTTGGTCGGTTGATAATAAGTCTATACTAGCCTTATGTGAAAGATGGCGTCCCGAGACACACACTTTCTGGTTTTCAACCGGTGAATGTACCGTAACGTTAGAAGAATTGGGGTTGCCTATCGAGGGTAAGGTGGTAAATGAAAAAACCAACTAAGCAAATTCAATTTGCATGGAACTCTTGGGTACTGACTTATTAGATGATAACTTGATAGATCAAGGTATATTGCTTTCGCGCCTTAAGGTATATTACAATAATTTACAATTAGATGAAAATTCTACCGAAGAAGCTCGAATAATAAAAATTAGGTGATATATTATGCTTTTAATTGATTTATTTTTATTTCTCGAAGGTAGTGGTTATAGTATGTATTTTATGTATTTAACTTTATTAAGACATGTAGATAAAATAAGAAGTTATAGTTAGGGATACACTTATTTGACTTATCTGTATAGCTCTTTGTGTAAAAATGCACACAAAGACACATCTACATTTTTTGGATGCGCTGTTTTGCTCCAAGTATGAGGTTGGTCCAGACTACCGTCCCTAACGCCCGTCAACCACAACCCGTTCATATTCGCGTACGCACAAAAGTAAGTTCTTAACATTAACTATATTTACTTTTACTTTACCAATCTTATCTATAAATAATATATTCTTTTTTTGGTGCAGATGCCGGCTCGTGGTATGAGTTACAACAGATATCCTAGATATTGTATTACCCAGTATCACAATCTCTTGGATCAACTTAGACCAAGATGCAACTGTTTGGACTGCATGAACACCGATCATCAGGTTCACCACTATGGAGATGCACCATAATGATCGTGTTAAATTGCAGTTCGATATGCTTTAACACATCCCATATCCTCCGACAAACCTCGGAGAATGACATCTACGAAGAGTTAACGACCAATGGAACTTTAACCCTTGGCAAAGCTTCTCTAGATCTGAGTGTCAAAAATGGAAGCACCGACATGACCATGTCTTAAGTGACGATGTGGTGCAAATCGAAGAAAAACTAACTCATAATTATATGACTTGATACAAATTGATTGAATTTGAGTTCTTCGCCGATGATATGTACCTATACGATCCACGCCAAGTCACTTACATACAAGAAGGTTCAACATCTAATCCCCCCCACCCATAAAATAACCAAACCGATTACTCACAACTCCCTACCCAACAAAATTATCGGTCCACAAAGAGACAAACCTACGACCTTCACATGCTAAACACCCAACCACAATACCAAGATCATTATCCCGTACCACCGTCAACAAGATGATCATCATCAGGACACCCAACATCCATATGTCCCCAACATATCACCCTACCATAGCCGTCATAGCCAAAACACTCAGCGATCATTTAACACCAAAGGTGCCTCATATTATAACTAAGAAGCTCAAACATCACAAAACCAAAACATGCAACAATCGGATGGCTACCAAACACCATAACAACAATTTCAACCTTTCCTCAACGAATCATTCACACCAACCTTAAATAATTTCGATCGCACCCCAAAAATTCAAACACACCCAACTACTCTGGCATGAGTCACGAACTCATCTATGGAGATAACGCTTCATTACATACACATGACTTCGTGGAATCGACTGAATATCTTATGGAATCTACTGCAAGTGGTGGTGATGTTCCTGAGTCCTCAAATCCTCAAACACATGTGGTGAATTAACAACGTGGGTTAGGGCCATACGTTCGGGTAGCTAGGGGATGTGGATTCAGATGTCAGTTGGGTTATCCCGGTCAACGATATTAGTATTTTTGGTTTTCGTATGTAAACACAACCTAATATTAATATTAATATTTCCGATTTCAACTTTTATATCAAATGTCAATTATTATAAAAAAAATAACGCAACACACACTGGTGTCAAACCAATTGGCGACTGCTCTTAAACCTTACACATATACGCCAATTGAATTGGTAGCACTAGGTGTAGAATCCAATCCAATTGACGTCTGCTCTTAAAATTAGAGTGCATTCGTCAATTGGTCTGACACCAGTGTTTTAAAATAGGATATTTTGGAAAATTATCTAAAATGTGAATTATTTTTAGAATTTTTTTGAAAAACTGGATTATTTGAATAAAAAAATCTCAATATTTAACAAGACATACGAATCAAAACATTTGAATTTAGAATTAATGAAATTGATACTCTAAAAAAATAGAATTGAATATAATTTCAAGTCTATATTTTAATATTAGAGAAAAAAACTAGTATAACTTAAACATATTTAGCCAGAACTTAAGAATATTTAACCTAATTTGAGGGAATGCTCTGGCACAGTCCCTAGAGAGGAAAATGAGAAAATTTTAGTTGAATTACTTATCTTTAAAGTATCACAAAATCGACGAATATGGCACGGGTGCAACTATTGCATGTGGTTGTTGTAATCGACGCCTTTTGTGAAAATAATCTTCAATTTTGTTTATCGATTCAGTGAGATTTTGTCTAAATATTTTGGATAGGATGGAAGAGTTTTTCAAATTGAGCGATATTAAAAAATCAAATTAAAAAAGGTTAAATGCGGAACCTGTAACACTCGAGGCAAAAGAGGGCGGAGAATTGATATAACACTCGAGGTCGAAGAGGGCGGAGAGTGGTCGTTGGATTCACATCGAAATGAGAGAGATCCTGAGGCTGTGCAAGTATGAGATTGCATGGTTGAAGGAAGACTTATAAGGATTGATTGATACTTCCTATACCAAAAAGATACATCTTCTTTTGATAGCCTAACAAATAAGAACTACATAGTTAAGTGTGCCTAACTTGAAGTAGTATTTGCATATGCGATCTTCTGGAAAGTTTTTCGAAAAGCACGTGAGTGAGGATAAAGCATGCCGAAAATTTTTGTATTGGTTTATAAGATCAATCGATAATCTTGAAAACAATCTGGGTGTTACAGAACCACTCATAGAAGTAGAGATATATTAAAAAAATTAAATCAAAAAATCAAATGCGAAACTACTCATTTTAATTTTTATATTACTATGCCTTTAGGTGATGACACATTTTATATATCTAATATTACTAATATAAATATTAAAATTAACATTTTAATGCGTTTGTATGTCATGAAATAAGTCAATAAAACAAATACTATTAATTGGTTACATATGAAATCGGATTCCAATATAAAAAAATATCCATTTTGTATTGTTACATATGAAATCGGATTCCAATATAAAAAAAAAAAATCCATTTTGTATTTTTATACATGATAAAGAGAGAGTAAATTTAGATTTGATTATTCGGACCAACTCAAGGACACAAATGTATTTGTAAGATTCATAATAATCTAAAACTTATTAGATAGGAAACTCAAAGAATATAATTGAATATAATGAAAGTATATACTACTAATATTTTAGGAAAAAATAGTACTAGTGTACTTTAAAAAGTTTTATGTTAGGAAAGTGTAATTAATTGAAACAAAAAAGCGAAACAACGAGACGAGTTCATCCATAATTACAGCTCATTATCCATGTGTTGTTCTTATCTCACTCATTGACAATACTTTTTATAAGAATATAAATATACTTTATCCTTCTTCATATTCATCACCAAAATCATTTCATTCAATTACTTCTCACACTTTGTTGCTAGTTTCCAAAATGGATCATCAAGCAGAAGCTAACAGAACTGATTTGATGACAATTACTCGCTTTGTTCTCAATGAACAATCAAAGTTTCCTGAATCACGCGGAGATTTCACCATCCTTATTAGTCACATTGTTCTTGGCTGCAAATTCGTTTGCTCTTCTGTTAACAAGGTACTACTCTTCTTCTTCATTCTTTTTCTTTTGAGAGAAAGTTTACAATTTCAATTTTCTTGAAATATTTTTATGATTTATTTTACTCCCAGGCAGGATTGGCAAAACTCTTAGGACTTGCCGGAGACACCAATATTCAAGTCAGTAACCGATTAACCGAATAACTAACTAGTTAGTTATATGTATCTGATACATAACTAACTAGTTAGTATTATATATCTGATATATCAATTATTCAATAAATCTAAAATGAATTTTTGTATTTTGATTTTTTGATTTTTCTAAGGGCGAGGAACAAAAGAAATTGGATGTGATTTCTAATGAAGTATTTGTGAAAGCGTTAATCAGCAGTGGAAGAACGTGTCTTCTTGTTTCCGAAGAGAATGAAGATGCTATCATTGTGCCACCATCGCAACGTGGCAAATACATTGTTGTCTTTGATCCTTTGGATGGATCCTCAAACATTGATTGTGGAGTTTCTATAGGAACTATCTTTGGTATTTACATGGTGAAGGATACAAACAATGTTACCATTCAAGATGCTTTGCAACCTGGTAGTAAATTAGTAGCAGCTGGTTATTGCATGTATGGAAGCTCTTGCACGGTAAAAACCGATATCGAATAATAACATAAGATATCATATTGATGTATTTTTTTCTTCATGTTTTGAGTATTTGATTCTGATTGAATAAACTGTGGGATTTCAGTTTGTGCTTAGCACTGGATATGGAGTGAATGGTTTCACACTTGATCCTTCCCTTGGAGAGTTCATATTGACTCATCCAAACATCAAGGTACCTAAGAAAGGGAAGATTTATTCGGTGAATGAAGGAAATGCGAAAAACTGGGATGAACCAACTTCCAAGTAAGTTTTGAAGATTCTGTCACATTAGTACTATTTGAAATGAATCAATGAAACTTTTTGTTTTCTAGATATGTAGCAAATTGCAAGTTTCCACAAGATGGTTCATCACCGAAATCTCTTAGGTACATTGGAAGGTATATGATTTTGAACTTGTTATAGTTTTTCTTCGATTTTGTTAAAATTAATGTTTTCATTTTGTGCTCTGACAAAGAATGAATATTGCAGTATGGTAGCTGATATCCATAGAACATTGCTATATGGTGGTATCTTCATGTACCCTGCTGATATCAAAAATCCAAATGGAAAACTAAGGTATGATCCTAACCTATCGCGAGAGTTAGTAACATGAATTCTCGTAAAAAAAAATATGAGTTATGTTTCTCGAATCGTCGAACACTCAATACACATACATTATAACCTGTGTGAAAAATCAGACATTTCGGTGTCGATTCAAGAAATAGTCATATTTTTTAGATATGATATGTTGAAATCAATAATTGATGATTATGAATTTCGATTGTGAAATTAGGGTTTTGTATGAAGTGTTTCCAATGTCATATTTGATGGAACAAGCAGGAGGTCAAGCTTTCACAGGAAAACAAAGGGTATGATTCTTTTTCTTTGCCCTAATAGTTTAAATTGTTACCTTAAAAGTGGTTGCATTTACATATCTTGACTTTGACATGATGCATCCATCAAAGTTTAAATGAACATGAAACATATACATTTTATGCTATACATGAATCATATGATATTATGGTTTGCAGGCACTCGACTTGGTTCCAGAGAAAATACATGATAGATCACCAATATTCCTTGGAAGCTATGATGAAATTGAGAAAATCAAAGAGCTCTATGAGGAATCTTAGAGTCTCTTTAGAAGAAAGATTTTAAAAGGTTTTATAAGATAGGTCTACATTTTAATATATAGTTGCAACTTTTAGCCACTAATGTAACCCTTTGTATCAACATCATTTGTACTATCAATCATTTCACTGGTTTTAAAAGACAAACTTGGTTACTTGCTATACAAAAAGAAATATTTTTGATCACGACTATTATCTATGATTCACGACTATTATCTATGAAGAATCAGATAATCTCACATGAATACTAAACACGACACACGCACAAACTTATCGACATTGCTAATGTAAAAAACATAAAACATTAACACTTGATACATATGCATATATAATTAAATAGAATATGAACTTGTGTAAATTGAAGAAAAGGGAATAATCGTTGAGATCTATTATCTTATTTATATACTTTTTCAAGTTCGACAATAAATTTGACACGTCAATTCTATTATCTTATTTATATACTTTTTCAAGTTCGACAATAAATTTGACACGTCAATAGAACAAAACGCTATGGTCGAAATAACTAAAAATTTCTATTTGCTAGGTTAAGACTACATTTTGAAGGTGAGAATAAGAGGCGGTTGAATTGTCTAAGAATTAAAAAAAACTTTTTGATAACACAACAACAAACACTATTACGAAGATATTATAGAAAGTGCACAACTTTTCACCTCGGACCATTGGCCGAGATGAAAAATTAAAGAGTGCATCACTTTTCCCTTTGATTGGGGTGTGAACCAAGGAAAAATCCCTCATTTTTCTCATCGGATAGGACCAATGTTTAAAATTCGGACCGTGACTACTAACACCTCGAAATATAGTAAGAATACCATATCTTTTGATATAAACCATCAATTATTCATCTAAGTCTTTTATGATTGCATAAGGATTTATTTACAAACATTGTGTCAACTCTAATTGGATTAGATCCAATGTACTAATTAAATGGTAAACTAAACATCTACATCTCCAAAGACTCTATTTTTTGTATGTTCTCTTCTAATAACTTGGAGTTTGAGTCATCTACATCTCCAAACATCTCAGCAATTTCTTCTGGTGTTTTTCCTTTTATCAACTCATCTACTTTGCTCCATGTTAGCTGCTCCAGGCTCTCGATTTTCATGTAGCATGCAGATGTTGTAAGATCAAGCAGAGTTCTAGGGTCAACTTCCACAAATTTAGCATCCCATTTCTTTAGTTTATAATAGCTTCTGCGCTTCTTGCAGTATTCAACAATCATTGACAATATTTTGCTACTCACTTTATGAACAGAAAAGGCATCAAAGTCATCACCAACAGAAATGGTCTCAGTAATGTCCTCAAATCTTTTACACATAAGTGCCACAGCATAGTCAATTTCAAACACAGTCCCATCAGAGCTTATCAACTTGATTTTCTTCGATAAATCAGCTGAGCTGCGGTTCACCTCGGCCTTGTCCTTTTTTGTGCATTTGTAAAAGTTTATGTAGAAATCCAACGTGTTAATAACAAATGTTTGATCAATCATCTCTCCTGCAAGTTTCCGATCAATCTGGATGCCAACAAATTAAGACAAAACAGCTACTATTACAGGAAAATACCAAATGACTAATTTGGATTCAATATAGCAGCATTATGAACATAAATTTATAGTGAGAAACATATAGTAATGAAAAATAGAGAATACCACAGAAAATATAGCATCCATTATTTCTTTATTCATCGTTTCATATACCTGACACAATTAAAATGAAGTAAACCTAGTGTTAAAAAAATCAAAAACGGAAATGCAAAAGAAATAAATTAGAAAACCACCGATGCAAAATTTCTAAAGAATCACATCACCAACCCCGTGATTAAAGGATGAGAAGTTGAATTCTTCAAGAGAAGAACACATAAATCTTTGAATATATCGGTCAAGATAGTTAAAAATGAACGAGAGGTGTCTGGTCATAACTTTGTAATCTGACCATCTTTTGAGCAGTTCTCTCAACAAAAGGTCATCTTTCTTTTCTCGCAAAGATGGCAAAACCTATTAATAAGAAAATTATGTTAACGTATACATACACCATCGGGTCTTGAAAAGGTCTAGAAAAGCCAAATGACATTGTAACTCACTTTTGACATTATGTACTCTTCACATATCTCCCGATACTTGTTAGATAGTTCTCGGTGATGGTTATAGTTGCACATACTATAGACGATCCTGCATTACAATTTAAGTACAAAGAGTGTCAAGATTGAGCAAAGAAGTATTACAGAGTCATACAAGCAGTAAACATGTTGAATTCACCAAGAAGTTGCATTAATAACCAACCCGAATGCTTAAAAGTGATGAAAACAAAGAAAATAGATTGATCAACATCCAAGTTAGAAAAAAGCATAATTCTTGAAGCATAATTGTTATTGAGAGAGGTTGATACATACGTGTAAAGATTAATGCGTTCGCCGGGAGTGAAATTAGGCTTGGAGCCTTCAATAATGTTGAAGAGCTTGATGATACCTTTGTGCAAAGGCTCCCATCTGTTTTGAAAGCTGGTGATCCTGTTGAAGCTCATTGATGTGTTGAAAAGTTTGTAACTAGGAATGGTTTGGATGAATGAAAGAGGGTTTACTAGTTTTTGTAGGAGTTAGTTATAGAAGTTAGTTATGGAAGTTGATACTGTTCTCCTATAAGAACTTGACACGTGGACTACTGGTTCCATCTCATACTCACAACCTTATTCCAAGGAAAAATAAAAGCTTCCGCATGGCGTTGAAGAGTTGGATATCTGGTTGGGCCATTTTCTCGAACAGTTGGCAGGCGTAATGGTTGTTTTGTTGGGAGAGTCATTTACGGAGCATGACCACTTAAAGTCGGATGAATCTGGTTGGGATATTTTTAATGAAGAATGATCAGGTTAATTTTGAGGGAGATAAATAGAGATGAGAATATATTTGGATTTTTTTTTTAAAATAACCAACTTTTTCAAAAATAATAAGTATTTTAATTTTTCTCTCCAAAATAATCACATTTAAAAAAAGGATGTGTTAGATGAACCGGCACACCCCTAATAGACTAAAAGGAGGCGTCCAAGACATTTGCGCTTGCATTGATAGCCTCATGAGGAGGCGCCAATGCCCTTGACGTCTGCATTGGCCCTCATGAGGAGGCGCCAATGCCTCTGGCGCCTGCATGATGCTTGTGGTGTATGCGCCAATTTATCTGGCGCATACACCATTGTATTTTTTTATAAATTTTTTTAATGGTTTTTATTTTTTATTTTTTTTATTTATCAAATAATAAAAAATAATATAATTTTTTTTATTCATGATATAATAAATGTTACATGGGATTGACAAAAATTTAATGACCGACTCGATCAAAACGTCCCCCTGTTCCACATCCAGGTGCGTTAGTTTGTCTCCGAGGTCTCTCACGATTTTCTTGAGGTGTTTGGGGTCTTTGTGTGCTGACCTGATCGAATGATGGCTGATGTGAAGGTCTGACGGAAGTTCCAGCAGTATTTGATAAATGTGTCATAATCTGTTCCCAATATCCGGAGGGGCTCTGGCCAACAACGCTTCCGTAATGGAGTTCGGTGCCCATGTCATCGTAGTTAGGTCGATGGGGGTTGAGTGGATTGCGGACGGTATAGTTGCCCAAATTGGGACATTTAATCGTTTTGGAAACGAAACAATGGTTTCTAGGACGTGCTATAGTTAAACAATGATTGTGTATTTTGGTGATGAGATGTTTGAGTGGTCATTGGTGGGGGGCTACGATGAAGTGACCCATATGAATCATCTGTGCTATAGACGGTTGTGGTTGCAACGTATGGTTGTTGGTGGGTAGGGTTTGATTCTTAGCTTTGTGGTTGGGTGGGTGACATGAATGGATTGCGACATTGAGTGGTTGGTTGTTGGGTGGATGACATGAACGGGTTGCGAGGTTGGGTGTTTGATTGTTGTGTGTATGTGGTAGGTTGATGTTGTGAAGTTGGGTGTTTGATTGTTGCATGCCGAACTGCAGTTTGACCCGGTCACTCTGGTGCATTTTCACAGTAGTGAACCGGATAATCGGTGTCTTTATTGTCCAAACTCCAGCATCATCATGGTTCACATCATGATCAAGACCCATATATGACCTCTAGATAAACTGTAAAACAATACGAAACGATTAGATGATAAGTATTTTTAAGTTAAAATATAGTTCTGTAGGAGTATTAGATCGTCAGGTCCAGCATGGTCCAATAGATTGCGATAGACTACAATAGCGTGTTTCAGACACCTATTGTAGTTCATCCCCCTTACTAACCACCTTAGATAAAAAAAATTGAAAAATATTATTTACAGTTAATTGTAATATAAAATATAATTAATTAAATGGTAAAGTGTTACACTTACTTTGTTGCAAACAGGAACATGAATGGGTTCTTAGTTAATTGTCAAGTTGGAAACGTTGCCACCGTATAAACCAGACGAGACGTGTGCTATTGGAAATGAAATATTCCACCGTCTCTTTTGCGCGTATCAACCATGCATCATGGGTTTTTCTTTTTGTAAACATATTATACAATTTGATGGTACACGGTTGTACGGGAAATACAAAGGAACGTTACTGATGGCAGTGACACAAAATGGAAACAACAACATTTTTCCAATTGCCTTTGCCCTTGTTGAAGGGGAGGCTGTTGAGGGATGGAGTTTTTTCCTAAAAAATCTCCGATTGCACGTTGCACCGCAACCTAACTTATGTTTGATCTCCGACAGACACCCTTCAATCATCGGTGCATATAATAACATTGATAATGACTAACAAGATCCTCCTTCGACGCATGTCTTCTGTATTAGACATATTGCTCAGAATTTCATGCGGGAAATCAAAGACAAGACGTTGCAGAAGAAGGTTGTCAACGTACGTTACACATTACCAGAACCATCTTTTAAACACTACCGCGAAGAAATAAGATTGACAAAAGCGGATGCAATATGGTGGATCGACAGTATTCTATTGGAGAAGTGGACTAGGACATACGCCCACAGTCAACGTTAGGGCCACATGACAACAAATCTTGTGGAATCAATGAACTCTGTCTTCAAAGATAAATTCACATGTACCTCTGTTGCAATATATGAAAAACTAAATTTATTTCATATTATACGTCTGTGACAAAAATACCATTACATAAACAATAACACAAACAATTAAAACAACTAGAATACAAGAACTATGCGATTACAACCATCAAAACAATTTTGAACATGTAATGCATCATCCCACAAACATCTTGGTCGGTCTTAATATCCACCAATTCGCGCACTTCTCCATTTTGGTTGAACGTGGACACAAGCCATTGTATTCTTCTAATCCTTTCACCATCTCCAGTTTCTCTATCTAACCAACTGTTCAACGTTCGATTAAGACGTTCAAACATATTTGTATTCCAGAGACAAATCTTTATCGGAGACGCAACAACAGAAAATATTACATCGACATTTCGCTTCTGAATGTATACAGACATGGTTAAAACACAAAAACTTGAAGGATAGTGGAGTAGAATGAGAGAAAATATGGTAGTAAGGGATGATTTTGTGTGAAAAATATTACATACAAGGCGAGGTATTTATGGAGAGGGAGTATAAAATGCATGCGCCAAGAGGCTAGACGCCCAATATGTCAACACATGCACACACCAAAGACATTGTCGCCTCCTCTTAAGGCACCATGCAGGTGCCAGAAGCATTGACGCCTCTTCATGAGGCCCAATGCAGGTGCCAGAGGCATTGACACCTCCTCTTCATTCATATGGGATACGCCGGTTCATCTGGCGCATCCTCTTTTAAATGTGGTTATTTTGGAATTTTTTTAAAAAAATTGTTATTTTGGAATTATTTTTCAAAAAGTTGGTTATTTAAAAAAAATCATATATTTGATTTATAGCCTAACCTATTTAAAATTAAATCAGATTAGACCTATTTAAAATTAAATCAGATTAGACCTATTTAATAAATAGATTATATTTAATTTTTTTAAAAGAGTATTTAATTAAATAAATTAGATTTAAGTTATTAAAAAAACTAAAAAAATTATATGGTTGGTGGCATTACTTTCCCTTTTTCATTTGTGTGATCTTTTTAACTGTTATTCATGAACATAAGTGAAAATAGTTTAAGAAAATATATAGCACCAAGAAAAAGGGTAGAGAAGTCCGTTAGGCGAAACAAGCATAAACCTAGCGAAGCACATGCAATAACTTTGCCTAGCTAGCCAAAAACTTCGCCCAACCAGATACATGGCATCTCAGAGAGGGTCCTCCTTTCTAGACGAGGACGAAAATCTGCTAGGCAAGCTAAGGTGAGACTAAAATCGTTCAAACCTTTTTTTAAAACCAAGTTACTTTAATGTGAAGGAAAGTGAATCTCGCTAGACGAGGATGAATATCCCACCTAGAGAAGCAAGGCAGTTTGAGAATCCTTCTAGAATAAATAACTTAAAGGGGAAGAAAGTAGGCTTACTACGCGTAAAGAAGGGCCCTTCCTAGCGAGATATGGAAACACATGCCCACCTGGACCAGTTGGCAGACAGACAACTTGAGGGGAAAAAGACAAGTTCGCTAGGCGAGCTAAAGGTCTCATGTGGCGAGACTGTTGCTACCAACTCCTATAAATAACAGACCAAACCATTAGAATGGGGACTTTTGAGAGAGAGAGAGAGAGAGAGAGAGAGAGAGAGAGAGAGAGAGAGAGAGAGAGAGAGAGAGAGAGAGAGAGAGAGAGAGAGAGAGAGAGAGAGAGAGAGAGAGAGAGAGAGAGAGAGAGAGAGAGAGAGCGGTGCTGTATGAGAAATCGACATAGATGACATTTAACTTCTTTTTTTAGGACTTAATTGTACAACTACTATGAGTAAAAGTAACTAATTTCTTTTTTGTTTCAGTTATATGTAGTTGTTCAAATATTCATGTATCAATATTGATCACAATGTTTTATGTAAATCTAATTATGCTTTAATATTGGTATGCGTATGATGGACTCGGGCCCCAATATTACTATGATGCCTCCTGTACAGTAGTGCCTCTCGTCTTCCTCCATTATGGCATCTAGAACATCCCTTAACTTACAGATATCCAGAAAGAGTCCTCTGTCTAGACTCGCCTGCCCAATCTCCATGATATGATGACATATAGGCAACACATGACAACATGATCTACCATAGCCCGATCATCCTCTAGTGTCGCCTGATGAGCTGTCCTATGTGGATCTCTTAGATCATCCGCTGTAATATAAGGATGTGACACCCTAAAATACCACTGGATGTAGCCATGTACAACACTCTAGTCACTAGGAGCTATGGTAACCCATGCCTCATCCGGTATTAGATGATTAAGACAATCATCAAATATGGTATCCATATCTCTATGTGTCATAGCAGGTGGAACAAACTAAGAAGGGTCTCTGGAAATAAACTGCATGTAGCCGAACTACCGCATGATGCGCTCAGGAAGATGAGAAGGCGTCAGACGTGAACCACAAGTCAACCATCCCGGGTAGAAGGCTATGTCATCAAAGGTACACATTTCACAATGATCAACGTACATATAGAAGTGTATATCCTCTCCTACCAAGCGATCAAGATACACTTTGTATGACTCCGTTGCCTGATTCCCTTTGAGCGGTATGAATGAAAAATACAGAAGCACATGACTAGATGGATATGCGTGGGAAGTGCTGGAGGATCCAAACCTAAAAAATGGTACATATGAATTATTAGTAATGTTGTAGCAAAAATGCTATGAAAATGATATAAAAAACCTAAAAGATGCATAAATATTACCATCAACAGTGTGATGCTACCCGTCCTCTATTTGGTCTTCCACATACAACCTTTAACTAAGTTGGAGTACAAGTAGACCAAACAAGAGACCCTAATTATTCTCAAGGATCCTTTATAAGTCATCGAAGTATCCCAAGTAGACCACATCCACATAAGTGGAACTTTTTTCCATAAAAATGGACGTTCCAACCAAATACAACATGTATGCTCTCAAAGCGTATGCTTTACGTGGTGCAACCTGCTCATCATCACCAATGGCCTTCTATGCTGCATGCACCTGCCATGTATACAACCTCTCCAAGAATCGAAATCTGGCATGAGCCCCTAAAATGGTTTCTAACTCCTTTATAACATCCCCTTGGCCAACTTCATAATAGTCTACCATCATCTCCAGTGTGTCATCTATGTTAATCATGTCGTGGTCTAACAGTCTCCCTCTGATCGGAAGATTCAACAAGCTTGAGACATCGTCCAGTGTGATAGACATCTCACCATGTGGAAGATGAAACGATGATATCTCGAGTGCCATCAATCTATAAACACGAACAATATACCATGTTAACTGTAACATAAATGATCTTGCACAAGTCTCTCAACTCAGATAACTACATTGAAGGCGAGAAAAATGCATAAGAAAATGGGGAGAGGTTGAATTGTGTATGCTACAAATTGATTTTACTTATGAATCAACACGTTCATATTCTAAACAATATTTAGACTCTGATATAGAGTAAACACAACAACAAAAATATTAAATTCAAAAGTAAATGCAAGCAATACACAAAGATTATCCTGGTTCATCTCCTCAACTAAGAGTATCTTAGTCCCCTTGCCTCAAAAAGAGCTTTTCGCTATAACCAAACCGATTACAAATGCTTAAGCTACTGCTCAAGACTTCCTGCTCAAACACCCCCGAATGAGACTTCCTTGATTAAGCCCCCGCTTAAGACTTCCTACTTAAACCCTATGGTTTAATTCTTCCGTGCACAATCTACCTAGAATGAGACTTCCTGCTTAAATCCACAGTTCAGAGTTATGCTAAGATCTTTGTATATGTTGTGATGTTGTATCCTTCCTTTGAATCTTCAGCTTCCTTTTATAGAGATAGAAAAAATTCGTTGGAAGTTTGAACAACAACAAACTTAGTGAAGAAGTATTCCAAGAGAGACGTTGGAGATTTGCTTCTGGTCTGAAGCTTTATCCACTAAATAATAGTGTTGCTCTTAGTATCTTTTATTGTACTAGGTATCTAGGGGTGTACATGGGCCGGTTTGGGTTGGGTTTGGCCAAACCCAATACCCAATCCATATAGGACACTCCGGTTTTAGTGAGGTAAAATAACCACCCGTTACATCAATGGGCCGGTTTGGGCAAACCCACAAATTTTCGGGTTGGGGGTTGCCCAAATAACTTTTTTATTTTTATTAATATTAAATCACTAAATGGCAACTCATCATATTTTTTTCATAAAAAATACTCAACATTTTTATCTACTTCAAAAAAAATTAGATAACCTATATTTACTATCTTTTAGCATTATAAAATAATAGATGATATTATCAACTAATAAGAATTATCATAAAATACTATCAACAAACTTAAGTTGCATGACATAAAAATGAATTAGCATCAAAATAACTAAAGAGTGAAACATTCAAAATTAGTTAAAGTCATGGTTCACTAAAATAGTAAATATTAAGAGACTAAAATTGCAACAACTAAGTTAATATTCATCAAAATAATTAAAATTATAATAATAAATGTTTGATTAGTGGGTCAGTGGGTTTTTTGGGTTTGGGTCCGATTTTACCCGAAATCCGATTTTTTAATGGGTTTTTTAGTTTTTAAATCCATATCCACCCAATTACCCGACCCAACCCACTTTTTTGGATTTTTTTGGGTGGGTTTAACCGAGTTTTGTGGGTTGGCCCAACCCACGTACACCCTTATAGGTATCTACCAAAAGGTAGAACGGTCTGAAGACGTCACATCCATTTTTCTTGAGCCTTATAAAACTAAAATCCTAGTTGACTTGGTCCAAAAATCGATGGCTTTGATTAAACAAGACTGCTTCAAATTAGTGTACAAATCAACTGCTTTTCACACCTTTATAGTTTGAGATGTCATGAGAAGTTGGGTAATGAGGCCAGAGTCTGATGCCTTCAGAGGTGGTGAATATTCAGGATTAGTTTTATGTTTGTGATCCTACAAACTTAAACAAAATGTTAGCAAACCCTTTTGTTCTTTAAATACTTTATTATCATCAAAACCTTTTACGGAGATGAATAAATCTTGTTCTAACATACATCACATCATGAAACCAATGCTCATTAGGCCGCGATAGACGTGTAATCTTCTGGCCATGGTTGATGCATTTTAAAGCATCACAGTCTTGCAAAAAAATACCATAGTCAAAAACTTCGAATATTATAACAAACATGATTTTCAAAGAATGAATACAACTGAATTTTATCTCTCCTTCCCGTACATGTGTGGCAGTATGGTCCTGGTATAGAGGCAAGCGCGATAAGTCTGATGGGCCTTCTCAAAATCATTCGGGTGCCTCCGATGCCTGCGGTGCTTCGGGTGCGTGAGTAGGTGACACATGTCTTCTATGGTAAGACGAATACGGAGATGCATGAGTCCCAGATGATGACGCCTCCACATTAACCAAGCTAGAAACAACATGTGTCTGCGAAGATCGTGCTATTTCTCTTCGAACCGATACTGTTGGTGTAAGCCCTAGAGGCCAATACTTTTGGTACTTGTATCGAATTATTTATTAATAATAAAAGGCATTTTCTTTATAATGGTTGATTAATAAAGTCCCTGGAATAGATAGTCCGTTTAATGTATTAAGTGTGACTTAATCATGAGAACACATTAAACATAAGGACACTATTCTTAAAGTATCCGTAGTAGAGCTTTAGTGTGAAGTGGGATAACATTAAAGCATTAAGACTATTATGTTTGTAGACTGATGATCACATCCCATGGATCATGGATAAAGAGTTATCAAGTCTTAAACGTAGGTATGAATATTAGGAGTAATATTTATACCGGATTGACCCGCTATGAGAATACTATATAGAAAGTTATGCAAAGTGTCATAAGTTATTCTCATGGTGATAATAGTGTATACCACTCTTCGACCTGAAACCACTATGGATCCTAGATGTAGAGTCGAGTGCTTTATTGCTGATCCAACGTTGTCCGTAACTGGATAACCATAAAGACAGTTGATGGGTACTCCACAAAGCATGCTGAGGGACATGAGTGTCCTAGATGGAATTTGTCCATCCTGCGTAACATGATAAATGTCTATGGGCCCAATATTGAACTGGACAAGGATGACACGGTCTATACCTTGTGTTCAATATAGACATAAGGGCAAAGAGGTAATTATACACATAATTATTATCACAGGAGGTTTTGTCAGATCACATGACATTTTCGTGTCTTGGGTAGCAGTGATGTGTTGCTAGATACCGCTCACTGTTTATTATGTTAAATGCGTGATTTAATATAATTGCCAACGTCGCGAGAACCTACAGGGTCACACATAAAGGACGGATTGATGAGAGATAGAGTAACTAAGGAACATCGTAAGGTACGGTGCACTTAAGTGGGAGACAAAATATGGTAAGGTACCAAATACTTAAGTGATTTTGGCATATTATGAGATATGAGCCAAAATACACTTAAGTGGGCTTTTTAGCTTGAAGCCCACACAAGTGGTTCTATAAATAGAACCCCTTGGGTAGAAGCATTGTCACTCCACTCCACTCAGATGGGAATACAACACAACTGAAGAGTTGGAATTTCGTATCTCTCTTTCTCTCACTCAAAGACTTCATTCATAATAGCTAGCACTGCGATTGAAGGAATCCGTTCGTGTGGACTGAGTAGAGACGTTGTCATCGTTCAACGTTCGTGATCACTCAATGGATTTGTATCAAATGTTTTGATCGTTACTAGAGATCTTCACCAAAGGTTTGAATCGCCACAAGAGGTAACGATTCTATCACTGATCATGCCCATTCGTAAGGATCATTAAAGGAGAAAATTTTAAATTCCGCTGCGCCTTGGATGACAATTCTCCTTCAGTGGTATCAGAGCCACTTACGAAACCATGAATCTGATAACTGTTTTTGTTCTGTAATAATATGATTAAGGACAGAATGAATCAAAGATTAAATTGAGATCGATCAAGTTACATATATATGATATATGTAATCCTGATGCAAAATACATTATATATGATATAGTGTTCTCGTTTCGTTCATTCAAACACTCAATGATTGTTTTCCTTTGAGCGATCAATGGTCGTTTGCTTCTTGATCCGACATTAGTATGGTGA
Source organism: Lathyrus oleraceus (assembly GCF_024323335.1). Classification (NCBI taxonomy): domain Eukaryota; kingdom Viridiplantae; phylum Streptophyta; class Magnoliopsida; order Fabales; family Fabaceae; genus Lathyrus; species Lathyrus oleraceus. The sequence continues at coordinate 458,295,535 of NC_066579.1, forward strand.
AGCAATGACGTGTTGATCAATCATACTGAATTAACAATCGAGATGTGTTTGACGGTCTGAAATTGGTGCATCAGGGTTAGTGACGACACAAGGGTTGTGTTGTCAGAGAGTTATGCGATTGGGGTTTGACTGCACAAGAGTTGTGCTTTCTAAACACCTTTTGGAACAATGTTAATCGGTTAACGCATATGGTTAACCGGTTAACGCATATGGTTAACCGGTTAACGCAATGCGAATTAAATTTTTTAAGGTTATCAAACAGTTTTAACCGGTTAATGCTTTTGGTTAACCGGTTAACGCAAGGCGGAAAACAGTTTTCCAAGACATTTTCAAACAGTGTTAACCGGTTAACGCATTTTGTTAACCGGTTAACGCAAGGCAGAAAGCAGTTTTTTGAACAGATTTCAAACAGTGTTAACCGGTTAACGCATATGGTTAACCGGTTAACGCAAGGCAAAATTCACCCGTTCGGCTAACTCAGTACTTTAAAAGTATCAAGTGTTGATACGAAAAGCGACATCGATTTTAAATGAATTGTTCATTAAAATGTGGTGATCGGTCGTCGAAATTTAATTTGGTTCTAATTAATTAAAGGAATTAATAATAATAATAAAGTGTTTATTATTGTCTTGTGGTGATCGGTTATGGCCTTAGTTTTCCTTGTACCTGGAAGATAAGAAGAATGAAGTAGAGACTTCAACTTCAGGTATTTTTGTTATTAATTATCTACTTCTGCATCATGGGTATTAGATACTGGATGCGGTTCTCACATTTATATAAATGTGCAGGGGCTGAAAAGAAGTAGAGATTTGGCAAAAGGTGAAGTTGACCTACGAGTTGGCAATGGAGCAAAGGTTGCTGCTTTAGCCGTAGGGACTTATGTATTGACTTTACCTGGTGGTTTAATAATTCAGTTAGAGAACTGTTATTATGTACCTGCAATTAGCACGAATATTAATTTCGTTTCTTGTTTGGACAAGTTTGGTTTTTCATTTATAATAAAGAACAATTGTTGCTCAATTTATTTGAATGATATATTCTATGCTACTGCACAAATGAACAATGGATTATATGTCCTTGATCTTGAAATGCCTATCTATAACATTAATACTAAAAGTATGAAACCTAATGAGTTAAATCCAACTTACCTTTGGCATTGTCGATTAGGCCACATAAATGAGAAACGCATTTCCAAACTCCATAAAGATGGACTCTTGGACTCTTTTGATTATGAATATATGAGACATGCAGATCTTATTTAATTGGATAGATGACAAAGTCTCCATTCATAAGAAAAGGTGAAAGAGCTAATGATCTTTTGGCCTTCATACATACTAATGTATGTGGACCACAGAACATACCATCCAAAGGAGGTTTTCAGTACTTCATCACATTTACTGATGATTTCAGTAGATATAGATATGTGTATGTAATGAAATACAAATCAGAGTCCTTTGAAAAGTTCAAGGAATTCAAGAATGAAGTACAAAACCAACTAGGTAAGAATATTAAAATTCTTCGATCAGATCGAGGTGGTGAATATTTAAGCCTAGAGTTTGATGACCATCTGAAAGAGTGTGGGATCCTATCCCAACTTACTCCTTCTGGAACACCCCATTGGAATGGTGTATCTGAGAGAAGAAATCGAACCCTGTTAGACATGGTCCGATCCATGATGAGTCACACCGATCTTCCAAACTCCTTTTAAGGACATGCACTATTGACATCAGCTTATACACTTAACCGCGTTCCATCCAAAAAGGTTGAGAAGACACCATATGAGATATGGAGTGGTAAGAAACCACATATGTCTTACATGAAGATTTGGGGTTGCGAAGTTTATGTGAAACGACAAATTTCAACTAAGCTTGAGCCCAAATTTGACAAATGCTTATTTGTGGGGTATTGTTGAGACAGTTTTTAAGTGTCGGGTTTTGTTATCGTATCCACAGAGATTGTAAGATATCACTGCCGTTCAATGGTTGAATTAATCTTAACTTAATGTAACACTAGGGTTTTGGTTTTAATCAAGTTATCTTGCATACAAAGTAATTAATTGCGGTAAAAGTTATGTTTTGATTAATATGAGAAATATTGTCAAAGTTAGGTTTCAATGATTACATTTGCTTTGCATGTATTTGCTCGGTCAACAATCTTATAAACTCCTTTAGATGATAAATAATTTCACAAAGTCCTCTCAATGCGTTTCTCTCGAACACCCATTGTGAGTTTTGTCATTTTGATCCATTGTTTCTCTCGAACACAATCTATCAAAAAGACAACGTTTTGGTTCAACCTTATGGTGAACAAAATCATTCGTTACTATCTCTAGCTAACAAACAAGTTTGGATGAAAACCTAGGTCAAGAATCGGTAAACATCTCTCGATCAAATACCAACACAAAGAGTTTTAAATAGAAACAAAGTTTTCATCATATATTTACCGTTAAAGAGTTTACAAATGAGGATCCTTACATTTACACACAAAGCTTGGAAATCACCTACATCTAACCTTGACAAATGGAGACTTAGCTACTCATTTTCATGGTAGCTTGGTCGGCAAGTAAGAAAAGAGGGTTGATCAACATCCAAGTCGAATGATCGAAGTTGGATGGGAATCCACCTTCTTTTTGTGGAAGATGGTTGCTAGATGAAGAGAAATGAAATTAGGGCATAAAAAATCCCTCCAAACAATGCTGTAAAATATCTAAGAGAAAGTACAAAAAATGGAAAAGTTGGTAAAAAGTGGTCTGGGCTCAAAAAGTGGCACCTGCTACTTATAGACAAGTGCAGAACTATCACGTTCGCTAGGCGAGCAGAATGGCTCGCCTAGCGAAGGCCAAAAATGGGCACAAAATGCCCCTGTGCCCAGAGAAAACTGGGCCTGTGGAACTGTCATGTTCGCCTAGCGAACAGACCTTCGCCTAGCGAAGAACTTGCTTCAACCTTCGCCCCAGCGAGGTTGAGAGGTTTTGCTACTGGAATGCTCGCTGGGGACTCGCTAGAGCCTCGCCTAGCGAGCTAGTGCTGGCTGCTCTTTTCACCAAAACAGACTGAATTCGCTGCCACTTCGCCTTCAG